>NC_087082.1:1809033-2213337 GCF_026151205.1 Bolinopsis microptera | reverse complement strand
TTAGCTGTTATAGAAAGTGCGCTAGGAAGCAGTGCTAAACCAATCTCAGGGACCGGTAAAACCCCTAAATCTGATGATTATGTCAATGCAATTCTCCGGAGAAAACCATTGAAGTAAGACGGAAGATCTATCAGCTGCAACTCTCCACTCTAATGAATCTCAAAAGCAATCATCGTGAATTGTAAACTTGAGTGGGACATAATTTTAGCAGTAGATCCTTTTAAGAAGGGCATTTATAATTCATTTATTCAACGTTATAAATTTCGTTTATTTTTCTTCAATTATTTCAGATTATTTATTCGATGAATTGTTCAATTGTCAAATTTTATCAGTGTTATATTTCGTTGATTGAGAAAATACTCGTATATAAGCTCGACTTTAAATCGGCCACATGACGGCATGTTCTATTCTTCTCTAGATTACGATCACCTGGGAGACTCCATATTGGCTGACATGCTTGTGAATACCTGCATTAGTGGTGTTATCATTGCCCGTCCTCCCACCGCTGAGAAATTGAAACATCCGTTTTTCTGGTCATATAGTGAGAGAATGAAGTGTAATGAACAATTTTTCAACACTTTCAAAGATCGATATCAAAGCGAAAGCATGATATCATCCATGGAAAATATATGGAGTAGCTTGGAGAGTTTTGCACATGGGTGTCCTATCCCTGAGGTTTTGAAATATCATGATTTGTACAGAGAAAGACTCAAAAGAAAAAGAAAAAGATTTTCTATTTCGGCTTCATCAGAAATTTTCAACTGTTTGATCCGACTTATCCGCAATTTGCAGCAGCACTACCACGACGCTGTAAAATTTCATCCACCTCTGAATTCATGTCTTGCTTCTGGAGATGATGAGACATTGGGCCGATATTTCTTTGAGAGAGTTCCTATGTTATTTCCAGTTATATACATGTTTGCCAGATTGTATGAAGATAGTAGCGCCGGCATACTAATATATTTGGATAACAAATAATTTGAGCCGAGAGACGATGGTCAAATCAGTGCAAGTGTTTGGTCGCAAGAAGACCGCCACGGCAGTTGCATACACCAAAGAAGGAAATGGTATGATCAAAGTAAACGGAGTACCTATCGATCTTCTGGAACCTTCTGCCCTCAGATACAAAGTGTTGGAGCCCGTCCTACTTCTCGGAAAGAAGAGATTCGAGGGTGTCGACATCAGGATCAGAGTTCGAGGTGGTGGAGCAACTGCCCGAGTGTACGCTATCCGACAGTCCATCTCTAAATCTCTCGTAGCTTACTACCAAAAGTTCGTAGACGAAACATCGAAGAAAGAGATCAAAGATATCCTTCTGAATTACGATAAGTAAATGTTGGTGGCCGATCCCAGAAGATGCGAACCCAAGAAATTCGGAGGTCCAGGTGCCCGTGCCAAATATGACAGCTTGTGACGATTGGGGCTTCAAGAAAAATCTCTTGTTCGGTATAGCTTGTGGTCTTCGTTATATTCACAGTCAAAGCTATCTACATAGGGATCTTAAACCTCAGAATATACTTGTACGTGATGATAGTGATAACCGTTATGACTTATGGATACAAAGCTGTTATCTGTGAGTTAGAGCTTACAAGGAAGATGAAAGATGGGAAAGAGAAATTGTCTGTGTCACAAGCTGCTGTTGGCACTCATGGTTGGATGGCCAGAGAGGTCCTTAATGGGTCAATGAAGTTGACTCCAGCCATTGACGTGTTTGCATATGGATGTATTGTACATTATGTGCTGTCTGAGGGACGAAATAAGCAGCAAATCCATCCATTTGGATCTGATGAGCACAGAAACAGGTTTATAAAGAAAGCAAAAAGATACTCGTATATAAGCTCGACTTTAAACCGGCCAGGTGACGACATATTCTATTCTCCTCTAGATTACGATTACCTGGGAGACTCCATATTGGCTGATATGCTTGTTGACACCTGCATAAGTGGTGTTATCAGTTCACGTCCTAACACAACTGAGATATTAAAACACCCGTTTTTTTGGTCATATAGTGAGAGAATGAAGTGTAATGAACAATTTTTCAACACTTTCAAAGATCGATATCAAAACGAAAGCATGATATCATCCATGGAAAATATATGGAGCAGCTTGGAGAGTTTTGCACATGGGTGTCCTATCCCTGAGGTTATGGAATATAATGATGAGTTGTACAGAGAAAGATTGAGAAGAAACAGACTCTTTAATCAGGTGAGGCTCCCTCAATCGTCTGTACCAGACATTTTCAACTGTTTGATGCGACTCATCCGGAATTTGCAGCAGCACTACCACGATGCTGTTAAACTTTATCCACCTCTGAGTTCATGTCTTGCTTCTGGAGATGATGAGACATTGGGCCGATATTTCTTTGAGAGAGTTCCTATGTTATTTCCAGTTATATACATGTTTGCCAGATTGTATGAAGATAGTAGCGCCGGCATACTAATATATTTGGATAACAAATAATTTGAGCCGAGAGACGATGGTCAAATCAGTGCAAGTGTTTGGTCGCAAGAAGACCGCCACGGCAGTTGCATACACCAAAGAAGGAAATGGTATGATCAAAGTAAACGGAGTACCTATCGATCTTCTGGAACCTTCTGCCCTCAGATACAAAGTGTTGGAGCCCGTCCTACTTCTCGGAAAGAAGAGATTCGAGGGTGTCGACATCAGGATCAGAGTTCGAGGTGGTGGAGCAACTGCCCGAGTGTACGCTATCCGACAGTCCATCTCTAAATCTCTCGTAGCTTACTACCAAAAGTTCGTAGACGAAACATCGAAGAAAGAGATCAAAGATATCCTTCTGAATTACGATAAGTAAATGTTGGTGGCCGATCCCAGAAGATGCGAACCCAAGAAATTCGGAGGTCCAGGTGCCCGTGCCAAATATGACGGCTTGTGACGATTGGGGCTTCAAGAAAAATCTCTTGTTCGGTATAGCTTGTGGTCTTCGTTATATTCACAGTCAAAGCTATCTACATAGGGATCTTAAACCTCAGAATATACTTGTACGTGATGATAGTGATAACCGTTATGACTTATGGATACAAAGCTGTTATCTGTGAGTTAGAGCTTACAAGGAAGATGAAAGATGGGAAAGAGAAATTGTCTGTGTCACAAGCTGCTGTTGGCACTCATGGTTGGATGGCCAGAGAGGTCCTTAATGGGTCAATGAAGTTGACTCCAGCCATTGACGTGTTTGCATATGGATGTATTGTACATTATGTGCTGTCTGAGGGACGAAATAAGCAGCAAATCCATCCATTTGGATCTGATGAGCACAGAAACAGGTTTATAAAGAAAGCAAAAAGATACTCGTATATAAGCTCGACTTTAAACCGGCCAGGTGACGACATATTCTATTCTCCTCTAGATTACGATTACCTGGGAGACTCCATATTGGCTGATATGCTTGTTGACACCTGCATAAGTGGTGTTATCAGTTCACGTCCTAACACAACTGAGATATTAAAACACCCGTTTTTTTGGTCATATAGTGAGAGAATGAAGTGTAATGAACAATTTTTCAACACTTTCAAAGATCGATATCAAAACGAAAGCATGATATCATCCATGGAAAATATATGGAGCAGCTTGGAGAGTTTTGCACATGGGTGTCCTATCCCTGAGGTTATGGAATATAATGATGAGTTGTACAGAGAAAGATTGAGAAGAAACAGACTCTTTAATCAGGTGAGGCTCCCTCAATCGTCTGTACCAGACATTTTCAACTGTTTGATGCGACTCATCCGGAATTTGCAGCAGCACTACCACGATGCTGTTAAACTTTATCCACCTCTGAATTCCTGTCTTGCTCCTGGAGATGATGAGACATTGGGCCGATATTTCTTTGAACGAGTTCCAATGTTATTTCCAGTTATTGGTCAAATCAGTGCAAGTGTTTGGTTGCAAGAAGACCGCCACGGCAGTGGCATACACCAAAGAAGGAAATGGTATGATCAAAGTAAACGGAGTACCTATCGATCTTCTGGAACCTTCTGCCCTCAGATACAAAGTGTTGGAGCCCGTCCTAAGAGATTCGAGGGTGTCGACATCAGGATTAGAGTTCGAGGTGGTGGAGCAACTGCCCGGGTGTACGCTATCCGACAGTCCATCTCTAAATCTCTCGTAGCTTACTACCAAAAGTTCGTAGATGAAACATCGAAGAAAGAGATCAAAGGGGGCTGGAAGAGCAGAGACGATGTTCCCCGACTGGTCGAGGACTTCCTGTCCGGCAAGATGAAGGTAATGATAGAATTTATATTATTTAGTCGAGCTGGTTTTGTGGACATTCATTTATAATTATTTTCTGTCTAATTAGGGGGGGGGGGGGGGGGGGTCCAAAGGGGAACTTTGGGGAACTTTGGGAAAGTCCCCCAAGATTTCTGAAGTTCCCCAAAAAAAAGTTCCCCAAATCTCCCTAAAACTCCCCAAAATTATTCAAAATTTCTCTAATATACATTAATACCCATTAATGTTAACATGTATGTTATTATAAGGTATTGAATCTTAACTTACTTGTTGATACTTGCAGCATGATAATTTTTTTGGCATGATAATTTTTTTGGGGAATTTTGGGAAAGTCCCCCAGGTTTCCTGAAGTTCCCCAAAAAAAGGCTTCCCAAAATTCCCCAAAGTTCCCCTTGGACCCCCCCCCCCCCCCTAATTATTATTATAATTATTTATGTTAATATTTTCAGGTGAACGAGTTCATAACTCAGCGGCTACCTCTAGACCAAATTAATGAAGCTTTCGAACTTATGCACCAGGGAAAAGCTCTCCGACCAGTCATCCACTTTTAGATTCATAATTGTTTTTAGCCGGTTAATGGGTACAAATTAGAAATTAATAACACTAGAAATTATAATAATGAACACCTCTATTTCTTAAACACACAAATCGCATTAACCGTTTTACATAGATTGTATAAATTACACAGATTACTAAAATTGTTTAGAATTCATGTGCTTATAGCATATTGCTATGATAGCATTCAGTTTCATAATATTATTGGCTTCCTTTTCGAAGCGACAATCTTTGCGTGTTATTGATTTTTGGTTATGTATTTTACGTTTTTGTTTATAAGAGCTAGTAGCTGATATAATTATTGTGATGTACAACATTTTCCTTTTCATACAATCATAGTGTTTTTAACTCTCACTTTGTCCTTTGAAAATACATAGTAATATGTGATCAATCCATAGAGCCGGCCTGATTACTACCGTAAGGACAAAAATCCGCATTGTGCTCATCCTTGATGCTGTATATTATTCAAACAACATTGGATTTTATATCAACACCTGCTGTTTTGACTTTATTTGTAAAATACAATTATGACCCCTTAATATTTATGTCCCTAGCTGTAGAATGGGAGAGGAACCGCAACCCTCACACTCGTTCGAAGCCCTGGTTACTCATATCATTGATATCGACAAGTGAGTTCCGCGTTATACCTTGTAAGAAAGCAAATGAAATATTGCATATGAATTATGACCAGAAAATAAATTCACGTTCCCCAGGCCGCACTGATATGCACTGAGATTGTTATTTTCAAGTGATCATAACAAACACTCTTCCTATCTCATAGTCACCCTTTCCCATCCTCAGATTCTGGGTACAGCCGTTATATAACAACGAGGATAGAAAGAAATTAGCTGTTATAGAAAGTGCGCTAGGAAGCAGTGCTAAACCAATCTCAGGGACTGGTAAAACCCCTAAATCTGATGATTATGTCAGCGTCAAACTAAACGAACGTGAGTCCTTTATTAGTCCAGTCATTTAAGGACAGCTGCCTGCAAATCTTCAGATACTCACACAACCTTGCACAGACCTTCCCAAAGGTATGAATAAACAATTTTCGGTTGGAGACTTTTTTTTTACCGTGGGGAAAACCCAGGAGGGCCACGCCCATATTGACCCAATAACGTAACTGACCCCTTGCTTCTGAAGGTCGTAGAGACTTCAAAATAGGCTTAAACGAAGCCGCATATGCATGTTTACATAAGAGTTATTGATCAACACATGGCCTAAAATCCTTACTTTTCGAGAAATTCGCCAAAAACCATTTTGGACGTGGCGCTAAGCCCATTTTACTAACTTTTGATAGGATTGTGATAGAGTCTTTGAATATAGTGCAAAAGAACCGCAATTGGCATATTTATATATGACTTACGAAGAAACATATGCCTTAAAGTGCTTACTTTTTCAGTTATTGGCGATAAACTGATTTTCGGTTCCAGAAATCATGCAAAAATATGGGTATCTGGTAAATTGGGCTATAAAGGCCCTAGAGATTTTTGAATGAGTGCAAATTGTGCAGAATGGCCATGTTTATATACAACTTATGAAGCAATATGCACCCTAAAATGCTTACTTTTCGAGTTATTAACATAGAACGGGAGGCAAAAATGGCTGATATAACCAATTTTGCTCTATTTTGTGCAAATCTTCTCTGTTTTTCCCCCAAATAACTCGAAAAGTAAGCATTTTAGGGTTCATATTGCTTCATAAGTTGTATATAAACATGGCCATTCTGCACAATTTGCACTCATTCAAAAATCTCTTGGGCCTTTATAGCCCAATTTACCAGATACCCATATTTTTGCATGATTTCTGGAACCGAAAATCAGTTTTTCGCCAATAACTGAAAAAGTAAGCTCTTTAAGGCATATGTTTCTTCGTAAGTCATATATAAATATGCCAATTACGGTTCTTTTGCACTATATTCAAAGACTCTATCACAATCCTATCAAAAGTTAGTAAAATGGGCTCAGCGCCACGCGCAAAATGGTTTTTGGTGAATTTCTCGAAAAGTAAGGATTTTAGGCCATGTGTTGATCAATAACTCTTATATAAACATGCATATGCGGCTTCGTTTAAGCCTATTTTGAAGTCTCTACGACCTTCAGAAGCAAGGGGTCAGTTACGTTATTGGGTCAATATGGGCGTGGCCCTCCTGGGTTTTCCCCACGGTAAAAAAATGTCTCCAACCGAAAATTGTTTATTCATAGCTTTGGGAAGGTCTGTGCAAAGTTTTGTGAGTATCTGAAAATTTGCAGGTTCATTTCCATAAATGTCCATAAATGACTGGACTATATTCCACAGTACAGTTCTACAGATTTTAACACAAACTGGAAGTTTGAACATGACATTTAAGCATTGCAATGTGCAGGACAATTTTACAACAATTGGAAATATCTGGTAGTTTAACTGGTTACAGTTTAACTACAGTAATGATTGAATTTATAACTAGTAATCATTTACTAATCAAGTGTCATCAACTATTATCTCCAGGAGGTTGGAAGAGAGCCCGTCTGAAGCAGGATATCCACCATTCCCTGGCTTATATCCAGCTGATAGACTACGGTAGTGATGAACAAGTCCCTGAATCTGCCCTCTACTCGCTCCCTTACGAGCTAGGTATGTAGCTTCATCTTGTTCATAACGTACACTCAAAATTTTTAATTATTACAATACTTCTTTAATTATGATAGTTGCGTTTCTTATTCTGATGAATCTTATAAGTCAGTCAGTTAGTTGGTTCATGTGAATCAGCTGCTCAGGTCAGATCTGCACGATTTGTTGATGTTCACAAATAATATCTCCTTGTCTGTACTAACACCTACCACCTCACCAGGTATAGAAGTACTGCAGGAGCAGTCCATGATGTGCGCTATGGCAGGAGTAAAAGCTCTGCCGAACAGATCCCCACACTCCGTACAGTATTTCAGAGAGATCCTGGTAAACAGGAAGGTGACAGTAAAGGCTTACTCCATCTCCCCGGTTACTAGTGATTTGTGGGTGGATCTAGTGACGCCTGAGTTACACAGTGTCCGACAGAATATACTTCTACATCAGGTACTGTAGAGCTGCAGAGCTCTATTAGTCTTACTCAGTGGGTTTAGAAATTAGAAGTTCGTGACTCGTGTTTAATCACGTTTTATCAAATCATCCACACGATGCGCTGATAGAGTGTTCAATATTAGTTTACCGCAAACTTTAAACCCCCAACCCCACAGCTGGGTACACCCACCATCATCCCTTCCGCTCCCAACACCAAAGACCCGGGAACTATCCAACCTAAGCTGGGTGAAAGGAACGCTGTTATTGTCAGTCACATCAGTGATCTGACTGATTTCTACGTTCAGTACCGCGCTACAGAGAAGAATATCGGCAGGTTAGTGTTTGTGATCTGTTGTGTTTTAGTCGGAAATAGGCAAATCTCATGTATTTTACTTGGTAGAGCGACCACAAAATAACCCATTAGCCTCAATAACCTACTAATAAGCTCCTTAATAAGCTCCTTTATTTCCAGTATGATGACCGCAATAAAGAGCATGTACTCCGCAAACGTGCCCAGCCCTGCTCAAATGATCAATATCGGAATGTTGTGCTGTGTACAGCTGGGATCTGACTGGTTCAGAGCTGAAATCAAACAAGTCCTTTCCAATGGTGAGTCCGAATAGAAAACTGCTGGTTTCATTGTGTAACTGGGTCTACAAAAAGAGAACTTTCGTTATTGAATGTTTCTAATGCTGGATTTGTAACGTGACGAAGTTTACACAATTTCTCATAAATATCCATGCACGTTTAACAACACCTTTATCCCCCAGGCTACATTCTGGTGATCCTAAAAGATTTCGGTAACGTACAACTGGTAACAGCTAAAGCGATCTACCCACTCGAAGGTTCCCTGATCACCACTCCCTTCTGGGCTGTGAGGTGTGGACTAAACAACATTGCTCCCACAACTCCTACTGCTATCGGCAACTTCCCTCGTCAACTAACTCAGTGGTCAGTTCACCGTGTTAAGCTGCTGTTCTTGTTATTCCAACAGTTATCTGTTCCAACCAAGTTTAATCACAAAATTTAGTGGTTTTTATACTCAAGACCTTCCAATTCTCAAACTTTCCTCCACATCACAATTACACAGGTTCCACAAGTACGCAACAGACTCCAACGCTTACCACATGGCACACTTTATCAGACATGCTGATGAGAGGTTCTACATTGAACTACAGGACGAACAGGGCGGAGGTTTGTTAGCAACTGTTCCTTAGCAACTGTTCCTTAGCAACTGTTCCTTAGCAACTGTTCCTTAGCAACTGTTCCTTAGCAACTGTTCCTTAGCAACTGTTCCTTAGCAACTGTTCCTTAGCAACTGTTCCTTAGCAACTGTTCCTTAGCAACTGTTTCTTAGCAACTGTTCCTTAGCAACTGTTCCCTGTACCTTGTAATTGTAACCACTTAAGTACCCCCTAATCTAAATCCCTATAGTACTCACTTAAATAGCCACCGAAGAAGTAAAATAGTAACTTATTTTCCGTTAATCTGGATCAACTTAGAGATAGAAGAATAAATAACAGATATAATCAATGTTTATTCAGAATAAATATTCGTATGATTCAGTATGGTTTCCATTACAAAGTGAACGGAAGTTTGATTAACTCACTACACACAAAACACATTTTATTGATAAGAAGATTTAAAGAGACACCAATACCTGTAGTAATATACCTGTAGTGTGCAGTGTTGTAAATACACTACACTTGCACAGTGCACACAGCATGGCAGTGAAATGTTAAAACTCTCTCAATTCTAAAACTAACAGCATTAAAGAGAGCAGTAACTTAGTTAGGTAATTTAACTGCCATTATTCCAGAATCCTGTCCCCACCATGCAATGGTGGCCCAAAATTACGGCACGAAGTTTACTTAAAATCTACATTAAACTCGTCCACTGAATAGGTTAGGTGGCCTAGTTGTTAGAGCATCCGCCTTCTGCGCAGAAGGTTCAGGGTTCGAATCCCAGTGTCACCTAGTCTAGGGAGTAGCTAAGGATCCATTGGATCTATGCGATCTCCTCGGTCGACTCAGCCGAATGATAGGAAACTTAATTGAGGGTTAAATGAGGAGGGGTACCTGTTAAAAGTTCAAGAAACTTCCTAGGATACCCCTTCAGTGCATACTGTAAACATAGTGCTATTAACTATTAACTATTTAATAGCCTACATAATGATTCTCACAAATAATAACCCCTGAAGGTGAGACAAAACCTACAACCACGGAGCTCTTGATAACGAACAAGTGTGCTAAAAGAGTGACAGACAACTTCCCAGCGTACGGTGGCATGCAGGCTCAACTCAACCAGATGGGTAGGTATCTGCTGGCTGCTGCATAAAGCATTGGTCACTAATTAATTGATTAATTAACTAATTAATTAATTGATTCAACTTTTTTTGACCCCCCAGCCTTACTCCAGCACGTAGAACCTAAGTTGTGATGAAAATAAACGTCACCATCGTGTTCGCTGTCCATGTCCTCTAATTAACGAGTACGGCTACATTTCAGCGCAGAAATATATATTTCTCGATTTTTACCGAAAAATGATGAATTTGATACCCATTTTGCACAATTATTCCTTAACTTTCGGTAAAATGGGCATCAATGGGGCAACCCATCCCCTCCTCATCACCTAATTGGATCGATTTATTGAATTAATTCTATGACTGGGATCAATTTTGATTTTAAGCCTTGGACTAATTTAGCTATTTTAAATCTGTTTTTTACTTTTAATAATTTAATCTTTTTAAGATTCAATTTTGACTTCCATTTCGTTTTATACTGAACTTTTTTGCTGTATTTGTTTTTCAGATTTTTGTCCTGTTGAGTCAACTTATTTTGTGATTTCGAGAGTATTGTATAGTTTAATTTAATTTATAGCCCAATCACATTAACCATTTTATGTTAACTATCAGAATGGTTGGATTTTCTTTATGTTTCATGCTCTAATGTACGATAACTATTATCTCGTGTACTCCCAATTCAATAACTCAATTAAAATAACTGATTATTAATAACTAAATTAAAACCAAATCAGCCTATTTAAATTCACGATCGTCTTACTGTTATTCAAAGCATTATTAATCGATATTGTAAAGTAAAGTAAAAATATTATTGATTGCTGATTAAACATGTTAAAAGTTGAACATTTTGAACAAAAGTTGGAAATTTAAAATGTTGAAATGCTGCAATGTTGAAATGTTGAATGTTGCTATGGTAACTATGCTGGTAACTTTACTATCTATTTAGCCATGTTCTCCTACTCAGGGTCCGACATGATGAGTAGTCTGAACCAAAACAACCCCCAACAGTACGCCTCCGTAGCTAACTCAGGTATAACATCAAGTGCAACTAATCACGTAATTAATTAATTGATCAGCGAAGAAAGATTTTAATTTACCGGGAAATTATTTATCACCTGTCAGATGTTGGGGCTTTATTTAACGTCAATTTAAAGTGAAGCCACAATTATCACAATTATTCCAAAAAGCAAAACGTCTTGATACGATTTCTTAATTTAAACCGACAAATTTAAAATGTTTTGCAGGTGGACTGAATGGTAGTTCAGGTCTAAACGGCCACTCAGCAGCCCACGGTGGCGGTATGACGTCACATGCTCCCGGTATGACGTCACATGCTACTGGAATGACGTCACAGGCTACTGCTGCTGGTTATGGAGCTAGTAACTATCCTAGCAGCATGGCCAGTCTCGCTGCTGCGAATCCTAGTGTTAGTTTTTGGAGAGTTTAGAACAATTATGAGTTTGTACTTTATATACTTTTGGCTCAGGGGACAATCTTTATTATATGTTGGTTATTTACTATTTTTTCTCCAGCGTAGGTAATATTCCTTTACACCAACATTAAACTTCTGAAATACTAACAGAATAAATTTCAGTTCATGACGTCAGCTGCGAGCTACATGAGTGCTATCCAGTCTGGTCAACAACCGGGCTACCCTGCTCAAGCTCAACAACAACCACAGCAACCGCAACAAGGTAACTCCCTCACTTACCATTAAAAATACTCACCACCACCACATTAATAAAGCCCCTTATTCTTGAGGTGCAAACAAAACACCCAGAATCTAACCACCCCTCTCTCCAGCAAACAAACACCCAGAATCTAACCACCCCTCTCTCCAGCAAACAATACACCCAGAATCTAACCACCCCTCTCTCCAGCAAACAAAACATCCAGAATCTAACCACTCCTCTCCAGCAAACAAAACACCCAGAATCTAACCACCCCTCTCTCCAGCAAACAAAACACCCAGAATCTAACCACCCTTCTCTCCAGCAAACAAAACACCCAGAATCTAACCACCCCTCTCTCCAGCAAACAAAACACCCAGAATCTAACCACCCCTCTCTCCAGCAAACAAATCACCCAGAACCTAACCACCCCTCTCTCCAGCAAACAAAACACCCAGAATCTAACCACCCTTGCCTTCTCTCCAGCAAACAAAACACCCAGAATCTAACCACCCTTCTCTCCAGCAAACAAAACACCCAGAATCTAACCAGTAACCACCCTTCTCTCCAGCAAACAAAACACCCAGAATCTAACCACACCTCTCTCCAGCAAACAAAACACCCAGAATCTAACCACCCTTCTCTCCAGCAAACAAAACACCCAGAATCTAACCAGTAACCACCCTTCTCTCCAGCAAACAAAACACCCAGAATCTAACCACCCTTCTCTCCAGCAAACAAAACACCCAGAATCTAACCACCCCTCTCTCCAGCAAACAAAGCACCCAGAATCTAACCACCCCTCTCTCCAGCAAACAAAACACCCAGAATCTAACCACCCTTCTCTCCAGCAGGTGGTGTTAGCAGCTATCCAGCACAACAACCAGTAGGCCACTACCCAGTAGCCGCTCAACAGCCCCAGCAAGCTGTTGCTAGAGCTCCTCGCTCCAGGGGAGAGTCTAAGATCCCTAGTGATGCTTTTGAGGGACAATATCCCGCTCCTCAGCTTACTGTGAGTTTTCAGCTTAACTTTTGGTGAAACAATATTAAGCTGTATTCACAATGGAGGTTGAGTGTCCGTTATGGCTCAATTAGCTGCTCCATTATCACGTAGCGAATATATAAGATATTAATAGGTTGCGCAGCCCGTTGCGCAGTCAAAGGCACTCTGAGTCTGCGACCTCCCCCTCCATATAATATCCAACTACTTGTCTCCTGGCTTCTGTCAGGAGAGAATCTCAAATTCAAACGGTTTTATATTTTTAGAATTATTTAGATCCAGGTCACATCAACCAGTGCATTTATGGTTATTATATGGAACTGTTTACTTTCAGAGGATGGAAGAAGTAACAGTGGAAATAACAACAGACCCCAGAAACTTTGTGTGTCTTCTTAAGAAGTACTTTGACCAAGTAGACGGTGCAAATAGTAAACTCATGGAGGCTTACAACAGTGGCAAGGACTATTCTATTCCCTCTGCTAAAGTCAGAAGAGGTTAGTCTTCTTGTTTATACTTAAGCATCTTTTTATAGCTCCGATCAGTGTTCAGTTTTCACCCTTAACTTTTTACTTGAAGCAGCTATTTATAAATTATGGAAATTTGCTCGGAAATACCAGAATGCTGTCTTCAGGAATGGCTTGTGTAGCCCCTTACGAGGACGTGGGAGTGGAACAGTTCTACCGGGCCAAGATAATTAACATAGACCGGAACGATGCCGAGGTGCTCTTCATAGACTACGGCAACATCAACTTAGTCCCGCTTGCTGGACTCAAATATTTGCCTCAGGTATTTAATAATATAGAATATGTAGAATAATTAATATAGAATATAGAGATTATTATATATTTTATTATATATATCTAGACCTTATGTGCTCTTAAATGTATGATGGCAAACAGACATCAAATTATTAGATTTCAGATTGTTGGTTTTTAAAGATCTTAGATGATTTCGATATATTTCATTTTGTATCTGGTTCATTCCTTTTCATTGCAGATTTTGTTCCCAATCTAAATCCGTTATAATCAGTTATTTCTCTCAGGCATGTGCTGTGGTCCCCGAGTCTTACATTAGATGTGAGTTTGATAACGTATCTCCTACTGAGGGTGAAACATGGAGTGAGGGGTCTCTCAGAGCTTTCGAGGATTACCTTGCGTAAGTTGAATAATAAATAATAAATAAAGTCAAATAAGTTGCTTATCTCTTTCATCTTCTCCAGGTTCTTATCTTTGTTATTAAGCTTGCTACAGTCCTGTTTGAATGTTACATACTTCATAGTTAACTTCATAGTTAGATCAGATACTTGTATGAAACATGCACATTCTCTGCTGGGAGCCCGACTTACCCTTAGACTCCCCCAAGCTTCTAGGTATTTAATAAATAACAATCTGATCTTTGTTTGCAGGATGGGAGACTTTGTAGCCGTGTTCAAAGGAAAGAACAAAACTGGAGATCGTTACAAAGTGGAACTGTACTCAGTAGAACCTGGTAGCACTAACTTCCTCGAAAATCCTGTCAGGTAAAACTACAGGCTCCTTCACCTTAGCATTATCTTATACAATTGAGGTGTTATCATTTAAGCCCGTTCGTAGGATGTTGGAATCTTGTATTTTGTACCAAGGCTAGGGTAACTACTGAAATATAACTCAAAGTCAAAATGTTAATCTAACGAACACGGTGACCTCAGTGCGGAGTTAGAAAGAAGAGGAGTGCTGAAGAGAGGAGCTGAGCAGGCTGTATCATCTGCCTCAAACAGAGGTCGACGTGCTCACTCTTCCAGAGTAAGATACTTAACTTTATTTTAGAGATGAATACAGTAAAACCCCGATTTTCCTCAAACCCTGATTTACGGTTTACCCTTGCTTTTTTATTGCCCCTCGAACTAAATCGGGGTTTTAATTTCTATTGTTTTGACAAAAATAGAAATCGTTTGTCACCACATTATACGCGCTATCCAAATAATCATGTTAAGACTTAATTAAGTTTTATCAATCTTACTCAGGAACCCGAAGTATCGAGACAGAGCAGTAAAGAAATAGAGCAGAAAGGACGACGGGATGAGTCAGAACGGGGCACTCGCAGCAGAGGACGAGACCTAACGGAGCGCGGGTCCTCCCCCTCCAGCAGTTCTGCTAATTCTGAATTAGTGAGAGCGGGATTCAAACCACCAACTATCGTGAGTATGGGTTCAGTGGTGCTTTCAAACATCAGAAGTTTGACAAACCACAGTACTTGTTGGAAATAGCTACAACAATATTCGGAATTAATCAGAACTCCTTCGCATATTCAACTTCAATTACAGCCAGATAGAAATTCTGAACAAACCTTCTCACCCTCTCAGTCGTAAGAAAAGGTATACGATTTAAGAATGTCCACCAGCCCAACACGCCCAGCAAGTTCTCTTGTCAAATACTGACGAAAAGAGAAGAGCTGGAGGAACTAACTGACCGGATGATGCAGGTGTACGAGAGAGGAGACGAAGAGGATTACATGGAGGACGAACACATTCTTCCTTACGCGCCGTGAGTATTACTTTGCACATACTTGATAAGGAAGTTTTACAGAAAAATGTTTAGACATTTCAAAAAACATTGATTCAAGTAGTTCCTCAGAACTGTATCTCCGCCTCCTCAGTTGTGCGGTGCTGCTGGAAACGTCCTGGCAGAGAGGTTACATCCTGTCCTCGTCCTGTCACGGTTGCCAGGTGGTGATGATGGACACCAAGGAGGTCAGATCTGTAGACCCTGACCAGCTCAGGTTCCTCCGGGAACAGTTCATGAAACTACCAGCTCAGGGTATGTGAACTGTCCTGGAATTGTTTTTATCTTATGGTGATGTGTAGGTGGTGAGGTGGATGGTATTGTGTGATGTGTATATTACTAGTTGAGAGTTGAGAGTTTCTAACAGGATATATGTTACCTGTTGCTAAGACTCTACTTCATTTTTATAAACCAATGCGACTAGTTGAATTTATATAAAATTTATTATTACAAATAAATGATTCCTTGTGCAGGTGTGAAATGTACCCTGGATGCCATCAACTGTAAATCCAACAATTGGAACAGTGAATCATGTCGTACTTTAAAGAGCTGGTGTCGGAGAACGAGTTTATCGCTGAGTTCAGATCAGATAGAGGGGGGTCCTGGAAGATAATGCTCCACAGCAATGTGTTAGTACTTTATTACTGATTAGTACTGATTAACTTGGAGCTCATTCCATAGTAATAATTAACAAGTATGATTACCCGACGCTCATTTTAAATTTTGCAAACCAAGATCGAGTCCATCATTTCATTCGTTTTATGGAGGAAAAACTCTATTAAAAAGCAAGAAGCCACAAAGCTGCTGATATTGAACATTTCCACCTAACTGGTGATACTGATAATCATTTCATCTCAGGAGCGGAGCAGATCAGCTGGTGAACGCTATGTTGTAGTGAAAGGGTGGGCTTCCTCCACTGACCAGACTGTCCGTGAAGCTGTCGACGACCTCAACGCTGCCAAGACTAGTCCATTCCAGATGTACCAAGTTGCTATTGGTTCCTCAGTCTCTGTGAGTAACAATTTCTTTCGATGGTTGTGAATTTTGTTGCTGAATCTTCTCGCTTGGATGAATTATTCTCTGTCTGGTCTGATTGTAATATAAACCTTGTTATCAGGTGTCACCGTGTCACGTGGAAGGACCTGAAGAGTTTTACGTACAACTGCTTGACTCCCAACAACCTATAGAGGAGGTGCTCTGTGATCTATACTATTATCGAAGACGGATAGCCTTGCGAGTGTCAGATGTTAACACTGCCTCCAATCCGCACCTAGACTCAGTTACTATGACTCTGTTTCTAACTAGTCCCGTGACTTTGTATATGTTTATAGGAATAGCGCTAGTGAATAGTAATTCAAACAAAAGACTGAACTACACTCATAGGGCCGCACAAGTAGCTAATTTGCGAAATCAACATAACCGTACCAGAATAGAGTCTCTCTGCTAGTCACGAAGTCAGACGTGCTGAATCTTGATAACTACTAAGCAGCACTTTCTGGGTCACGACATGAGAAAGAGTATTATTAAGCCTGGTACAGGGGTAAGATAGTGTCTGTAGCCAGGACTGGGTGCGAGGTGTTCTTTGTGGACTACGGTAACACTGATGTCATTGAAACTGTGCTAATACAGGTGGTAAAGTTTTGTATAGGCTATTGGTACTTATAGGGCCCCCCTTCTGGTAAAAGTGACCGTCACTTTTGATGACTCATCTGGGCAGAAAAAGTGCCCTTTTGGGTCACTTTTTTAAACAAACTGTCGACTTTTGGTCACTTTTTTTCACGGGTTAAGGCCGCTTATTTGGCAATTTGATATCAGTATAATCAGTATTCACAATAAAGTGACCTTTTGTATGAGAAGAAATTTGATAAAGTCCTTCAAGTATTGAAATTTATTAAAAGCCATTGTATTGATATTTATTCAAATCAAGTTCGGTTACTTTATTTATGCTTGCATACCATTATCCAGTACGGTTATTTCAGGGACTAACCAAGAAGTTCATGCAACAACCCATGTATGCTATTAGATGTAAACTGGACGGAATAGATCCCAACTTGATGGAACAGATGTCTGAAATAATCAGTAAGTTTCTGATCCACCCCAGCATCCCCAAATAAGACCCTACAAAATAATTGATTAGAACTTCACAATGCTTTACAGAAATAACCCTTTCACTTTCTAGTCTAATACTTACCGTACATCACTAATCCAGACCATATCCCCCTGTTCCACTAACATCTCCATCTTCACAGCTGACCTGGTTAACCCTGGAAACTGACAAGTAACTATGTTCCACACGCAAACCCTTCATCAAACAAAAAGAATGGCTCCTGGTATCGTTTATACAAAGGTACAGTGCCCCCTCTACAGTATTGTACTTACAACTAATATTACAACACTTTTCACGTAGAATTAGTAGGTTAGTGTTAGAGTTAGGGTCCCTTACATGAGTTACATTTACTCTAACCCTAACTCTACACTGGAAGGTTAGAGTGTACAGTCTACTCTAAGGTTTTAAAGTTATAGAACGCTAGTTTCGTAATGTGACATTTAGTCCTACCTGTATAATTAAATTCAGTTCATAATACCGACCTTGGTGAACTTCACAAAGTACGCATAAGTGGAATCACTAGAACTTCATATCGTTACCATGCGTTACGTGTGGGGAGGTTTTGACAGTTTCTCAAATACGAACTGTGAATTTGTAAACTTTCCCAAGATTTATTTATACACAGGAATTTCCCACTTGTGGAACTGGGAATCTATCGTGCAAATTCTTGTTAAGACGAATCAAATTTTTCAGTAATTGTAGTAAGGTGACATATTTCCCATATTTCTAGTTACGCATGGTTTAATACTACGTCATTTCACCCATATACAAGTTACAACGTGTTGACTGTTAGTGTGTCATTTTTGTCATTCTAAACTTATCTGGTATTCTCAGCCACACCCTCTATATGTAATGTGAACTCTTATAATGTGGGGTAGCTACCACATTTTACCTAGATGTTAAGCATTTTAAATATATAGCGTTACCTATGGAAATTTGGCATATAATTTGACAAAGGGTATTTTGGACATCATTTATCCCAAATATCACAAAATTTGTAAAGGTCTACTATTTCCTTTAAAATATCTATTAGCAGGTTCCCTTCATTGATCTATTTCCTTTGGATTATTGCAAGACAACTTTTCATTATTGTCGTTACTTCTTATCTGAGTTGATCCAGGTTATTATGTTCCAAACATTGCTGATCTTTATTCTCATCTTAATTCCTTTGATCTTATATTAATTCTCATTTTAATTCTGATCGTGTGGATCATTACGTAAGGATCTAAATAAGATCATTTAAAGTGCTCACCACGACAGCATCTGACTGCCAAGCATATGTTTGTGCTGCTTACTGACCGAGCACATTATTCAGAAACTTCTCACGCACATTTATACTATGTCATGTAAATATCATACTGAATACTGCTTAGGTTTAAATGTAAATATCATGTGAATATTTTGGAGTTTAAAATGTTAATTGAATGTAAAGGTTTAAATGTAAATATGGTGGAAATGTTTCCATGTTGAGTAAATTACCACCGGTACTTACTACTACTATTTACTTTTACTGTACATTATTCGTCAACATAAAAAGATATTGGTAGTTTAACTTGGACTTTGTGATTACCTGTGTCGGGGTTACTCCAAAAGAATATGTAAAAGTTGTCTCGTGTGAACTTTGAACTGGGCAGTTCGTCACCACCAGAAATAGAGATAATAACTTTAACTTTAACTATTAAAATTTGAACGATCTAACCCCCTACAGAGTATAGCCTTCAACGTGCTACTAGACAAGAGTGTTGAAGTTGGATCACTCAAGATAGGAGAACAAGATCTCGATACGGAAGATGTGAGGGACTACGCTCTAGGGTCGGGCAGGTCACAACTGCAGTTCATAAACCTGGCCCAGTTGATAGTGACGGGGCGGACGGTCTGTACCAATCATCAGGGATGTCTCTGTGGTAATCAGGTACATTAAATCCTTATCAGTTGCATTATCGTATGCACTATTGTTGGAGTCAAAACTTTAGCCGCCAATCAAGTGTACCCTAATCGATAGTGTACGTTGTACACGGTACATTAGGGGGGCGAGTGTATATTTAACACATTATATAGTGTACATTGTACAATCACCGTGCAAATCTTTAAGAGTTATTTAGTAGAATATTCAATAGCCCTCAGGCTAAACGGTCGTTCACACGCGGACCAGTCTGTGAGGGTGGGTATCACTATCCATCAGTCTGTGAGGGTGGGTATCACTATCCATCAGTCTGTGAGGGTGGGTATCACTATCCATCAGTCTGTGAGGGTGGGTATCACTATCCATCACACTATTTCTTAGCTGTGAACTCCAGTCAGTGAGGGTGGGTATCACTATCCAGCACACTATTTCTTAGCTGTGAACTCCAGTCTGGGAGGGTGGGTATCACTATCCATCACACTATTTCTTAGCTGTGAACTCCTGTCAGTGAGGGTGGGTATCACTATCCATCACACTATTTCTTAGCTGTGAACTCCTGTCAGTGAGGGTGGGTATCACTATCCATCACACTATTTCTTAGCTGTGAACTCCTGTCAGTGAGGGTGGGTATCACTATCCATCACACTATTTCTTAGCTGTGAACTCCTGTCAGTGAGGGTGGGTATCACTATCCATCACACTATTTCTTAGCTGTGAACTCCTGTCAGTGAGGGTGGGTATCACTATCCATCACACTATTTCTTAGCTGTGAACTCCTGTCAGTGAGGGTGGGTATCACTATCCATCACACTATTTCTTAGCTGTGAACTCCTGTCAGTGAGGGTGGGTATCACTATCCATCACACTATTTCTTAGCTGTGAACTCCTGTCAGTGAGGGTGGGTATCACTATCCATCACACTATTTCTTAGCTGTGAACTCCAGTCTGTGAGGGTGGGTATCACTATCCATCACACTATTTCTTAGCTGTGAACTCCAGTCTGGGAGGGTGGGTATCACTATCCGGCACACTATTTCTTAGCTGTGAACTCCTGTCAGTGAGGGTGGGTATCACTATCCATCACACTATTTCTTAGCTGTGAACTCCAGTCTGTGAGGGTGGGTATCACTATCCATCACACTATTTCTTAGCTGTGAACTCCAGTCTGTGAGGGTGGGTATCACTATCCATCACACTATTTCTTAGCTGTGAACTCCAGTCTGGGAGGGTGGGTATCACTATCCGGCACACTATTTCTTAGCTGTGAACTCCAGTCTGTGAGGGTGGGTATCACTATCCATCACACTATTTCTTAGCTGTGAACTCCTGTCAGTGAGGGTGGGTATCACTATCCATCACACTATTTCTTAGCTGTGAACTCCAGTCTGTGAGGGTGGGTATCACTATCCATCACACTATTTCTTAGCTGTGAACTCCAGTCTGGGAGGGTGGGTATCACTATCCGGCACACTATTTCTTAGCTGTGAACTCCAGTCTGTGAGGCTGGGTATCACTATCCCTCACACTATTTCTTAGCTGTGAACTCCAGTCAGTGAGGGTGGGTATCACTATCCATCACACTATTTCTTAGCTGTGAACTCCTGTCAGTGAGGGTGGGTATCACTATCCATCACACTATTTCTTAGCTGTGAACTCCTGTCAGTGAGGGTGGGTATCACTATCCATCACACTATTTCTTAGCTGTGAACTCCAGTCTGGGAGGGTGGGTATCACTATCTGGCACACTATTTCTTAGCTGTGAACTCCAGTCTGTGAGGGTGGGTATCACTATCCCTCACACTATTTCTTAGCTGTGAACTCCTGTCAGTGAGGGTGGGTATCACTATCCATCACACTATTTCTTAGCTGTGAACTCCAGTCTGTGAGGGTGGGTATCACTATCCATCACACTATTTCTTAGCTGTGAACTCCTGTCAGTGAGGGTGGGTATCACTATCCGGCACACTATTTCTTAGCTGTGAACTCCAGTCTGTGAGGCTGGGTATCACTATCCCTCACACTATTTCTTAGCTGTGAACTCCAGTCAGTGAGGGTGGGTATCACTATCCATCACACTATTTCTTAGCTGTGAACTCCAGTCAGTGAGGGTGGGTATCACTATCCGGCACACTATTTCTTAGCTGTGAACTCCAGTCTGTGAGGGTGGGTATCACTATCCATCACACTATTTCTTAGCTGTGAACTCCTGTCAGTGAGGGTGGGTATCACTATCCATCACACTATTTCTTAGCTGTGAACTCCAGTCAGTGAGGGTGGGTATCACTATCCATCACACTATTTCTTAGCTGTGAACTCCAGTCAGTGAGGGTGGGTATCACTATCCATCACACTATTTCTTAGCTGTGAACTCCCATTTAGCTGATTCGGCGGTATTCAGCTGACTCCTGTTGTGCAGATAAGACTGTTTGCGACAGAGTTTGTGGGAAATTGTCTACCCAGTCGTGTATTTACTGTTAAAACCCAGAGTGGTTTTAAACCGATATAACACGCTGTATATATAAACCGTTATAACAGTCCCTATAATAATAGAGTTGTACCTTGTTAAAAGTTGTAATTTAATTCTGAGCTGGCGTGTAACTTGATTGCCTCAGACTTACATTTTACACTACATTACAGGACATGTTTCCCGCCTCAGGGCTAAATTCTGGAGGGATGTTATGTCGAACTTTATTTCAGTTGGATTGTTCGTCGGAGTGCCCGCGACGAGACTGTGTCAAGCCAATAAAATCAAAAGGGATGTGCTGCCACTATTGCGGTAAGAAGTCATTTCAGGGACACTTTCACCCTTGTGTAATTAATTGAAGAAGATAATGTTAAAACAATACACACGTTTCTATCACTAGTCAACTAGTTTAACATCATTTAATACATTTAATACTTTCAACACTACTATATAACAAATAATTTGAGATTATGTGACTGATTAAATGCTGAAGATAAAAGAAATATATTCATTTTGCTAAGATTATGTTTGCGTTTCATTGCTCAACAGCTGTTCGAAGGATCAAATTTAAGTTTAACATCAATGTATCTAAATATTTTGAGTGTGGAGGCAATGTCATTTCAATAAATAGATAATGAGTTATTAGACTCGCAGCTGGTAAGACCATGTTCATTGTTCCTTCGTCACATTCTGAAGGCCCAATTTTGCTTATTACTAGCAACTTGCACCTGTATCGTTAAATCGAACTTGGCGCTAGTATCGATGCGCGCTGCGCGCGCGCATGCATGGGTATAGCATGGCTTTGTTTTCTTTGGACTACCGCCTGGAATAACTGACAAAGCTAAATAAGACAATTACGATGCAAAAAGCCTTCTATATCTTCAATACTGTTCGAGATGTGTGATAAAACTTTAAACTCAAGTTGATATTGTCGTGGGTGGCCGGTACCAGTCGCTCATTAATTAACTGCGTTTTCAGGAGCTGAAGTGAGATTCAGGCCCCCTGCTGGCTTTTATCTCGAGAAGTTCAAGAAGAGTCTCGGAAATTTCCTCAAGGACGATCAGCTCGCTAGTGTAAGTTAAATAATATAAATCTCAACTTGGTGACAAAATACTAGTGTACTGTGTAACCCCCTGTAAATGGTGAGAGAGTGTGAGAAAGGGAGAAAAAGTGAGACACTTTAGTATCACATTTGGAGTACAAAACCATTAATTTAACCACTTACAAAAGGCTGATTTTTTTAAATTTGCTTTTTGGCTTCGTCAGACTGTTGTCGAAACTGTACCGAAAAAACCAGTTCAATAACTCTTACTGTTTTCTTGATTAAGCCGTTCGGAAATTACACACGTACACATATACACACGGGGGGGGGGGGGGGGGGGTAATGACTACTTTTGGGGACTTGGGGAATTACGTCAATTCCCCATGATTTTTAGTCCCCATTAGTCTCCATTAGTCCCCATTTAGATTTCAAAAAATCTGGCTTCTCTAGACCAGATCGTAAACTTCTCAAGACTGAAGTCTAGAATATTTATAAATGGTCACTGGACATTCCTGACTTCTTGGGAGCTACTTGAGGGCTGTTAGAGTACCTCAGGTTATTAAACTAACTTGAAAACCATAAATAACTGTCAAAAATTCTGGGGACTTATGGGGACAAATGGTGAATTACGTCAACGAGTTGACCTCTAGTCCCCACGATTTTTAGTCCCCATTAGTCCCCAAAAGTCTCCATTGGTAGTCATTACCCCCCCCCCCCCCCCCCCCCCCCCCCCCCCCATACACACATACCCACACATTTATTGGGATTATTAATATAGATCCTTTGCAAACATGATCGATATGAAATATACTGTTAAATAATACCAGTCTCACTAGTTGACTGGTTGAGTGGTTGTTCCTGTAACCCTGTATCCTACAGGACCAGATCTCAATAACAGTGTCCCTACAAGAGTACGAGCTCAGCACTCTCAGTATTCAAATCACTGTCTCGGACTCTATCGCAGGTACATTCCGAGTTAACCATTGTTGATATAAATATAATATACTGTTTTAAGTGGTCATACTTTTCTCAGTATTTTCTTCGTATGAGAATTTATTTGAAACTATGAAACTCATCCAATAAAAAACGTAGCCTTAACTGCAACATTTTAAAACAAAAATCGCAACCAAAATAATAAGCTGTTTAAAGAAGTCGTTACAACTTTTAAATGTTAAAATTAAACCGCTTCAGACGTAAATCGATCTATTTAATATGTATTGTTTCGTAATAGCATGTCTGTTGGCAATGAAGTAAAAAGCGTAAAAACTACGATAATACAGCCTATTGCTGCTATATATGGGGTCGTTCACATATTACGTAATCAGACGAGGGGGGAGGGGGTTTCAAAATGATTACGCTAGTGTAATTTTGACACAATAGCAATGTGTAAAAGTGATTACGGAGGGGGGGAGGGGGGTAACAAATTGTTCAAAAAGTGATTACATAATATGTGAACGATCCCTATTGCCTATGTAGGGGGGGGTCCACGTTAAAAAAGTTAAATTCTAAGATCGAGATTTTGGAATTTAACATTAATTACTTTAACTTTTTTAACTTTTTTAACATAAATTAAAAATCAGATTTTGGCTGACTAATCGGTTCAAATTTTAACATAATTACCCAAATTAAACTCAATTATGAGTGTTGACCTTTAGTACTAGTAGTACCTCGCTCTTGCAATTGTTTTCTGTAGTTGTAACTGATTTGATAACTCTACAAAAAAAACACCTTGTATCTATATATATATATATACACATAATTGTATAATTTACTAATATAATCATTCATATAATACGAAAAAAGAATATGGCTTGGCGGTGTAAGTGCGGAAGGGTTATGGAAAGTCTCACATACGACAGATGTTTACGTTGCAATTTAGCGAAGGCATCAGGAGAGTCGCTCATTCGCTTGAAGGGTTCCTGTAGCTGTAATCCCTGTACCCGAACCATCTACTGAGGACACATCATCAGGTATTGATACTCCGGAGCTTCCTCCAGCTGTAATCCCTGTACCCGAACCATCTACTGAGGACGTATCAGTTGTTGTCAACACTTCAAAAAGGGCTGCTGATTCATCAAAACCTAGAACTCAATATGATTCTGAAGACGAATCATCTGCTGATGTTATCACTACTGCGATAATAACAAGCAACTCATTCAAGAGGAGAGTTGTCCCTACTTTTAGGATTCCAAAGATTAAGAAACCGACGGTGCAAAGCAAATTGACGATTATGGATAAATCTTCATCGACGGGTCTGAAGAAGAAGGAGCATTTGCGGGCTAACACTGATAATTTAACCACGAGAACTCCCACAGTAGACAATTCTAAATTCACAATTGGACGACCAATTGATGTTGATAAGATAAACAGCAGCAAGAAAGTGTTAAATTCAAAGAAGGAAACAGCACTTAACAAGTTGTCTACACGACTCATTGAAGGTGGAACTGCAATCAAGAATGAGAATCAGCAGGGAAATCGGGACAAATTGAACTCTAGAAATACTCCTCCAACAAGTTCTCTGAGTACAATTAGACTGCCAGTACACGATGGAAAAGGTGATAAGCCTGTGATTGCGAAGAAAGAGACTGTTTTAAACCAACCATCTACAAGATTCGCCACAGAAGATGGCACTTCCACGCCGAAAAACAAACTTTGTAAGGAGAAATCCGGAAGAAAGGCGCTCGATGCCGAAATTACGATTAAAGATAGATGCACGGTCAGGACGAATTTTGAAATTGAATTGTGGAAGTGTAACGACATGGTTCCTGGCCAGATTATCAAGGCCAAAGCAATTCAACGGGTTTTATTCAGACTTGGGTGTTTTTTAGAGGAAGCTTGCCTACAGAATATATACAATATTTTCGGAGGAAAAAAATCCAGGTGTCCTACGTTATCAATTGTGCGATCCATGGAGCGGGTATTAAGACTAAAATCTAAGAAAAGACGTCGTCGGATGATGAGTATTTTACCTACCCCGGAATGTCAGAATGGAACAAAGAGTACAGATGATGTGGTGCAGAATACTGTGCATCAGCCATGCCCAATAGCTAGAGTGAAACCAATCTTGTCATCGGAAACTATTCAATCTATTCCAAAAATACAAGGAAAGCTGTCTACTAATTATGTCCATGCAAATGAGACAGGGAAGTATTCTTTTGCCTTTATTTCCCACATTGCGGTAATGCTAGAGTTAACTAGATCACTAGGTCCAAGCAATTTGAAAAGTTGTGACGATGAGGAACTTGTGCATAGATCGTTGAATGAAATAAAAAATAATCAGGATTCAAAGAAATATCTAAATGTAATTGATAGCGCGGAAGATATTGAAAATGAAGTCCCTGAAGTCTTAAAGCAGGTAAAGAACCTATTGGGGTGTGTGAAAGTGAAACAACCAGATCGAAGTTCTGTTTCAAAACATAGATGCTCTCATAATCTAAAGAGCCATTTAGCCAGTTATATAATATAATAACATCTATAAACAAAAGAGCACCTAAAGAGACTCAGCAAAGTGCTGGCCTATTTACGCTTACGAAGACTCATTCGTTCAATATGTCTCAAAGTAAATAAACTCCTCCATCCTACTCTATCTCTTGCTAAGTTCACTAAGTTGGTAAAATCATCTTCATTTTTTAAATAAATTTGTCTCTTAAATAGGTCCTTTTTCACAATAATATCATACAAGTTAGTCCTGTGTCTACCCACTCGTCCCTTTAGTGTTTGACATCCTAGTGTAGCAAATAACAGAGACTGGTAGGCAGGTGTGTCGTTGTCACTGCGTAGAACATGACCTAGCATTGTCCACCGTGCCTTTTCCACTCTCTCGGAAAGGGGCCTGGTCTGGGTACGAGCGTAGAGGGCCTTGTTAGATATTGAGCTAGGCCAATATATGTGTAGGATGCGCTTGAGGTGCTTCCTCTGAAGAACATCTACAGACTCTAGAACATGCTGAGGTACGGCCCAGCAGCAGCAGTTGTACAGGAGCACTGATACTACTAGTGAGTCGTAGAGTTTGATCTTTCTCTTCTCAGTTATCTGACTCCTCTCTGATCCCTGGCACCACAGCTTGTCAAATGACCAGAAGGCAGAGTTAGCTTTATTTATTCTATTAGTAACATCCTGCTCTGATCCAAGCTTAGTACCAAGAAGCGTCTCGTTTCTCCACTCCTCTTTTCCTCTTAGTTCATTATCCTATTATCCCACTCGTCACAGGCACCAACTTCTTCTAAATACACTCTGGTAAACTTTGTCTTTGTGTCATTGACAAAGAGACTCCATTCACTGAGAATATTATTGGAGATCTGAAAGATATCCTGTAACTCCTCCATATCTTCACCAATCTCCTCTAAATCGTCTGAATAGCCGGACTCAAGAGGCATGTGGTTATCGGCTATCGGAGGGTTGGGTCTTGAGGGGAGGACTGCTCTTATGTACACTACAGCTCCAGCTAGATTGAGGGTAAACAATTTACCAGCTGTGCTGTCTCCTTGGGAGGCTCCTATGTTGAAAGAGAACATCTCTGAGTCAGTAGAACACACTCTGACTACTAGAGTGGTGTTAGCCATGAGGTATTGTACAAGCCTCAGGTCGTCTCTGGAGCATCCTGCAGCTTCTAGTAGTCTGATTGTTGTACCTCTGCGGATGGTATTGAAGGCAGCTGACATGTCGATACTCACTTTGTTCCATTCAAACTCCTTCTTCATTACTACAGATATGAGCATGCTCTGTGCCCAAACTAGGTCGGCACAGCTCCTGCCAGCTTTGTAGGCAGCTTGGAACGGTCCGGTGAAGTTGTCCACAGCTCTCTCTATTCTGTTTAGCACTATCAGTGACAGGATCTTTCTAGAAACATTCAGCAGGGTCAATTGCAATGGTCGTATCGACTTAATTGGGCCACGAGTTTTACCAGGCTTAGCCAGTGGTGTGAGGATGCCTGCTCCTATTGCTTCAATGTGAATGTTTTTCTTGAAAGACTCGTTGAACACATTAGCCAGCTCTTCATGAAGGAGAGGGTTGTTCAGGGCTTTCATGACCTCGCCAGGAACTTTATCAATACCCACTGCTTTACCAGACTTGAGTTTACTGATGGCTCTCTCTATCTCTGCAACGGTGATGGGACTGTTAAGGCTAGATGGGGGGTCAAGGAAGGCAGGAAGGGTAGGCTCATCAGCGTCGTTGAACTCAGCTTCAAAGTACTCCTTAATAATCCTCGCTTTCTCCTCATTAGTACCTGCGATATTCCCAGCAGGGTTGTGGACGGTTAGAGCTGGTCTAACATATCCTTTGGCGAGTATCTTAGAGGCTCCAAAGTATCTCCGGGCGTCGTCTGTGTTGTTTACCTCTTCGACGAGTGTGTCAGCACTGCGGTTGTTGAAATCTCTGAGTCTCTTTGTAATCTTACGTCTCAGCTGGTTGATGTTGGTCTTGACATGCTTCCTGTTGGTCGGGAATTTGTTCTGCATATTCGCAATCATCAGCTGCTTGCGTTCAAGTGACAGTTCAGCGATCTCAGGATCAGTACTGAAGGATTTGTGCTTTTTTTAGCCAGTTGTTTGGCCATAAGAGGTAGCCTCCCTAGTCTTGGGACATCAGGAATGTCCGAGGAAGAGATTATTGAGGAACATATATTTTCATTACTGAATAATGATGTATGTCGTGATATAATGAAGATTCCTCAACCGTATGATGTTAATCGTATTACAAGTGAAGTTCTAAAATATATGAACGACGATAAGGACTCGGCTGCACTATAGTGAAAATTATTTTAATGATAGACTTTTATGTTCAGGTTAAATGATATAACTTCAAATTAGAACCTCAAGTTCTTTTATTTACGTTATTACAGTAACACCTGTAAAATTTTTACTTCATTGACACTGTTTTTTAATTTTGTAATATAATATATTATTTCGTCTCGACTCTCAACTAAACTTTGGTGAGCAAATCAAGCAACTTAAAACATCGTGTTTTCTGAAACTAAGAGACCTTGCTAAGATGAAAACATTCCTCACAACCAAACAGATGGGAACACTGACTCAAGCAATTGTAATCTCATCGCTTGACTACTGCAATGCGCTTTACTATGGTTGTAGTCAAGCCTCAATTACGCAGCTGCAGAACATTCAGAACCGAGCATGGCGTCTGGTTTTTGGATTAAAGAAGAGAGACTCAGTCGACGAGAAGCTCAAATCCCTTCATTGGCTCAAGGTGAAGGAAAGGATTGAGTTTAAGTTATGTTTACTGATTTTCAAAGCAGTCAATGGTGTTGCTCCTGCATATCTGTGTGATCTAGTAACATTTGTTAGTTCGAGTAGCAGAAGAACTTCCTCCTTACACCTACCTGTCGGATCTACAAGATCGCACCCAAGAGCGTTTCAGACTGTTGCTCCGAAAATCTGGAACCAACTACCAATTGAAATTAAGACTTGTTCTGATGTTGATCTGTTCAAAACATTATTAAAAACTCACCTGTTTAAGAAAAGTTATGGCATGAGCGATTAATTGACAATTTAACTTTATGTTATTTGCTTAAACTGTTTAGGATGCAACCTAATGTCATGATATTTTTGAACTTATTAGCAATTAGACTGTTAGCTCGCTTCATAAGCATGTCATCTTCGTTCCAAAACTTTTTATGTCCTATGCATACACTCCTTGATAGTTATCTTGATCTAGTATCTTTGTTTCACACAATAGAGCATAAGTTTTGTGGTTTATCCACTGGGCTTAGAGTTTGTGTTTAAGCTACCAAATTTTATTATTATTTATTATTATATTGACAAATTGTTTGAGCGATAACTTTTACATTGAAACATCATTAGACGTGACTCTTTTTAACTTTGTAATATAATATCGTGACAAATTGACTCATTGTTTGAGCGATAACTTTTATGAAATATCATTAGACACTATTTTAAATTTTGTAATATAATATCGTGACACAGTGACTCTTTGTTTAAGCGATAACTTTTATGAAACATCATTAGAATTTTATTCAGTTATTAATTCATTACGATTAGTAACACTAGATTTAATGATATAGATTATCATAGCCCTATTTTCAGTGTTGACACTGTGAATGGAATCTGTTGTTTTTTTGAAATTATTTATGAATCAGCTGTTTATATTTCTATGAATTATAATTTATTATTGTAATGATCAAATGTATCAAATATTTATCGGTTGTACCTATGTTATATGACTGTTTTACTCTTGTCATGGGCATTCCTATATTCCTACATGTAATGACTAATGAACAAAAATACCAACGCATGACCTAAAAGTAAACTAGTCTAGAATATTCACTCCATTGCAATGTCAACCCAAATTTGAATTTATGTTAAAAAAGTTAAACTTTCTAAGCCTGAATTTTGAAATTTAACATTAATTAGTTTAACTTTTTTAACTTTTTTTAACGTGGACCCCCCCCTATGTAGCTCATAACACTGGGCTCAGAGCATTCTTTAAATTCTTGTGTGTAGAATGTTTGTGGGGCTAAATGTCCAGATTCCATATTCCAGGTGGAAATTTATAACGTTTCTATAATAGATTAATTGTTCAGCAAGGACTTTATTAAGTGTTCATATTTTGTCTTTTCATTTCCACATCAGAGCTGTGGCCAGCCTTCAATGCACTTATCTTTTTCGCCAACACAATAACCAAGACAAGCAAGAGCATGATAATCACAGCTTGACCGACGTTACCACAAACCAATATCGTTTTCAACGGACTCGCCTCTCCTGGCTTTGCATCGCGTTCAACACACTTCAAACCATGTGTCTTTTCATTTTGACACGTGATATTCAAAGTAGATTGGAAGTAAAACTCTTTGAAGCCGTACCCTGGTTTGCATTTGACTGAGATGTTGCTGCCCGGTAAGTATAGTGGTAGTCTACCTTCAACGTTTCCATTAGCAACCTTGAACTTATTTCTTCGACACAAGGCAAGGTGCTCCTCAGGGAACAGAAGTCTCAGGTTGCTTAAGCGGATATTTGAGGTCCCAGGGTAGACGTACCTATCCAGACTTGTTATCGAGAAGAAGCAATTGTTGTTGTTTTCTGAATCAATGGGATCTAACACGCTAGATAACTGGAATATTGTTCCTCTGATGATTTCAAAGAGCTGATTCACATTATCTTCTTGGCAGAGAGCTAAAGAAGCCACTTTGCTGCTGGAATGGTGTGTTACGTCCGCTTCTAAACAGTTGTTGAGAGAATTTGCTTGGTAAATTTTAAATCTGGTCTTATTCCCATTTTCATTTAGTCTTTTCTCAAATAGCCATGGGATAGCTGATGTGCAATCTTTCCAGTTCAACTCCATCAATTTCCCAAACCCCAAGCACAGTCTACTGTTCACGTTCTTCATCAAAACTCCCTTTGAATCCTTATTTGTTGTTGTTGCGCTTTTGATTGTCCTGCATGGCACCGATGGACTTTCCTCAAAATTCATCAAGCATTCAATGTTTCCTTGAACATCAAAAGATGAATGATTTCCTTGAGATGATGAATTATGAAGGGGAAAGTGGTCGTAAATGCTGCAATTTGATGTTGTTGAGTCAAAAGTAAATGAGCAGCAGGTTTTGTGATACCAACAGTACATCTTGCAAGCAGTCACACTTTCAGCACAGACATTTGTGATCACCTCACCAAACGATAATTTGCGAGATACGTCAGCCGTGTAGAACTCGTAACAGTGATCCGAATTTGTTGTCGGGTTCTTAGAATTGCCGGATCTGGAGGCTCCAGCTTCATTGTGCTTTGGGTGTCTGTTTTGGGGCTCTTCTAATTGCCCATACTTTATTAGAATCATCACAACAATTACCGTATAGAACATTCCCTCCTGAACTGCAGGTATTTGTAATAATATCAAATCTTAAACAAAAAACTTTAATTTAAATTAAATTAAACATTAAATTACTATACATTAAATGACATTAAATTAATATCAATAACCATCTGATCAAGCAGAGACTGACAGTTTGGTTACTAAGTTTAGTAGTGACTAGTGATCCTAATTCTGTTTCTAGTATAGTTATAAATGGAGACTATGTTGCAATAAAAAGCAATTTACCGATTCAGATGCTCATGAACAACAATTCTACATGGCAACGCGCACTTGCACTTTATACCTGGCAATTTATGGATACATAGGGGTCGTTCAAATATTACGTAATCAGCCGAAGGGGGAGGGGGTTTCCAAATGCTTACGGTTGATTACGGGGGGGGGGGGGGGATAGGATAATAACAATTAAATTCAATTTGACAATATTTTAATTCAATTTCACTGTGATAGTGATAAAATTTAGAGATTAATCGGATATCCGACTATAGCAAGTAGTTTAGAAGGTGGTTGGACGGATATCAATCATTAATTTTCAGGAAAAATTCTCGAGGGCTAGGTCCTGAAAAATGTGTTTGACTAATTAATGATCAGGGTGAGATGAACTGTTATGTGGATAAAAGTAGTTTCCAGGAAATTTTCGGCCCGAGTCATTCTCGATGCGTACATTGAAAGGCAGTCTCCCAGCTTCCAAACTCGCATTGCATAGGGGAGACCTGCCCTCCGAGATCGAATTACAAAGGGGAGCCTCGACTCCAAGATCGTATATCGAGGGTGAGGGGGGGACTCCGAAATCTAGATAGAAAACATGAAAACTTATGAATTTCGGAGACTTTTGAATTTCGGAAATATTTTACTGTATTTTTTTCAGCTTGGAAAAGCAAAACGTAGTACCAAATTTAAAATATTTGAAAAACAGATTTTTTTACAAATTTTACAAAATGTATACAACATACAAGGGGCAGGGGGACCCTTGTGTTCGAGCTGGAAAATTGTTGAAGGTTTAAAAAGTAACGTGACGTCGTGACAGTTGAGTGTAGATTGATTAATCATCATCCTGCTTTACTAGGTCGAAATTTTGTAAAAACTTGGGTTTTTACAATTTTTTAATTCTAAAACGGCATAGAATTCTCCATTCTATGTCATTGACCCCCCTACTACAACCGGCTGCTAAAGTAAGTAGTTTGAAAGGTGCTTGGCCGGATATCATAACAATGATTTCGGCTTATCATGATTAGGGAGGGTAGCATGAAACGTAAATAAATATGATTTCCAGAGAAAAAGTCAAAGGGGGGGGGGGGGGGGGAGGTTGGGTCTTAGTTACGGTTGATTAAGGAGGGGGGAGGGGGGAATTGCTGAAATATTGATTGCGTAATATGTAAACGACCCCATATTTATAATATAAACTACAAAAGATGCTGTGAAGGATGCACATGCAGCAAATCAGATCATGACATTGTTAGTTGGGCACCCTACGAAAGAAATATAGACTTTTGGAGGTGTCGTCTGAATATATACTTATTTTTCAGTATTTAAATACTTAGGGGGACAAAAGCTTGGCGTGAGCGGTGAGCACCAAGCTTTTAAAACATTTAAAGATGGGAGAAAAGTTCAAAAGATTCGTTACAATACTTAGTACTTAATACAATAGATTCATATTTAGTACTAATATGGGGAATGGGGGCTGAGGTGGAGACGTGACAGCTTGTTGCTATAGTTACTTTAAACTTATCATATTGGGAGGATGTTGAGAAGATAGCTTTTCTGAAGAAAATAGTGTGCGTACCTATTCTACCCCCCCCCCCCCCCCCCCCACCCGGCCCCTACTCAGTTCAGTAAACTTTCAGACGGAATAGAAGGTGCTGGGTACGAGAGCTCTAAGATAGCATCTAAAATCCGCAACTACATAGTTGATTACGACATAGTACGCGCTTCTGAATTGTTCATCGTTCAAAGTCACCTGCAATTTCATCCTGATCGTACTGAAGCTATCGGATCACCTCAGGCACCGTCAGGTAATTTGTTGTTTAGGGGGTTACTAAAGTGCTTTTTTGCGTGAATCACAGAGTTCAAGTTGATAATTAACCCTGATATTTACCCCTGACAATTACCCCCTGATAGCTGGTATACAAAGCTGGGTTTTGTACGTTGTCCTCAGTGTCTCCTTCGTTCTCCTCATTATCATAGTTGTCCTCCTCTTCAAGTGTTCACGTCGCTACAGAGAAAACACCAACAACCAGCCTCATGTCAGGTACGACATTTTATTTTTGTGGGTTCTACTTCTAGCTCAGTTGGTGAAACTACGTTTTCTTTTTGTGGGTTTTAGTTCAACTTTAATGTTATATGTTAATTATTCTTCAGACTGGATCACGGAGTGCTGCCTCGGGCCCTTGATAGGAGATTCAAGCCTTGCGTTCCTGCCATGGTTTGTATTTTTTAATTTTTGCACCTATTCATAATTTATCATAATCTTTTATCTACAGCAACCAATCACTGCTCAGTATTCACTAAACCAACCAACCCCAGGATCAAGATATCCCCACGTACGAGGAGGTGCTGATGGAAGATATGTTGACACGTGGTATTGCTCCTGATCAGCCTCGTAACCAAGACAACGTACTGCGCGCGGCACCACGTCGTCCTGGTTACGCCGAGATTCCTACAACTGACATATGTGATCGTGCCCGTGTCTGACAGAAGTATAAGATGTATTATCATGGCAGATCTGTCACACAGATCATCTGTGTGAATCGTGTAAAAGCAAGATATCTTTCCTCTTCATTAATACTCTCTGAGTTATGAAAGTTTGAACCGTTGAGTTTATTATTATCATACTCTTTGGTGATCACAGAGAATTTTTATTCCCGAAAACATTAACTTGTTTAGATATTATAGATTGAGACTGGTGGCTTGAGAACTAAGTTATTGAATGGGCCACTTTGTGCCGCGACTGATTGCTGATGACGCCACAGATTATCATATTATGACATACTGAATGTTATATTAAATTATTTGATTTATATAAAATATAAAATAATGATAAATATATATTTACGTGAAAATGATATTTGAATTAAAATAATTTTCACAAAATTTTCAGATGGCTGTTATTTATTTTAATACTTGTCCACGAGATGTATTTATTTATTAAGTGATAAACGTCGGAATTTCGGGGGATGATGAGCACTCGCTCTTCAACATTTGACTGTTTTATGATTATATTTCATTTCAGAATAAATCATTGTCAATCCTGGCTTTAGCTCACCCCTCTGCAATCTTGAACAATATAAATAAATTATTCTATGAGTATAAATTATGTTATATTTAATATGTATATTTTTTAAAGGACATTTGCGATTTGTAACAAATATGGAAGTTGAAAGGTTCATTAAGTGCACTCAACTTGCACTACGTATTACAGTATTTAATGTAAAATGTTTACACAATATTACACCAGGTGATCCACAAATTACAGAAAATATGTTTATTAATAGTCCTTCTAATAATCCATAGTAGGTATGGTTCTCCAGGCCAAAGAATGGATCTTTCACAAATTTTCTCAGATTGATAGCCAAACTCACTAGCCTCTAACTTGACATCGGTTACGTACCTGGGGACCTCAGGCTATCATGTTCACAAACACTAATAGAGATTAGGCGGAAGGCGAAGTTTATATCTCCGCCAAAAGCACACTCCCCAAATTGCGCGCATTGCTGTAACTTCTTTCAAACTTCATGAATCGACATAAATTATTTTGCAATGTATTCACAATTCAGAGTTAATATATGCACGTATACAAATCACTTGGAATACTTTTGAAAGAGAATAACAAACTCAAAACCGCTATAGACGTATTTCTCCATAAACAGCACAATAGTGAATATATATAATAGCGTGAGAAGCTTTGTCGAGGTGCCTCGAAAGTGATCTTAAACGATTCCCCGTTCAATTTTGGTCGGAGAACGCCAACTTAGTGCATAATCAAGGAATTTATAGACATATTTCATACATATCAAATTGGATGTGCTTTTGGCGGAGATATAACGTGCGCCTTAGGCGGAATGACAGGCGGAGCGCCGCCCAGTAAGACATCGAAGGCCCTTGCTAGAGCTGGGTCATTTGTAATAAACCGGAATGCACGCCGAAAATATTTTACGAACATCACCCGTTAAGTCAAAGTGCACGAGAGAGGCTTGCTCATTACAACGTGTAGCAAAAGAGGCTCGCGATCAAAAGAGCGCCGCACACATAACAGCTTGATTGGCGTGCCAAATAACATGTAATTAGTAATTGGATTCGTCGACGGTCTTGATGCTTGAATATTTGAAACAAATATTCTACTAGTATCACCCTAAGTACTAAATATACTTTAATATGGTCATCCCCATTTTACAAAGTTTTTTAATGCTATTAAATATTGACCATTGTTAATGGTCTGGCCCGGCGCGCGCTACTTCGAAGAAATTTAGAAAAGTTACATCCGTCAAGATAAAGCAATTTCTAAAGCAAAACGCACAGTTTTGCTAGTACCTCAGTTAAGTTTTTCAAAATTGTCCCATGCATGATCTTTTTAAGCCCGTGGTAACAGGGACGAAGAAAGCCCGTGGTAACAGGGACGAAGCTAGTAGTATTCTTTGAAAAAACGTAATTACCACAAAACCGATCAAAATGACGTTAAAACAATCTTTGCACGTGCATGTGTGCATTAAAACACCGTTGCTATGGAAACTTTTGGTTGTTACCTAAATTCCTATTTTTCATCTAATTTGCACGTGGGCGGTCGTACATACATACAACAAAAACAATTCTCTGAATTATAGTAGAGATAAGCTTATTATAGTTTATAGTTATATATATTTATAGTTATAAAAATAGTGCGCAACAGGGACAGACTAAAAGTTAACATTAATCAGCCCAGCGCATTAATTGACGATGTCAATTCATCTCAGCTCGGCGCGGCACAGTAGCGCATCTCGCCGATCTAGAGAGAAGCCTCATTGAGTGCGCGGCGCGGCACAGTAACGCATCGCGCTACAACCCAGCGCATAGTAATCAAATAAATAAAGTTTCATTTTATACCTTCACATAGCCATGTGTGATGTGTATACGCGTACTGCGTGACGCGCTTGTTTCGCGCGCTACTGCAAGCGAGAGGACTCTGGTTAGAGCAATTTTATACCTGCAACCTGGCGATTTATGAATACATATTTATAATATAAGAGACTACAAAAGTTGACTGACGATGTCAACCCTTCCAGATCGTTGCTCGGTGAAGCAGAGCAACGATGCGAAGCAAAAATGCTAGTTTGCGCGGCGCGTCGAAGCGGCGAAGTCCTCCAACTACAAAAGATGCTGTGAAGGATGCATATGGAGCAAATTAGATCATGACACTGTTAGTAGTGGACACTACACAGAAAATAGATATATAATATACTTTTGGAGGTGTCTTGCTCTATCCAGAGCCCTTGCAACTTCACTTAAGAGAATGAGGAAGAATAAGGACAAAGCATGGGCTGGGTTTGATAGAAATCCATCTGTAATCAATTTTAGTTATGTTAATAGCAAGCAACATATTTTTGAAGTGGCTGAAGTTAAAGCTAAAGTTAACTATAAAAAGAAGATTACATCTAATTTAAAGCAGAATAGTAAGTCTTTTTATTAATTGACGATGTCAATTCATGGCAGCTCGGCGCGGCACAGTAGTCGCTGTGAGAAGCCTCATTGAGTGCGCGGCGCGGCACAGTAATGCATCGCGCTACAAGTCTTTTTACTCATATTTACGTAACAAAAGGCAAGTAAAATCAAGTGTGGTTTCCTTGGATAGAGGAGATGGTACACGCACAGATAGTTCTGCTGAGTCTGCTGAAGTACTTGCAAGTGCCTTCAGCTCAGTGTTTGTGTGTGAGCCACCTGGCCCTCTTCCTAAAAATGACACTTTGGATTATGATAAAGATGTTATTAGTGATTTGCAAGTTAGCAGTGCTGATATTAAGAAGCAACTTTTAAAGCTTAATATTTTAAGAGTTCAGGTCCGGATGGTGTTCATCCAAAGTTATTAAAATTGTTAGCTTATGATGACAACTTTGTAGAAGCAGTCACTAAATTATTTAAAATGTGTTCAGAAACGGGATCTCTTCCTGAAGTGTGGAAGTCAGCATCCGTTGTAGCATTGTTTAAAAAGGGTGTTAAATCAGATCCCTTAAACTATAGACCAGTTTCCTTAACTTGTATTTTGTGCAAAGTGTACGAAAAGTTGGTGAGGGCACATTTATTGGATTTTTTAGAAGAACGAATATCAAAGCATCAGCATGGATTTGTTAAGGGCAAATCTTGCTTATCTAATCTTTTAGAGACATTTGATAATATTCTTGATATTTCAGATGAAGGTGATCCTGTTGATCTACTGTATTTTGATTTTAGTAAGGCCTTTGACACTGTCCCCCACTTTAGGCTTTTATCTAAATTGGAGGGGTTTGGGGTCAAAGGAAAAGTTTTAGATGTTATTCAAGATTTTCTTACAGACAGAACCATGAGGGTTTGTGTAGAAGGACAATGGTCTGAGGTGAAACACGTGTTATCTGGTGTTCCCCAGGGGTCAGTATTGGGTCCTTTGCTATTTATTCCTTATATTATATATTCTTTATATATATATTCTTTATATTAATGATTTACCTGATATGGTCAAGAATAAGATTGAATTATTTGCAGATGACCTCAAGTTGATTGGTAATGCAGCTAACCACAGCAGTGTTGTAGAACTGGAAGTCTGGGAGAGTATTTGGCTTTTGAAGTTTAATCCTGCTAAATGTAAAGTTGTTCATATTAATCTTAATAGCAACCCTAACCTAAATTATTTAGTAAATGGCGTAGAACTTGAAGTATCTGATCAGGAAAAAGATTTGGGGGTTATTACCCATAGTTCCCTGCTTTGGAATGAAGAGATAAAAGCATGTATTTCCAAGGCAAATCGTATGATTTGCTGGATTGTAAGGAATTTGATAATTAGAGAAAAATGTGTAATGATAGCCATCTATAAAGCTTTGATAAGACCTCATCTAGAGTATTGTGTCCAATTGTGGAATCCAGTTGCGGCTCATGGAAGTTGGGGGACTGTTTTGGAGCTGGAGAGCGTCCAGAGGCGGTTTACCCGTCTGATTGATGAGGTGGGTACTCTTCCTTACAGCCGTAGACTGGAAATCCTTAATTTGACAACGCTGGCAGAGCGGCGAATACGTGGGGACCTTATTGAAGCTTTTAAGGTTATTAATGGCTTGACTGATTATGGTTCAGACTTGTTCAGACCAAGCAGATCAGGTCTTAATCTGGTTTCATCCAATAGATGTAGTAAGAGTGTGACAAAGGTCAAGAATCTTCAGTGTTCTTTTCTTCCAGAGCGGGTTGTTCCTTATTGGAACAAACTCCCTTCGGAGGTGAAGAACTGCTTGACAGTTTTGAGTTTTAAAATTGGATTGGAAAGTTTTAAAAAGAATATGATTTCTAAATGTATTGTAAATGACTTTCATTTTTGGAATGTTTCGAAAGAAGTTTTAACAAGAATTGAAGGTACCAGTTATATCAGTAATAAGGAAAAACACAATGATTATCTGTGGTTCCATCCTTATGTAGCAAAGAAACGTTTTATAAATCTTTACTCCACTGGGAGGTATGAATAAATTAAATTTTGTAATGTTGTTTTTATTCATGATTAATATTTGATAAATTATTACCTTTAAATTTGATGGAGAAATAGTTATTTTTCCATGTAGTGTGATGATACTTTGTAGACATTAGTGATGATGTTATGTCATAATTTTTACTTTACTTTACTTTACTTTGCGCTTGCAGTAGCGCGCGCCAGCCTCTTGACTTGTGAAACAAGTGCGCCCATGCACAGTGGCGCGAAAGCACATGGTTAGGTGAAAAGGTGTCGTCTGAATAGATATCACCTATTTATCAGTATTTAAAGATTTAGAGCGAGAAGACTATTGTAGTGGAACAAAAGCTGGGGTGTAGATTTACAACCTACCAGGACGCGCGCCGAGTTGGACTCGTCGATATTTTACGAGTATCACCCATTAAAAGCTGGGCGTTTGTGGTGAGCACCATTGACCAAGCTTTTAAAACATTTAAGGATGGTGGAATAGTTCAAAAGATTCTTTACAATACTTGAGATTCCTATTTAGTACTAATATGGAGGCTGAGGAGCACACGTGACAGCTGAAACTACAATTAAATCTGACAAAAATTATGATAATTCAGCCAATTGTTCCTATTTAGCTCATAACACTGTCAATACGGATCTTCCAAAAGCTTTTGGGATTCAGAGCATTCTTAAAATTGTTATATAATTGTTATATAATAGAATGTTATATAATAGAATGTTTGTGTTCAACTTAATAAAGCCTTCATATTTGGTCTTTATTCATTTCCACATCAGAGCTGTGTTCAGCCTTCAATGTATATATCTTTTTTACCAACACAATAACCAAGACAACCAAGAGCATGATAATCACAGCTTGACCGAAATTACCACAAACCAATATCGTTTTCAACCGAATCGTCTCTCCTGGCTTTGCATCGGGTTCCACACACTTCAAACCATGTGTCTTTTCATTTTGGCACGTGATATTCAAAGTAGATCGGAAGTCAAACTCTTTGAAGCCGTACCCAGGTTTGCATCTGACTGAGATGTTGCTGCCCGGTAAGTATAGTGGTAGTTTACCTTCAACGTTTCCATTAGCAACCTTGAACTTATTTCTTCGACACAAGGCAAGGTGCTCTTCAGGGAACAGAAGTCTCAGGTTGCTTAAGCGGATATTTGAGGTCCCAGGGTAGACGTACCTATCCAGACTTGTTATTGAGAAGAAGCAATTGTTGTTGTTTTCTGAATCAATGGGATCTAACACGCTAGATAACTGGAATATTGTTCCTCTGATGATTTCAAAGAGCTGATTCACATTATCTTCTTGACAGAGAGTTAAAGAAGCGATTGATTTGGTGTTTTTAAATTGTGCTTCCACACAATACCTCAGAGAATCTGCTTGGAGGATTTTAAATCTGGTCTCATTTCCACTTTCTTTTTTCTCAAATAGCCATGAGATAGCTGATGTACAACCTTTCCAGTTTAACTCCATCGACTTTCCAAATCCTAAACACTGTCTATTGTCAATGTTTTTCATCAAAACTCCCTTTGAATCCTTATTTGTTGTTGTTGCGCTTTTGATTGTCCTGCACGGCACTGAAGGACTTTCCTCAAAATTCATCAAGCAGTCCATGTTTCCTAGAACATCAAAAGATGAATGATTTACTTGAGATGACGAATCATGAAGGGGAAAGCTGTTGTGAATGCTGCAACTTGATGTTGTTGAGTCAAAAGTAAATGAGCAGCAGGTTTTGTGATACCAACAGTACATCTTGCAAGCAGTCACACTTTCAGCAGAGACATTTGTGATCACCTCACCAAACGATAATTTGAGAGATACGTCAGCCGTGTAGAACTCGTAACAGTGATCCGAATTTGTTGTCAGGTTCTTAGAATTGCCGGATCTGGAGGCTCCAGCTTCATTGTGCTTTGGGTGTCTGTTTTGGGGCTCTTCTAATTGCCCAGACTTTATTAGAATCATCACAACAATTACCGTATAGAACATTTCCTCCTGAATGCAGTTATTAACCAAAACGTGCGCTATTAACTAATCAACATAATCATGCTCTGCTTGATTGGACCGTAAAAGAATTTCAATGAAACAAGAAATTTAATTTTAGCACATTTTTACAGAAAAAAAAGATGTTAAAACAATTCATAACATATAATGCCCATTTGGTGTATGACTTTTTGTCCTTGACTGCTTGTTTGGTTTTGGAAGGACAGGTAATTAACGGGGCAAGGAATGCGTGTGCCTGGAAGCTTTTGCACACACCGAAACGCTAGTTCATTTAAGTTTTTAGAGACAAGGCTCACATTAGGACTAGAAGAAAAATTGTTAGCAGACATTAGGGGTTCAGTTCATAGTTTTTACTATAGGTTGCAGTCTTGTTGTGACAAAAAGTCTACACTATAACATGCTTTAGTTTATATTGTGTAGTTCAAGGATATAAGATGCAGCTTCAAGGTGGATATTGGAGAGTTGGCGAGAGATTATGGCCTTTGTATCAATGGTTATAATAAGCTATAAATATCTTAAACTCTACAGTGCTAATTAAAAATGTCTTTATACTTCATTCTCAAATTAAATCTTAAAAATTCAAAAATATACATTCATTTTATTAAAACTTTCTCACACATACTTTACTCACAGGACAAGACTTGGAAAACAGTAGCCACACACAGCTCAACTAAATTCCCTTAGGCTAGTGTTTTCCAAGTCTTGTCTTGTGAGTAAAGTATGTGTGAGAAAATTGTAAATAAAATAAATCTACATATTTTTGTATCTTTGTATTTTTGAAATTCAGAATGAGACTGAAGTACCTTAGGGCCAACAAATTTGGGTCACAATTATAAATTTGGTTACTATAATTTTGGTTACCACAATTTTAGGCACAAATTTCGCAAATTTTTAGTCTACAACAATTTTAGTTTAATTTTTTGACTTTTCGAGACCATTTTCCATTTCATTTATTTGATTTTTCCATTATTAAGCTATTTTTTTTTCAATTTCGCATATAAAGTCATACTTTAAATAGTGAACTAAGTACAGACAACGGAACACATATATCAGAAATTTGCACACCGCGCGCCAAACGGTCACATGGACAAATTATCAACCTCGTGATCCTGTAACTTACACCATACACGCGTATTTTGGTAAGGAGGAATATTCTCGATCTGGGAACATTCCAACGGGGAGCCAATGTTACATACATTAGTTACATATCATAGCATACAATTTCTTATTACACGCAGTAGGGACCTGTTATGTGTACAGTTAGCGATATTTAACTGTTTATCATAAACATTATATGATAAAGAATGTAAGCTCAAAAAAATTTAATTCATATATGCTCCATTAAAATTTTGGTCAACTTCAAAATTAGTCGTCAAATAATTAAGTCACATGAAATTTGGTTTACAACAATTTTAGTCAAACATTTGACTAAATTTATGGTAGACTAAATTTGTCGTTCTTAAGGTATAATGAAATATTTAATTAGCATTGTAAAGTTTAGAATATTCAAATAAACTATTATAACCATTAATGCAAAGCCCATAATTTTTCGCCAGCCCACCAATAGATAATGTTCCCCTTCAAGTGGCATTTTATTTTCTTGATATGGACACGTTCATTGAAGTTTGAGGAAATTGGTAAATTTCTAAAACAGCGTTTTTGACGATAGTGGTTTAATTTTAACATATATTAATCTAGCGTGTTCATAAGTTCTGAACATTAGCCACGTGACCCATACTCCCATATGCACTGCTCAAAAATAAAATGTATTGCTTTTAGGCACTATTATGTAAAGAATGTCACATTTTTGTGACATTGTTTACCATAGCTGCCCAATTAGCATTTTTTGGTCTAAAATATAGTAGATTAGGTCAATCTAACAATTATGATACAATGTAGGCCTAAAGGGCAGTGATCGAACGGCTTTAAGGCAACATTTCGTAAACTTTGTCACACTCAGAATACGAGACCTCTTTTCTACTGTGAGGTGTCCTCAAAACCCTTTCAACTCATTATTTGATAGTTCTTCTGCCAATCATAGCCATGAAATATGTTGTTTTGAAAAGTTAACAAATACATGCACTTGGCTATTGGGAAATGATGTAAATTCTGTCACATTATATGGAATTTGAAATTCTGGGTGAATTTCCGAAATCATTTATATCTGATTTTGGTTTGGAAGGCGGGAAAACTCTATATATGAGGACGATACACGGATACAGTTGATTGAAGTATAGGGCAGTTGATGTAAACATCGTCACAAAATGATACGAAATCGTAAATGGACACGTTCATGTTGAAGTTTAAGGATATTGGTAAACCAAAAAATATAGCGTGTTCAGAAGTTCTGGACATTAGCCACGTGACCCATACTTCCATATACACGGCTCAGAAATACAATTTATTGTTTTTAGGCACTATAATGTAAAAAATGTCACATTTTTGTGACTGTGTTAACCATAGCTGCCCAATTAGCATTTTTTGGTTTAAAATATAGTAGATTAGGTCATTCTAACAATTTACAATTATGATACAACATTTGGCTAAAGGGCAGGGATCGAACGGTTTTAAGGCAATATTTCGTAAACTTTGTCACACTCAGAATACGATACCTCTTTTCTACTGTGAGGTGTCCTCAAAACCCTTTCAACTCATTATTTGATGGTTCTTCTACCAATCATAGCCCTAAAATATGTTGTTTTGAAAAGTTAGCAAATACATGCACTTATTGGGAAATGATGTAAATTCTGTCACATTATATGGAATTTAAAATTCTGGGTGAATTGCCGAAATCATTTATATCTGATTTTGGTTTGGAAGGCGGGAAAACTGTATATAAGGACGATGCACGGATAGAGCTGATTCAAGTTAAGGGCAGTTGATGTAAAAATTGTCACAATAATAATAAGGGCAGTTGATATGAAAAAAAAATCTATCTAACTAATGCAATGGCTGATGTGACGAAATTTACATTTCTTGACCCTATTTTGAAGAAAGATGCCTCGATTAGAATTCAATATTCTTCCAGGAATTATTAGTAGGTTATTATTCAGCAAATCAGAACTCAAGTTTAACAATTCTGAGTTTAATTTTACTAAGTTACCGAGATGTGACGAAATTTACTTTTCCTGCCCCAACAGTATAATTTCAATGTGATGAAAAATGGGCATGGGTTTCTATATTTCCTTATCTCTGAATTAATCATTTCAAACTATAATTAGGACTGTTGATGTGAAAGAAAGTGTATCTAAATTTTACATTAATGACGTATGTGACAAAATTTACATTTCTTGACCCTATTTTGAAGAACCATATCGCGATTAGAATTCAATATTCTTCCATGAATTATTAGTAGGTTATTATTCAGCAGATCATCATAACTCAAGTTTGACAATTCTGAGTTTAATTATACTAAGTTACCGAAATGTGACGAAATTCACTTTTTCTGCCCCAAAAGTATAATTTCAATGTGATGAAAAATGGGCATGGGTTTCTATATTTCCTTCATCTCTGAATTATTCATTTCAAACTATAATTAGGACTGTTGATGTGAAAGAAAATGTATCTAAATTTTACAATGACGTATGTGACGAAATTTACATTTCTTGACCCTATTTTGAAGAACCATACCCCGATTAGAATTCAATATTCTTCCAGGAATTATTGGTAGGTTATTTTTCAGCAAATCAGAACTCGAGTTGAACAATGCTGAGTTTAATATCACTAATTTACCGAAATGTGACGAAATTTACTTTTCCTGCCCCAACAGTATAATGTCAATGTGATGAAAAATGGGCATGGGTTTCTATATTTCCTGTATAAATCCATTCCAACTATAATAAGGGCAGTTGATATGAAAGAAAATCTATCTAACTAATGCAATGGCTGATGTGACGAAATTTACATTTCTTGCCCCTATTTTGAAGAATCATACCTCAATTAGTATATAATGTCACTTTATCACCATCACTATGTCGATAAATTAGTTATTTTGCCAACACGGAGCAAATAAAGTTGTAATATTTTTTTGTGACGAAATTTACAAATTTTTACCCTGTTCAGGTGTTGAAATTTATCCAATGTTAACATATCACTGCCATATAATAATTTATATGACCGGCGTATGGTTGAAATATTGTTAATTGATTCATAGTACGTAATATAGGGTGTTTAAGTTGGTATACTAATATTTACTCAATTTCACACATGTTGAGATATCATACAAATTTATGTGACTAAATTTACCTATTTCTGCCTTCTGTATTTGTATTTGCCTATAACAATGAAATATGTGAACAATTCCAAACACATTCAGCTCACAAAATAATGCTAGACTATTCGGCATTTCTTGTCAGGATGTCATAAACATCCCTCATATAAATTTCTTAAATGTGTGACGGAGTTTACATGGTGCTACCATTTAAGGAAAAAAGTCGCTAAATATGTAGATAATAGTCATATACAGCTATTCTATGAATTGGAAATTCGAAAATTTGGTCAAACACGGCAACAAGGGGTCCATATAAACTCCGTCACGTTTTTATAGTGTGACAAAGTTTACAACTCACTGCCGGCCGCATTTAAGCGATATCTTATCGTCTGATAAAGATATCGTTATGCGACAAAGTTTATCTAGAGGATGAAACGATTATCTTAGGGTTAGAGGGTTTATATAGTTTCATAGTGTGACACATTTTACATCATCGTGCCATTCAGTAAGGTCACTAATATTTACCAATATCCTCAAACTTCAATGAACGTGTCCATATACACAACATAAATTTAAGCATTATAATATAGTGTAGAGTTTCTGTCACAACAAGACTACAATTCCTAGTAACAACTAACAACATTTTATTTCTCAACAATTTGTATCTGGTCCAAGTAAGAGCCTTGTCTCCAAGTAAGAGCCTTGTCTCCAAGTAAAAGCCTTGTCTCCAATAACTCATCTGGACTAATGTTTCGGTGTGTGCAAAAGCTTTCAGGCCCGCACAATCCTTGCTCCGTTAGTTGCCTGTCCGTTTACAACCTAATTAGCAGTCAAGGACAGAAAGTCATACACCAAATGAGCATTATATTTTCATTGTTATAAATTAGCTGATTCTGTAAAATTTGCTAAAATCAAATTTCTTGTTTCATGGAATTTCTAGTTTCATTGAGTTATTTGTAATTATAAAATCTTTAACAGAAAACTGTGACATTAAATTATTTGTATTCTTATTGTATTGCTGTGAAATTTAATTCTATTTCTAATAATAATCGATCAAATAACCATGAATTATCAAGCTGAGACTGACTAGTTTGGATACTAAGTTTAGTAGTGATCCTAATTCTGTTTCTAGTTCTAAATGGAGACTATGTTGCAATAAAAAGTAATTCACAGTATCGACATTACTGATGCTCATAAATAACCTTCTAGAGGGTAACGCAATTTTTATATTTTTAATTCAATTAATTATTATATATATACGTATATATAATATATTATAGAAGTCAGCGTTACATATACTAATTGATACAATTATGGTACTGCAATATAAGTTGCTTAATGTGTGGCTGAATGACAAATAACTAATTAACAAGAAAAATAAACTTGATTGTATAATAATTAATTCGGCTGAACCAACACATAGTAAGGGCCACATCAACGTTGGGGCTGTCAAATACAAATAATAAAATGAAACCGTAGTAGTGTAATATAAATATGGTATTATAACTACAACTTTTCGTAGCTATATGTTAGTTTGGTCACCTGTATTACTGCCGTTTTCTCAGCAAAGGAAGTAAGTCACATCATCGCCATTTCGAGATATTACGACTTTTTTCCCCGATTAGTTTTCGAGATATTACGACTTTTTTTTTCCTCCGATTAGTTTTTGCCTAAGATCAAAATTAAACACGTTGGTCGTTGAGTTATCAATAAATAGTCAAATTTTATTTGTCATAAAAATTGAAGCTTTTTTTATCAAGACACTTATTTTACTTCGGTGTATTCCAACAGCCACATTGTTACACAAGTGCAACCAGCCAATTACAGAAAGCCGAAGGATTTATTTGGCCAGTGACGGTTAGGGTAGTGTGTACCAATTACCATACTTTCTTCCCCCGAGACTTTGCTGCAATGTGCAGCTCCTCATTTAACCCTCACACCCGATTTCTCGAGTATTCGGCTGAGTAGACCAGGGGCTGCATAGATCACTCAGGATCATTAGCTGACAAAGCTCACCCCATGACCAGGCAGACAGTGGGATTCGAACTCGCAACCTCACGATTTGCAACCTGGCCGTTATTTTTAGAATCAACCATTTTTATGCCAATTAATTAAGCTGATTTTTTATACTGCTTATAGCTTATACTTCCTTCCTTTTCTGAGAAAAATGTTGACTTACTTCCTTTTCTGACTAAAATACAACCGGCTTCTTGAAAGCCGGTTGTATTTTGCAGCAAATCAGATCGGGACACTGTTAGTAGGGTACCCTACGAAAGAAATAGAGACTTTTGGAGGTGTCGTCTGAATATTATATATACTATTTGTCTTGGTATTTAAAGACTTAGGGGGACAAAAGCTTGGCGTGAGCGGTGAGCACCAAGCTTTTAAAGCATTTAAGGATGGGAGAAAAGTTCAAAAGATTCGTTACAATACTTGAGATTCCCATTTAGTACTATAATATACTACGAAGGAAATAGAGTCATAGAGATATATCTTATTTAAAGCTTTAGAGGCTATTGTGAAACAAAAACTGTGCGTACAGTGAGAACGAACCTTTAAAAAAGATGCAAGAAATGGTAAAAACCGTTTAAAACGTTCAAAAGATTCGAACAAATAAGTTTGACGATATTCTTATTTAGTACTAATGTAGGGACAGGAGACGTGGCAGCTTGTAACTACGGTTACTTTAAATTTACTACACCGGGAGGATGTAGGAATGATGGATTTTCTGGATACCTTTTTTTTAAATCAAGAAAATTTAAGATATCACTCTAGTGCCTACTTATTCGACTTTTCTTATTGAACATCAGAGGGACGTTAGGGTCCTGTCATGGGGGTGCATGTTATATTGAAATGTATATTTTTTAAAGGAAATTTGCATTTTTAACAATTTGGCAACCAAATTTTTTAAAGACATAATTTTAAATTCCACTCCAAAACGTACGGTCAAAAAGACTAGATTACTAAAGCTTGCAAAAGCTGTAGTATCTCAGTAAAACTAAAAATAACTTGCAGCAGACCCATACGTATACCGGCATATCACGTTATAAAACATAATGTTAAAGATGCCTGGGATCACATTTTTCTCTAGGTGCAAAATGAATAATGTAGTTTTATTCGAATTTTCTAGAAAAGTATATTATATACAGGGGGGCCAAAAGTCAGTGTGCGAACGTTGGGTCTTATACCTCCACCGTGTTTTATATTTGAGAGTTGTTGCTTTGCAGATGGCTGTACTGTACCTACTTATTTGAGGATTCCATCGCCAAAATTTTAAAATTTTAAAACTTTATTGTTCTCTCTGAACATACTGGACGCCTAATTTCTTTAGAGACGGTAGTTGAGGCAAAACGGATTAGAAATGACACAAGCATTTTGTGTATATCGATAAAAAAATTTACTGGGTGATTATGTGACACCATGACACGACCCCCCCCCCTCCCCCCCCCCCCCCCCCTGTACTTTTCTTTAAGGTTTACAAGGTTTATACAAGGTTTACAAGGTTTACAAGGTTTACAAAGATAGATCTATAAATCGGCGTTGCTAAAATAAATCCAAATTCCGTAATCCAAATGTGAGAGAAAACCATTACCAAAATGTCGTGGTGTCACTGAGCTAAAGCCAGAGGCGAGTGCAAATCGATCAAGATAGAAGCTACCAAAAAGAGCGAGAAAAGCATGCAAACCCTAGCAGGAAAACAACAACAAAGTGAAATGTGAAAAATAAAGATGCTTGATGATATCATTGTGTGATTGTGTAGTCGACGATGTGATTGTGTTGAAGTGGAGTGCAAATGTCGAGTGCAGAATATGAAGGTGATGCGGCGGAAAGGTGATGTCTCGTACTGTATGAACTTTTTTGTTTTGTTCGGAATATAATGAATTTTTAAGAGAAGTGCAGTACTAGGGTCAGTTTCAGACAAATTGAGCATACATGATATCATTGCCATGCCTGAAGTGGTTTGTATATGGGCCATTGTTAGCCCCAAACGTTTTGGCCCCTCATTCCTGCCACTCATCATTGCCTACTATAAAGTATATACATTTTTCTAAGATCATAGATAAACTTACCCCGTCTCACTAATATCAACCAATATAATAATAATTTATATAATAATATGATTAAAGGAATATAAAATAAAACTTATTGTTTCACTGAGAACTTATTATATAAAGTTTGTCCTTTAGTGTGATGGAAACTCCTGAAGCAATTGTAGTAGCAATCTGTGTGGTAGTATTCGTGATGGTGTTACTCTGCACATGCATGTTGAAATCATCACTCATGGACAGACTACAAAAACGACTTGATACACCTTCGGACGGATCAGACAAAATACTACAAACCACTACCATGACTGTTCTTACTAAAGAAACTGTTTTGATTGACTAGTGACATTCGACTTATATTTGCATTATATTTCTACATTTTGTACTGTAATGTGTTTTGGTCAACGGATTTTCAATTTATTTGTTCTGACAATAAGTTGTTTTTGTCACCATAGATTTCTCCGGATATTTAGTTTCCAGTACCTCAATGGTGACTTGTGTCACTCACACTGTCCTCACTCAATGGTCACTGGCAGTGGTCGACCGGGGCCCCGGCCCCGGCCAAAATCACAACCCCCGGCCCTTCCCGGCCCCGGCCAAAATTTGGCAATTCGCCGGGGGTAAACCCCGGCCCCGGCCAAAAAATGTAACCCCGGCCCCGGCCAAAAACCATGCATTTGCCGGGAGCACAGCCGGGGATTTATGAAGGTCTATCAGCAGCCCCCCCGGTCTACTCACCGAATACCTCGAGAAATCGGGTGAGAGGTTAAATAGTGATAGCTAAGCACAATGCAGCAAAGCTCAAGTCCTCGGACAAGAAAAGATGGTACACACTACCTTAACCGTCCACTGCTGGCCAAAATGAGCTTCGGCTTCCTGTAATTGGATGGTTGCACTTAGTGTAACAATGTGGCTGTTGGAATACACGAAGTAAAATAAGTGGTCTAGATAAAAAAATAAACATCTCAATGGTATCTGTAGTTGCAAGAACATGCAATTGCATTTTCCACTGCAACTTCCAGTCGATTCTAACAAGTTGCGACTACCGCAGACAACACCTTCAAAGTTAAGACCCCATACTTCCTCTAAGATAGAACTTCCCGTCCCAGATACACTACGAATTAGCAGGTACCGTGACGGAAACTGCTACATTTGACCGAGACTACAAAGAACGATTTACCAACATAATCGTTCTATCGATGAACTGTTTCCTGGCCGTAAGTAGTTTGTTAAAAATTTTTCCGGGAGATATATCGTGCCTTCAAGCCTTCCTTAGTAGGTTCGTTTCCTGTAAGAAATCCTCCGAAATTAACATCACAGTGCCACAAATTTGTGCGTGACCGTTGTCCCGAGCAATTTTGACCTTCGTAACTAAACCTACTCGGGGATCTCCCCTCTCATGGAATGAGTTTATTAGCAAGGCCCCGCAACTCTTATCGGGAAGGTCCTATGTGGATAGCGTCAATAATTAAACGGTCAATTAACCGAATACACTAAACTAACGCATGCACCGGTATCTGCTAAGTACATATTTTTTGACTGCAATGTCCTGGCCACAATCCTCCTTACTATTATATCGGGCCACTGTGTTTGTAACTCTAGAGCATTCCCCTCTGAATACGCCCTGATTTGCGATACAATTGTATGGATCCAACCCGGACGCCTGTACAACACCACTTTCTAGTTTTAAAGAATGTCAGGAAAACACCCGTGTTGGGCCGGTCTGGGTGAAAATTACCGTGGAGGGTGTAAGGGGGGGGAGAGGGGGGGGGATATATACGAGTTGGTAGGGGGGGGGGCCTGCATCATTGTTTCCGTAGCCTCTGCTTAGGCAGATAGAGATTACAGGAAAGGAGGGCCCCACATATGTGCATGGAGAGGGCATTATGGCCCCGAGTAATACTGTTAGTCTGGAAGCTTATATAGTTTCCCTCTCAGTACGGAAGAATGGACGTGGGATAATCGGAGATTAGACATGGCCCATAACGTGGGGGGGGGGGGAGGGGTGGGGGGGGGGGATATTGCGGATGGTGGGGGTAGTGTGTCCCCATGGATCTCTTTTAATGTACATGTATTTCCTTGTACTGTCGGTTTGAATTCTCCTCCGGATCTTTCTTTCGCCCAGCAGTTAGCTCGACAGTCCGGCTTGTTACAATTCCAGCACGTTGTCTTGTAATCCGCCACCCGTCTCGCTCTCTATCGTGCACTGGTCCTGGGTCTTGACGAGTTTCTGCTATCTCCTTGGCAATTGTCCTATTTTACACCCAACCGAACCAAGATCTCGATCTGCTGCCATCCCCCGTAGGTCTCTGATAAAGTTAGCTTTCTTTTTTGGCTCCTCCCGATATATGATGCCTCAAAATGAGGGTCGTGACGGTTGGCTCGTCGGGGAATGGAGAAAATGCCGTTTTTTTTCATAATCGAAGAAACGGGAATATCTCTATCGTTCTCATTCATCATCATTCTCAACGCCTTCTAAAGAGAGTGGTTCTCTGGGTATGCCAGGAGAATTCACGTATCCTCAAATGCTCACACATAAGGCACGGAGCTGTCCTAAACAATTGGAGCTGCTGCATCCATAATTTTGCTCCTTACCTCCTCGTAAAAAAGAGCCAAAAGACAATTGTCTTCCGCCACTGGTTACATCCAAGTAAGGGGGTCTAGATACAATTCGGCGACTTCGCTGGCCCTCATCGAAAACGGTAGAGCGCCAAAGCACGAAGACTACTATAGATGACCGGAAGTGATACTGTACTCAGACGCCTGGTAGATCACACTTTTAGAGGGGAGGGATGAGAATTATTGATGTTGACATCAAGGCAGATAAGCGTTGTGTGGACGACAGTTAAGCAGTTTCGTGTATAGACATATGATTTTAAGTGCTGAAAGCTTCCGTTGCCATAGAAGGCTGCTTGTAGAGGCGCACAAAAAAGCTCAGGATCTTTTTTATCTCCCTATCACTCAGCTTGACTGCCCTCAATAACCGAATAGGTTTTATCGTCCCGTCCACCCTTTGGAGCAAATGCTCATTCAGGTAATGGACTCATCAATCTGGTTATTCTCACGTATAGAGAAATCTCTTCTCCTCACAAAACATGGAAAAATCTTCTCCTTTTTCAAACCTCTTCATTTTAGCTGCTCGGGAATAATTTTGCATTCAAAATTTCCCTTATCCGCGTCTGATCATTCCTCGCTCTCGTTTTCCTCCAAATCCGAATCGCCCACTTCGAACACCTCTTTTATTAATTCTTTTTCTCCTGCACTTTGAGCTCTTCCAGTGCGGAACGATTTTCTCCCCTCGTTTCAGCTTGATATTTCTCAACTCTTTCTTCGCTTTCAGCCGCTGCTTGCAACCTTTTCCTTCCCTTGACACTGCCACAAGTCCATCTATGCTCAGTTCACCTTTCGAGGGGATATTTACAAATGAGAATCAAATCAGGCTCCATTGATAAAAGCTCTTTTTTCCTTAATTTTGTTCAGCAAGGTGACAAGAGGGAAAATACTTCAATTTGAATAAACCGTAAGAATGTAATTCCCAATTCCTCAGTGTTCCCTTCAAATACCACGTCAAAATAATTCGAATAGCCCTAGTTTTCTTTAACTGTAAACATTAGCTGTAAACGTCTGCTGTAACAAACAAAAAATTGTCCTGCCATCCAACATGCCCCCACTTAAATAAACCTTAGATAGTATAAACACATCTCCCACTCGTATTTAAAAAATAGCAATCCCTAAACAATTCCCAAACTATCCTTCCTATAGCACAACAGAGGTGTAAATTGAAACTCTCTGATAACCGAAACAAGATGTTAAAAATAAACTTTTATTGTTTCCCTAAAACTCTCTGCTGCCCTAACAATATCTATAAACTATCCACCTATAGCCAAAACAGAGTTGTCAAACTGAAACTCTTTGATAACCAACACAGAGATGTTAAAAAATAAACTTTCTGTTTCCCTCCCTAAAACTCTCTTGCACTACCCTGCGTAACTAAATGTACGTACACTAATAAATGCCCTAAAATACTACGGTAAAATACTGTTAAAATGATCTAGTACTAAAACTGCTAAAACAGTATATCACATATTCTCATAGGAGATTCTAACTTGGGCCGATAACATTACGAAGCGGCAAAGGTAAACTTGGTGAATCGACCCCTTGCCTCAGATCTTGGGCACCTACAATTAGACTCACTAGACCCACTATCAATTCACATCATACCGTAATGTTTGTGCTAAAGGTGGGCACTAATGACCATAAAACAAAATTAAAACGACCAAAAGGTCAAATACTTTATAAGCAATAAATATATATTCATATGCCATACTTCCCACAAAATCCACCACGACAAAACCGTAGAATTTGTATGTTTAATAGATTATTGCTTAAGAATTATGCCCAGTGTGACCTAAAGATAACCTAGTTGAAGGTTTTATCAAGTTCCTATACAAGCGAAACAAATCTTTTAGATTATATCTTGCAAGATACTGATGTTGGAGATGAACTTCCATAAATCCCCCTTCCAAAATAAAAAGGCACCAGCACCCCCTTGTTTGTCCTATTAAAACGCTGCATCTTTCAATTTAAATCTAGGTAAACTAAATTATCAAGCAGTAGGTATATTCAACCGCACTCAAGGTGGCCCACCAAACCCTGTTATAGATAAATGACGTCCATCAATCAAACGAGAAATATGCACTGCTGCAACAAAAACGTCCTTATTTGTCAAGGATACTTGGAATGTCAAAAATAGTCCGCCCAAATCTTACACAAATTAAGCTTCAAAAAACTTCAAAATTTAGCCAAGGAGGCTCTGGACACTTATGCACCAACTGGCATCATATTAGTGTCATGATCTAACCAATCCCTTTAAGGAACTCATAGGACTTAACAAAGATGTCCTGATGATAAGTTTCTACTTCAGAAGACTTCTAGGAGTCTTTTGACGGTATTAACCAAGCATCCACAATTTTGGAAACCTGAAAGAGGTTACATACAAAAACTTTAATCAGTACCCTGAAAAGGTCCCTAATAACTCTGATTTTAGCACAATGTTTCTACAATATAGATGGAAATCTATCCACCTTTGACTCCTTTTCTGAGAAATTAGCAAGCAAAAAACTTACCTACACTCAGCTATTGCACTTGCTGAAACAAATGTTAATCAAAACAAAGGTGATCTTACAAATTAAAGCATCTACTCACTACTCGCATGTCTATAAATGATAAAATTCCAAATAGAAACAAAAGGAACAGGTGTCCCTGTTTATATATCCTGTTCCTCAATGCAACCACCATAAACGGACAAGCTTTAATCAGTACAAAAAAAATCATAAAAAAAACCTTGAAATCACTCTTTGTTTACTGTCTAATAAGGGACTGAAAAATAATGTTGGGTGGTTTATGATCACCCCAAAGGGGACTGCGGGAGGAAGAGTTTTCCTCAATGATTGACTACACCCTGAAGTCCACTCTTTCCCCAAAGACATAAAATCTATAATTTTGGGAGACTACAACTTTGACCTTCTAAAGAGAACAAATCCCACAACTCAAAACTTTGAAAATTGTTTCTTACATTGGGATTCTTTTTCCGCTCATCTCATTACCACTCACTCCACAAACATTCCCAACATTCCTGCATAGACAATATACTCACCAAACCGACATTGAAACTCGTCACGATGTCTGGGTAATTGATGAAATGAATTCCCACCACAAACCAATCATACCATGTACAACCTTTGCATGCCTAAGAACGTACATCTTCAGAGACAAAACGCTACTCCAACACTACAGCTTCTCCAAGAAAAATGTTGCTACTTTAATTACAGACCCTTGAATCCAAAAGAAGAATCATGGCAAACAGTACCAACTTAAACCTTCGTTAACAACTTCACATCATACAATTGACTCTAACTGCAAACTATAAACCCAAAGTCTCCAAAAGAAATCCAATTAACAATCCTTGGATGACAGATGGAATTTCAGAAGCTATAACAACTAAAATAGGAGCTGTAAGATGACTGGATAGCCTCGAAAAAATTCAAAAGAAATTTTTTTATTGTTTTAAAACACAAAAGGATCCCATATGAAATATTGATCTCCACACAAAATTTTCAAACAAACGTCGATGTCTAAAAGGTATAAAAAGTCAAAAAAAGAAATATTACTGTACTAAGATATGATCGAAGGAGACAGCAAAAAGACTTGGGAAGTTATCCTGAATTAAGAGGAAAATGCAAAAAAAACCATAAAGCTCAATTTCTGTGTCGACGGAGTATGCATCACAGAACGTAGACTCATAGCCAACAAAATTTATGAGCTACTTTGCCACAAATAGCAACGAAATTGAATGAACAAGTTGATGTGAATGAAAATTGAGCCACATCCTTCATTTGTTTGAATTTTTAACCAAAAACTAAACACCAAAATCCGGATTTAACTTAACAGACTGCACTGAGAGTGAAATATCTCAGATCATTTCGAGCTACAAATGGCAAAGCTAGAGATTTCCCCCATTAGTTGTTATTAAAAAGGCCTCACACATTCTCACCCAGTGCTTTCTCATACAATACAACAAACAACCTTATGTCATCAGATGCTTTCCCGCCATCCTTAAGAATAGGTAAAATAAAGCACCCATCTACAAAAAAGATAACGAAGAACACTTTACAAAATTATCGTCCAATTACCACTCCTCTCCCAATTTTCGGTAAAATTTTTTGAAAGTTGTATCTACTCACGGCTTTAGTGGTTTTCTCTCGAGTCAGGGAATACTGCACGATAGCCATTATGGGTCCGAAAGGGGTCATTCCAAAGCATCACATGCAACTCAACTACTCTATTCACCACATTCAGCAGTTACCAAAGCCGTAATCATGTTTTAGGAAGCTTTTATCGACCTAAGTAAAGCATTTGAATACGATAATCACTCAATACTTCTCAAAAAATTAAACACCTACGGATCAGAGGAACGGCACAACAAACTCCTGGAAAGTTATCTTCCGACCGTAAACAATATGTAGGTGTGCTCAATGAAATATCTGATACTCTAACATGTCTTTTTGGAGTGCCCCAAGGGAGCTTCTTAGGGCCCCCGCCCCCACCCCCCTTCTGTTCATAATTTACATAAACGATCTTTACAAACTCTGAAAAGAATCTAATTTGTTCTATTTCTGATGACACAAATATCCTTCGTCCGCTGCAAAAAGTAAAAACAAGCATAACAAAAAAGCCAATGAAGTCCTAAAATTCCGTACAACCCGGCTACATCTTGCCACTAAACTCACATAAACACTGGCAAGAGCATGTTTTACCTTGAATTCTCAACACTCCCTCGATCCAACAAAGATAAGATACACCCTCTGATCAAGAAATCAATATCAATGGCAAACCCCATGGAGGAGAGTACATGACACTAAATTCATAGGTGTAACAAATCGATGAAGACCTAAACTCTGGCACGCAACATAGAAGGCAAATAGCAAAAAAACTAGCCAGCTTCAGTGGCATGCTAAATAGAATTAAAAGATAACATTCCCCATCACTCCAGAAAAGATCTATAATCACACCACTGTATGAAAGCTATCTTGCATATGGTATAACATTGGGGAAGGGCATCTACAAAAAACTTGAACCTCTGTACAAAGCACAAAAAGTGTGCCCGCATAATGTTTGGATATAAAGAAGCATACTTGGATAAATTTACAACTAGTGCACGATGCAGACCCTACGGGGAGTACAAAATCCTGGGCAAGGAATTCTACAAAAAAGGAGCAACACAACCCCTCATTCAACACTCATGAATCATGAATTGTTGCATAAATCAGTACTTCAACCAATGTATTAATGACATCTACAAGTCCTTTGAAAAATATTAAGAACCCCTTTTATCACTATACTCCCTCTATTGAACCAGCTGGCAGAGACTTGGCAAAGAGACACAATTCCTCACACAAACCATCAGACAGCTACATATACAGAGCAGGACAATAAGGAATACAGTACGACAAAATCTCAGCAAACAAAATTCACCTGTTTAGAGCCCAATCACCTCAAATCATCCATAAAAATTCCCATCACTCACACTCAAAGAGGGTAAAGGAGAACCAAATGACTGGAAACTTAGCTATAAACAGCCGTTCGACACAATTCAAAAACTTTATAAAAGTGACCTTGCCCAAATTACTTAAGCTAGAAAAAGCGGTAATATCTAAGCAAAATATAACTTGCAGCAGCCCCATACCTTTGTCATGAACATAATATCCGAAACTACCTCTGTGACACAATTCTTTCTCTGGGTGCAAAAATTAAATATTATAAATATAAATAATAGGTTTTTTTAGTTTTATAGAAAATTTCAAAGTTCTATAGAAATTTATTATAATAAGATTATAAACATTTTTATTTTGTGTGTTTAGTGTTTATTCATTTTTATACTATTTTTAGAAAGATTTTTATAGAATGTTTAAAAGTGCAGTATGGTCATTTTTCAGACGAATTAAGCATAAATGACATCCCTGTCCATGTCTGAAGTGGTTTGGTAAATGGGCCCATTATAAGCCCCAAGCGTTTTGGTCCCTCATTCCTGGCCACTCAGCAATGCCTACTGTAAGTAGAAAATTTATCTAAAGAAAATAGAGAACCTGCACCTTGACTCCACTAAATCAACCACTTACCATAATTAAAAAACTAACAACCAAAATAAGTTTTTAAATAATTAGAACAATCACCAAAAAATTTCCTCAAGTTTTACTTCTAGCTAACAATTTCGTGGTTTAAAGCTCTATTTTATCTATGATTAAAGGAAAACTGTAAAATAATACTTTTCGTTTCATTGAAAACTTTTTCCGTTTCATTGGAATTTAAAGCATAACTAGTCGAAAGAATTTTAAAACGAGAATTTAAATACAGTGCAAACTAAACTGGGCTTGCTGCTCAGTATTTTTTTAGTCTCTTCGAATACCATCCCAGTCAAATAGACCCTCATAGGGGCCTTATATTGGAATACAACCCAATAAGTACTACTTACAAACACCAAAAGCGATAAATCAACATTTCAAGATACCCAGTATAAGGAGGCAAAATAATATACTCAAACGGTAATAACAAACTTATTCTATGCTAAACTAAAAATTAAAACTACCTCTTCAGTCTGCTGCCATTTTTCCTACGCAACCGACATCTTAAATATCTTCACAACATTGGGAACCGTATTCATTATAAATTGTCAGTTGAATTCAGGCTGCTGTATCCATGGTTGTTATTGTAGATGGAATTTGGGTGAGATGTGACTCGACAACAAATATGCAAGCCAAAAACGATTATAATACGTAAAAGGGTACATTCCTGTTGTTGTTCTAAAAAACTTTGGTAGAACCAACTTGATTACACAACAGTATAAAAACGGAACAAATACAACTAATCTTCACATATTACCTTGTCAATACGCCCGTTAAATAACCTTAAAAGTTGAAAATCAAAAAGTTGCACACGTGGGGACACGCCCAAATTGGTGGAAAATTGCTAAAATCATTGAAATTACTTTGGAGTCCCGTTGTAATGTAATTTCTTATTGAAATCTTTCGAAACTTCGCATGCTTATCAAACTATAAATAAAAAACCAATATGCAAAAATTTACGGTGATTCAATATTGGATGCGCACGCAACGTCCACTCAAAGTTTGGACGTGCGAAAGGTGAGAATTTTGCTCATTCGTGATTTCGATTAGATTCTGCTTTCCCACGACAGTTAGATGGCATTATACATGAATTTAATGGAAACTTGAATGAGTAAAAAGTGGTATTTTCAGTTGGTGATCGACAGATATGCTTATCTAAACACAAGAAATGTTTTCAAAGGTAAAATTTCGAAGTCGTTGAAATTACCTTCTTATTAATGAAGTTATCAGTTCAACATTTTGACTTTGTCAAGGACCCTGAAATTAATCAAAAAGAGATGATATTTGACCAAAACCCAGAATTGGGTAGAGAGGACCGCTGCCAGTGTCTCTCTTTCCCAAACAAAAGTAAATGATATTAATTTGAATGACCGTCCGTAAATGCAAAATGATACCGAGAATGAGATCGGTCACTCGCTTTTACCATTCATTTACAATCGTAATAGATTAAGAAGAACTACCCGAAGGCAGCTGTACTCGGCAATAACGATTCAATAAACATCAGCTAATTGCATTTACGGACGGTCATTCAAATTAAGATCATTTACTTTTGTTTGGGAAAGAGAGACACTGGCAGCGGTCCTCTCTACCCAATTCTGGGTTTTGGTCAAATTTTACAACAAGATCAGGTTCATGGTAGCACTTTACTTCAAGTAAAAATGTGTTAACATAGTTCAAAAGAATGTGCAACAAGCCTCTCTCACCTGGTAGATCTTTAGGATTGATGAACTCTGTTGCTCCAAACTCCCTTGCAGCTTTCTCCTTCTCTGGGTTCAGATCAATAGCAATGAGTTTAGTTGCCCCAGCAGCTTTACATCCCATCAGCACTGCTAACCCAACAGCTCCCATTCCCCAAACAGCACAGGTACTTCCTAGTATAAGAAAAACATCAGATTGCAGGTTGGAAATAAAATGTATGAGAGTCAACTTGTTTTGCAAGTGCATTAGAACGATATGTAAATCGTAACTTGTAAATACATTTAATGGAAACTCAATAAAACTTAGTATGTACTGAAATTATGAGGGGGCTTTTATCGGATTCCAATATTGAACAAAAATATGGCAAAAAGGAGATGTTTGCAAAATGTCTCACCAGGTTGAACCTTTGCTGTGTTGAGTGCAGCACCGTAACCAGTTGAAATTCCACATCCCAGAAGACAGATAGCTTCTGTACTAGCTGCTGGGTTAACCTTAGCACAACTTATCTCTGCTACAACGCAGTACTCAGCAAATGTGCTAGTACCCATGAAGTGGAACAGCTCTTTTCCTTTGCACCTCAATCTAGAGGTCCCATCAGGCATGAGACCTTTACCTGAATTAGAGGGATGTGAAATTTATATACCGAAAAAATCAAAGATAATTGTAGTCCACTTGGAGAAAGATGAGTTTGTGGTCTGTGTGGAGCATTCTAGCGGTCTGCACGTACATGCAAAAGCGATCAAAACAAAATTGAATCACATAGAAATAAAAATGCAGACATTACCCTGAGTATTTCGGATCTTCGAGCAGACGTTAGTGTCCTTCCTCACGCAGTACTCACACTCGTAACACTGGGGGATGTAACAAGGGATGACTTTGTCACCAGGCGCAACAGAGGTAACACCCTCACCCACACTTTCAACGATTCCTGCTCCCTCGTGTCCCAGCACAACTGGGAAGAGACCCTCTGGATCGGATCCACCCAGGGTGTATGCATCAGTGTGACAGACACCTGTTCAGAAAGGGGCCAGCAATTAAGTGATGTAATTGAAAACCTATTTGATCAATAAAAGTAGAAGGAAATAGCAGAGTTAATCGAAACCAGATTATGTCAGAGCCTAGATAAATTAGGGGGTGTGAGAGTCTCATCAGAGAAGAAAAGCTTCGTTAGCAAAAGGATTTCTCCCATATCACACAATGGCTTTTCTGTTCCGACTTTTCCAAATCAATCCACAAACTCACCCGTGAACTCTATCTTGATCCTCACTTCTCCAGCTTTTGGTGGATGTACTTCGATCTCTTCCATCGCCAGGGGTTCTTTGGCAGCCCAGGCTACAGCAGCCCTGCATTTTATGACTTGGCCTGCAGTGGACATACTAATCTGAAGAGTGAGCAATAAGTAAAATAAATGGATAAGTAACTTTTTCAGGGGAATGCACAATACACATCGCCAACCAGCTATAATTGTACAGTATAAAGTATGGAAAGTATGGAAACATAATTAAATGAAGGATTTCATTGTAAATACAATAAATTAAATCAAGTGATGCAATTGGCAGAGCACAATCGTAAATTCAGTTATAATTCAAGTTAAGAACAATGTGGTACAATGTGATACTCCTGTTTCCTCCTAATTTCCCGATGGATTGCGTGGAAATCATTAACACTTCATCACAGCAGATCACATATAATTATAGTGTGAGCTTAACCTCTGAGAACATTTGAAACATATTGAAACATTTAACAATAATTAAGGAGAAAAATGTATCCCACCGAGTTGAGTAGTATCTCATACATCAAACTATATTTTGAGAATATGTTTCGTTAAAAATCTACAGCTCTCAATTTTAATTATTAGCTCATGATTCTTATTATGTTACATGATGAAATTCAGGTACCAATCTGTCATTCAGTTAATTAAGGCGTTTTAATTGTTTCAAGCACAATTAAATGTTTTGACACAAAGAATCACTAAACAATTGTGTCCATAACCCTGCTACGTAACATTTCAGCAATGGCCAATTGGCTGACTATAAGGTCATGGCCTGAACAAACAATTTTTTTAAATAGTCAAGTTTTGATTGAAATAAATTTTCGTGCACATACAGAATGAATGGTTAATAATTTAATATATATGTAGACCAAGCTCTGTGCACGGGATGCTTCCTGGAAGAATCCAGTTCTTTTAGCGGGGCACCCTACCTAAAGCCAAATTGAGATATAATAATCATATTCCTAGAGAAATAATCAGAAATCGAATACCAATCAAATAATATGATATATAGGAGTAGTAACCATATTTACTATGCAAAATGCCCCAACCACATAGTGTAAATTTATATAGAATTCAAATTCCATATCATCATTAAACCTCAATACCTAGTCAATATAATAGCCCAAGCAAAATTAAATAACTTCTTATATACCTTACTGTCATACTACAAATTAATTAAACATTTGAAATCTGTTGACCAGAGAATAAATTTCTAAGCCTAATGCAAGTGAAATAATTTAGATGCAATAATGAATGCCTAATGTGAGTATCATTTGTCAATGTCCTTGTAAAAAAGTCTGTACAAGAGATATGAGTAACTAATATAGAAGAAAAATGAGTAACTAATATAGAAGAAAAAACAGGAAGTTGTCGTCTGTTGTAAAATAAATAAAATATCTAGAATATAAATTAGAATATAAAATAACATTCAGTCAATGTGTCGTCAATAAACTGTACAATTATCAAATGTTAAAACTGGGTGATACAGTCACCAAAAAAAATACTAAGTATGATAAGTTAATAAATTAAATGTGGTCTATAAAACTACCACTAAGTATAATAGGTCAATAAATTAAAAGTGGTTTATAAAACTACCACTGTGGGAACCCCTTCTCCAGTTAAAACATGTCAGTCATGTGCAAAATCAATCAGAATGGTAAGGTGGTAAAAAAGGGAATATCTTTTCGATACATCAATTATATATGCCTCAGATTTAAAAGAATTAGAAGTTACTTAGTTATCGGCGACTATGATTGCAGTGTAAAATTTGTCATATGAATTGTCGACGGTATAATTAGGGTCTGTTGTGGTGGTGGTGATGGGCTAGGCGTCTAAGGGTCCCTCAAGCAAGGTCTTCTTAGCAAACGCCAGGATTTCTATCGGGTTGGTGGTTAGTATGTCCAAGTTTAAGTCAGATTTTCCGAAGATTTCTTCTCTCGTCCTGATCGTTACAGGGCACCGAATCCAGTGTGGTACCGTTTCTTCTTCTTCTCCGCAACGGGGACAAGTTGCACTCTTTGTAGAGTCGATCCTATTTTTGTAGTGGGACAGGTGAAGGCAATGGCCTGCTCTGAGTTGTGCTAGCAGCGCTCCGTCTTTCCTGCTCTCTATTTTACTGTCCGCTCTTTTTCTGTTGTATCCCTTGTAAGTCTGGGAGACCAGGTGGTGTTGGGGGTCGCTATCCTTGATGTGAGCCTTTGCTACTGCTCTGGCAACTCCGTATGAGATTGTAGACTGTCCTTGGCCCAGGTCCGGGAGTTGTGCTGCTTCCTTTGCTGCTTTGTCAGCGTATTCGTTCCCAGGAATGTTGGAGTGGCCGGGAATCCAGTGCAGGTACGTTGTCCCATGGAGTGATTCCAGAGTTTTCCTGATATCCTGTGTGTCTGGGTTCAGGCTATCGATGCTAGTCAGTAATGCCTGGCTATCAGAGCATATGATGGTGTCATCATACTTCTGGTTCTCTGTCATCCATTTCAGGGCTTCCGTAAGTGCAGTTTTCTCCTCACCATAGGAGCAGGTGAACTTATTTCCCTTCTTTTTTATGGTCTCCAGTATAACGGGGTTAGCTGCTGACCCTGTGGTGATAACTGCTGCTGCTCCACCTTCCTTTGTTCCACCTTTACATGATCCGTCAGTATAGATGGTAGTACATATGTCGTACTTGTCAATCATTCTGATAGCACTTTGGGCGGTCAGTCTTTTGGCAGAGCTTTCGTTAGCTGAATCGCTTGTGTCCCAGAAAGTGTCTCTTGGTCGTGTGGAGAAAGGGTGTTGGTTGTTAGGCACAGCTGGATGGGATTTGGGTACTAGCATAGGAGTCTCTGGTAGTGCTGTGAACACTTTCCAGTTCCTTTTCCTCTGTTCTTCTGAATTCTCCCAGGGCTTTTGGAATGGAGATGGGAGGGCTTCTACGGGATTTCCGTGAGTTGGTAGTTGCCCTCTGGTGGAGTTAGTTTTCTCTCTCCAGGAACTACGGATCTTGCTTCTGTGGGTGGTAGGTGTTTTAGGGCGTAGTGCTGCGTGCCTTGGATGATCTGTTGTAATAGATGATAGTAGCTGTTTCTTATACGAATCACTAAAGCTTTTAACATCGGGCAGATTTCGTAGATCTGTTGGAACATTATTCCAACATTTTGCCCCCAAGTATTGAAAGTTTTTATGTGATGTTGATCTATTGACATAAAGGTTGCAGCTTTCGCCGCTCCTACTACCTCCTGATATGTAACTAAATTTGTTCATAAAGTTTGTAGGACAATTGTCATGGATGATTCTAAACATATAATTTGACAGATGGAGTTGTCGTCTAAGATGGAGTGGTAACCATTTCATGTCTCTATAAACATTAAGGCTGCTCTCTGTTTTTGGAACGTTGAGAGCTATTTTGGCTACCTTTTTGTACAGAGTGTCAAGTTCAGCAAGTTTTGTCTTGCCAGCTCTACAATAGATCGTGTCTAAATAATCGAATTGTGGCAACATGAGTGCATTGGCAAACATTTTCCTATATTTAATGGGTAGCAGTGCTTTACTTCTATACATGGCACCAATTCTCTTCATGACCTTCCTAATAATATAATCTACATGGCTTTTGAAGTTTAATTTACTATCTAGAATGAGGCCAAGATATTTTGTCTCTTTGCACTCCTTGATTGTGAAAGTTACCTCATTACAATCAATGGTTATTTCATCATGTTGGTCAACAGAATCAAACAATAGGAATTCAGTCTTCTTTTCATTGAGTGATAATTTATTAACACTGAGCCATTTAAAGATTGTCATAAGTTCTATTTTCATGTTTATAAATGTGCTTCTGCAGGTTTGATCAAAGAATAGTGCACCATCATCTGCAAATAGAAAGGGCTTAGATAGGTTACAGGCATAAATGATGTCATTTATGAAGATACTAAATAATATAGGCCCAATGATGCTTCCTTGTGGTACACCACTCAGAACTTCTAAAAATGAGCTTAGATTGCCATTGATCCTAGTGCATTGATATCTACAAGATAAGAAGTTCTTAAACCAGGTTAAAGCAATGCCACCAATTCCATAATATGCCAATTTTTGAAGCAATATTTCATGATTCACTGTGTCAAAGGCCTTCTTAAGATCAAGAAAGATGATTCCTGGTTTATAAGACTTAGATTTACTCATATATATTTCGTCCATCAGATCGTACATCAGATAAGTTGTGGAGTGATTTTTCCGAAAGCCATATTGATGCCGGATGAAAAGTTTGTTCTCTTCCATGTAATCAGTGAGTTGCTTGCCGACAAAGTATTCTATAAGTTTTCCTACAAGTGGAAGGATGGATATTGGCCTGTAATTATTAGGATCATCTTTCATTCCTGCCTTATAATTATGGATGGGAGTTACTCTAGCTTTTTTACAAAGGGTTGGTACAACACCTGTATTAAGGCTCAGATTGACAATGTGGGTCAGTGGCTCAACTATGTGTGGTACAGCTTGCTTAAGTAAAAATAGAGGCACATTGTCATATGAGGCCTTGTCATTCTTGAGCGTTTCGACATACATTAGGATATCAGTTTCATTTATTTCTTGGAATCTATCAAATGAGATATTAGAAGTTCTAGGAGGTAAAAAATCAGTAAAACTAACTCTTTCAATATTGGGGGCCTGATTTTGTAATCTTGATCCAACATTTGCAAAATGAAAGTTAAATAGCTCAGGATCATTCTCATTGATAGTTTGACAATTAGTTGTACCAGGGGTCATATTTGATGCCAGTTTGATAGTTTTCCATATCCCTTTAAGATCATTCTTGGCACTTTTAACTTGTAGATCATCGATTACATTAGCCTTTTTGCAGGTTTTAGCTAATGTATTTCTAATATTTCTCTGAATCTTGTAGCAATCCCAGGCCTCATTACACTTTATACATTTGCTACATGTACCACATTTATTGCAATTTCCATTGTCTCTCTTATCCTTCTTTTTACGGAATTTCTTTAGAAGAAAATGTGTATGATTAATGGCATATAAAAGTTCAGTAGAAGGTTTATGTATGAACTTTTCATGCCTTTCTATGGTCTTGCAAGGGAAGAAGGTTGCATATGCCTGTTCAATATGATGACAAAGGCCAGCTGTGATAGCTTCAACATCTGTACTTTCCAATAGTGGACTGTAATCAGAACAGGTGTCTAGATAGTCTAAGAATTGTTTAACATTACGTTTACAATGATTTCTAATTTCAACCTTCTCAAATTTAGGAGCTATAGGTACTTTACAATCTATCTCACACATAATAGCTTGATGATCTCCAATACGTTCATCAAGAACAGAAGATTGGACAAAATCTGCATAACAGTTAGTGAATATTACATCAATAGTAGTCTGGGTAACATTGTCTCCACGTTTAGCAACTCTAGTTATCCCTTGAATGGTTTGAACTAGATTGTAACATCTCAAGGTCATATCTAATTTTTTGTACTGGGTGGATGAGATATTATTCTGGTCAATGTTTATATCCCCAATCCAGATAACCTTTTTCCCATTCAATTTTTTCATGCAAAAATGAATGTATTCAATAAAGTTATCAACACTGCAATAATTTCCAGAGCGATAGAAGCAGCAAACATTGATCTTGCTATTCTTAAGCTTCACCCATAATGCTTCAATGTTATCAAGCTTACTATCCATAACTAATTCTGTGTAAGCTAGTTTTTTGTTTATCATTAAGCCACAACCACCCCTAGAACTGTTTGGCCTGTCGCATCGCATAAGGTTGAAGGAGGAAGGAATATTTATGGTGTCTGTGTCAATAGTATCATTAAGATTCATCTCATTTAGGGAAAGTATGTCTAATTTATGATCTCTAATAAGTTGGGAAAGTTCATTACTTTTAGCTAAATTGAGAAGCCCTCCTTGAATGTTACAATGACCAATGCAGAGGTTGTGAAACCTATCAGCTGCATTATTAAAATTTGTCATCTTGTGAATCTTATTAATTCACAATGGAATGAATAAAAGTTGTAAAGTTGTGTTTAAACTAAAAAAACAGAATAAAAGCAGGTTGTATTTGTCTGGATGTCGTACTGTAAAAATAAAACTGATGGTAGGAGTGTTATGTCAGTATTCAGCAGTATTCTAATGGTGTGCATGATACTTCAAGTGCCTTGCTAATTTAACTATGCCATAATCATTGAGATGGACATTATCCTCTCCATAACTACTAAAAAATGACGATTTTCTAAAGCCTTTCTTATCACTAAACAAGAAACGATTTGTCTCGGTTGAGAGCAGTTTTACATAGGTGTATTTTCTTTGCAGATTTGATATACACTCATTGATATCAGTTATAACCTTGTTTCTGGAGAAACTCTCTCGAGGTAATAAGTTAACAATTTTAATATCAGCTCCAGGTGCCCACTTGTGAAGGAAAAGTACAAGTTTTTCAATACAATTGTTTGTAAAGTCAAGAGCTCTAGCATCACCAGAAAAACTATCAGGGCACAGAAGTTTAGTCCTCATGTTGCGAGGGCTGTTCAGGATAGAGTCCACGTCATTTGTACCACACATAAGTACAATGCTTTTCACATTATTGGTATTAAGAGTGTCTTTTCTTACATCTGATTGAAACCGTTCATTGATTGCATTGGCTGTGGCACCAGGGTAGCTGAATACATGTGCCTAAATGTATGATGCTAAAGCAGAGGCCAGAGCACAAATGTGTAATAAGTTAATAGATTAAAAACTGATTCATGTGATGCATTACGCAGAGCACAGATAAAAATACTGATTCAATGATTAAAATTATAGCTGTGAGTGTCAATAAATTACTGTGTCATAAAAAAAGGAACGATGTACACGTGATCTGAGATACCAATATCTCCATATCAAATGGATAGTGTTTAGAAACATTCATAGTCAGCTGCGTAACATTTTAGTGGCTGAATTACCTATTTAAAACTTAAAACACGTCTGATCCAAATTTATCACCAGAAGACTTAACTTTATTTTTTATTAAATAATAAATTGTATCAAACAGTATACACATAATGTCACAATGACCCTATATAAAAATAACCCTTCAAAAACTCAATATTTTGAAAATCACCCTTGGCCTTGCGGCTCCAAGTTCAAATCTAAACTGTCTATATTGGCAAAGTTCTTTCTCGCCCCTCTGTCTCCCCGGAGAGAAATTACTGTCGTTCTTAAGATTTCGAAACGAAGGCGCTTCCTAATGTAGCCCAATGTATCCCAAAGCATCTGAGTAACTCTGCCCTGTGAGGTATTCCATCTTACTAGCCAACTTCTTTACTAGTCATTCAGCTTCACCACCCATTCCACCAGACGTTGATAAAACTAACGGCGTTAAGCTTCCTTCTCTATACTACTTCCAGGACCCTTGTTGTAAACAGCCTCGGCCTGTGGCTGTGCCTCCCTGCGCCTCGTCCTACGCTTGCAGTGCTTACACGCCAATCCTATGATGCTGTGAATAAAGAGGAGAATTATGACTTTGCTGGTATTAAAAGAAATTTATGTAAAGTCATATGTTACAGTTATTAAAAAAGTCAAAATCATTGAACAATTTCGATTATGCAAATTAGATTGAAAAAGAAATAGTAAAAATAAAAATAATACCAATATTCTAGCAGAGGGTAGAGGACCAAGCCTAGCATCACGAGCAGTGCCGCTATTATGATTAATAATTTCTGTTCATACACGTGTGAGGTTCTTGTAAGTGAATGAGGAACAACTTACAATGAACTGTGTTACATAGAATAACCTAAGGGGGGATGTCGTTAGATAACAGTATATAAAATAGGCTGACACACAGATATTGTCATGATCTGTCATGGATTGTGATTTGAATGAATGAGTGAGTTTATAAACAATGAGTGAGTTTTAACGATGCAATGATTAATGATTATCTGTAAAGAAGGTTGTTTAGAACTCACGAGCCATGAAAAGTATATGATTCGTTAGATTATTTTATTTTAATTTTTTTAAATAATTGATTTATATTTGACTATTCATGTATTCATAATATTTAACGTGAATTCTGATAATATATTGATCATACTAATGGTAGATTGAGGTTTAACAATACAATTGTTAAAATACAGTTTGCATTCAGTAGGGATGGAACAAGTTTTCATATGATATTCTACCGGATATTCATTTGATCCGGCAAGTTTTTGAATATCACCACGGCACCACAAATTCTCTTTGGAAGGATCGGGGGAGTGATTCTCTGTATCAGTTCGCTTGGATTCATCTCCCCATGTTCGGAAAATCCCGCTACACCTTCTCACCGGGACTAATTTAAAGTACCAATATTAATGCTCCAAGCCACTCCCGCTCCTACTAAATCGCTCGCCCAACTTTTAAGAAAATTCTTGTGAAAAGGCCCTTTAAGCATGAAAGTGATCTAGATCGGTGTATTTTTGGACGCTGATTCCGAATCACCACCCCCCCCCCCCTGACGTAGGGTTAAAATGCTTCCCTGGAGAGTTATGGGCAAAAAACCGTTTTGGTCACGTGACAGGCTAGTAAAACGTGAATTCGATTATTTAGGGCTCGGGTTAGGGCTAGGGTTGTGGTTAAGATTATGGATAGCTTTGGGGTTATGGTTAGGGTTAGGGTTGGGATTAGGGTTTATGTAAAACCTTACTGGGCCGCGCTCAGCCTGTCATTCCGCCAAATCTTTATTCTATATTAATGAACATAATAGCCTGGGGTCCTCAGGTAATGTAAAACCGTTTTGTACGGCTGCAAAACCAAAAAAACCAAAGTCACGGGAAATTTTTGGGCGAGCGATTTAGTAAAAGCCCGCCACTCCAGTACTTTGATAATGACAACAGATTTACCGATCAGAGGTGTTATGAAGTATTGATTCAGTACTAGTCACTAGTGTGTAGTGTTCACATGCCTCGACCACAATTCAACCATCTGAATCTATACAGTATGCTGTAGCGTTTCTACGATATTACAGCCGGGTTGTAGGTTTACAACCTACTTGTATCACGTTGCGACCCCCACGGTCGTTTCACTATATAAACACCCTTTATCGTTCTGACGATACAGGGGGAGCCGCGCACTTCGTGCGCGGCGGGTCATACAACGTATGACAACAACCTACCAGGACGCGCGCCGAGTTGGAACAAATATTTTACGAGTATCATCCGTTTAACAGCTGGGGAGCCGCGCACTCGTGCGCGGCGGGTCATACAACGTATGCATGACTTGTTCTATCCAGAGCCCGTGCGCTTGCAGTAGCGCGCGCCCACCTCACGGCCTGACTTGTGAAACAAGCGCGCCCGAAGTCAGAAGTGGCGCGAAAGCACATGGTTAGATGAAACGTATGACAATAATTGAATTCAGTTAGTGAGTTATGTCCATTTTAACTTTTACGTTAAGACTGTGGACTGGATCTGGAGGAGTCTTTTTAGGGCCTACGAAATAATTTCCACCGGTATTTTGTTGTAGGTTTACAACCTACCAGGACGCGCGCCGAGTTGGAACAGATATTTTGCGAGTATCACCCGTTAACCTTTTACTTTAAACATCCTCGATTAATTGTTTGAATCTCAAAAATGGCGAGTTGGAGGCCAGTCTTACACTTACAGGTTCCTGTAGGTTTACAACCTACCAGGACGCACGCCGAGTTGGACTCGTGGACGGTCCTGTTCCAATATATGGAACAGATATTTTACGAGTATCACCCGTTAAACAGGTTCTAATCCGATGTATCAGAGTTACTTCAGCTGGTGGGTTATGTCCAATTTAAGGGTACGGCCAGAAAACCTTACTGGCTGGGGCTCAACTTCGAAAGCAGAAAGTAAAAGAGATGGCCGAGACTTCCAGTTTTTTGCAAAATGCTCGCCTCATAAAAATAATGTTTCCTCCCGAGGAGGAAAATTAGGCCTAGGGATATTATATTGAAGATTTTGAGTTATCCCGAAAAGTATGATTTTGGGCCGAATTTAAAAGCTCGCAGCTTTATAACTTTGCAAATTAATGTGGTTGTCATGACTCTCTGGCTGAATTCAGATTGTAAAACGCTTGTAGCGCGATGCACTACTGGGTCGCGCGCGCATCCAATAATGCTTCTCGCAACCACTTATGCAGATCGGCGAGATGTGAAGGATTGACATCGTCAATCAAGTAAAACGCTTACCTGGGGACCTCAGGCTATCATGTTCATTAACGAATAGAGATTCGGCGGAATCAGGAATGACAGTAAGGCTGAGCGCGGCCCAGTAAGTAAAACGCGTGCGAGCAACGACCTTTATGTCACGCGCGACGACAAATATGCGATGACAAATATGCTATTGAAAAATTATCACCTCTTGTAACATGGCCAGCCAGTAAGATTTCCTGGGTAAGAATGGATCTGGAAGTGGAGAGTCATTTTAAGGCCTACGAAATAATTTCCACCGGTATTTTGTCGGGAGAAAGTTATTTTTGTTTTTACAAGGAGAATATTTTGCAACAACCGAAAGTTTCTGTGTTTTTAACTTTTGTACTGGTTTAAAATTGGAGTTTTCCGGTTAGAAGGCAGCACTTTACAGTGTGAACCAAATAAAACACAGATATTGGTATCTAAATGAAGCGTTACGAAATGTTATCAAGTAAATATGAAATAAGATATAAATAACGTACTTTTATTACAAATAGAAATAATTTTCCAGAAAAAAAGCTCTGAACTCGCTGAACCAGTGGTGAAAGTACATGTATTGTTATTAACGACTTATTTGGGGACCGCACATTTTACGGATAGTCTCGTGAAAGAATATCACATCGAGCACTATTGAATAATCATAACTGCCTCAACAAACTTTAACTTATAACAACTATTATCGCAACATATTATACTTTTTATTAATCTTCAAGCTAATGAAATTTAAGTAGTCGTGTCTTTTTTCTTATAGTTAAGTAAGTTAAGTGGTTAAGTAGTTTAAAAATCTGAATTTTTTTCATCCTCAAAAACTAACATAGTCGATAAACTGAATACTCCAACATATTACATCTCAATAAGGTAGATAACAGTAACATAATATTTGTAATAAGGGTAAGTGGATGCCATCACACGTTCAAAGAACTAATCTTATCCTTCTAACGATAAATTCATCATGCAGCTCCAATTATCTTAAAACAAATTGCGGCTCGGAAACCACAAATCTAACACGATCACAGTCACAAATCAATGCACTGTAATTGTAAAGGGTTGGCTAAAATTTTGTGAAAAATTCAAAAAGTTTTAACAAGCATAGTTAGGCTACATAAATTACATACGACAAGGGCTGCAACGACATCAAACATAAGAACTTTGGACTTGCATCGGATAATATTCGATAAATTTTTAGAATTTTAACAAACTTCCGCAAGGCTAAGTTAAAGAAAAACGTGTATGTCGTTGGCCGTTGCACCCCTTTGGATAAAACCTAGCAAAATTCAGAAAAGCCAGCATATAGATACCAACATAATATTGGAGATGAAAAAAAGGTGGTTCGATGATGAATATAATCCTAAGAGAAATATAACTGATAGGTTCCCATTCCCAAATAAAAATTTAAAAAGAGTAGTTAACCTAATGTGGATGAAATCTGAATATGATGATAACATAACGAAGCGTCGCTATGACTTTAAAACTAAAAAGTGTAAAAAATCGACATTTTTACGACGAAAACAACGTATTTCACCAAATTAATGGGCAATACACTGGAAACATAAATATCATTAAATCCTAGGGTAACAAATATAACGTAACGCATTAAACTTAATTATTAGCATAATTAAACATAATTAGCTCAACTGGTACTAATAAAAGTTTAATTGGTTACGTGGCGTCCGTCAAAATTGTAAATTTAACCTAACATCTTCATCAACTCGTAGCTTGATCTTCTTTGCTGAGTTGATTTCCTGTAAAGTAAGCGTGTTAGTTATCAGCTGAAACACTGCTGCTACATTACATAGTAGGGTTGAGTACTACAGGTAATTTACTTAGCCATTATTTCATCAGGATTACTAACTTGTAAACCGGAAAAAAGGATACCTCCTGACAAGAGCAACGAAATTTCCGCAAAGAAACTAACGGATTACGTTTGATTATGGGCGGTAAATACGTTGCCTTTTAAAGCCTGCAGCAAAGTGTGCTTTTCGAAATGAGGTACAATTAAAAAAATTCCAGCACATAACATAAATAAACAATTAAACAAAACAATTAAACAATTAAACAAATAAAAAAATAAAATAAATAAGCAGTGAACTCAGCTGGTACGTACAGAAGAAGCGCCTTACATTATCCCCGTCCCTATTCCTGTCATTCCTGTCATTCCTGTCACCGTTTCCCTTGTTGTTTTGCAGTCCGAACCCCCCGAGGACCCCCTGGGTGGATGATCCCCCGGATCTAGAGCCCCCCATAGAACATTGGTGCTGCTTCAACGTTTGCTCCAGTTTGATACGCTCCTGTTTTAGTTTCTCTATCTCTCGTTCCATGTGACTGTTATGCTGGGTCACTATATCATACTCCTGTAATAGAGGGGTTAGAGGTCGGGTTAGAGGTCGGGTTAGAGGTCGGGTAATAGAGGGGTTAGAGGTCGGGTTAGAGGTCGGGTTAGAGGTCGGGTAATAGAGGGGTTAGAGGTCGGGTTAGAGGTCGGGTTAGAGGTCGGGTAATAGAGGGGTTAGAGGTCGGGTTAGAGGTCGGGTTAGAGGCCGGGGTTAGAGGTCGGGTACTTATGATGTAAGGTGAGTTTAGAGGGGTTAGAGGTCGGGTACTTATGATGTAAGGTGAGTTTGACAGCTGTCTCTAAAGTTGTTGTTAAATAAGGTGTCCAATTTAATTTGGGACAGTCTATTTTCAGTCTCTGTTTTGTTAAACTGACTCTGTCATAGTGACACAATACAAGATACATGATAAAACATCTTAAATCATCCTCAGCTCCACGCTTGATATATATGGTCATCACAACAACAATAACACCCTAAAACTTGACCATCCCCAACATTAACACCACCTGATTAAAACCATCAGATAATCGTATTAAAATGGGCAGGGCGGGCTTTGTAATAGGTGAGGAGGAGTACATTAAAGTTGATTATATAATTCCTTCTGCCAGAGCATTACATCATGCCTTAGTATTGGTCTGACAGTGGAGGGAGGAGACATACAGTTCCGAATAAAACTATATCTAATGAAGTCCTGGTACGACCCGCCTCCTTACCGTACTTACTAAATGGTATATAAATGGAGCTGGGGCTGAGTGGGTTGTCGCGACACCCAGCCTGAACAGTTCAGACACAGGCATGAGGGCTACTACAGGGATTGTGGAGATTGGAGACATTGTAACTTTGTTTACAGAGAGGCCGAGAGGGTCACAAACCACGGCTACCCTGAAAACCGGACCAGTAAAATGTTTACAGGTCTAGGGCTGATCCTAGACCCGGTCACGGTGCGATTCTCCGACTATATTTCAGGTCTGCAGACTTTTGTTACCCGGCTGCACCTTCGATAATTCATTAACGTCGGGCGGAGTTAAAAACGAGGGAACAACAAAGCTGTCCTTGAAGTTGCATCACTTTTTATTAAGAAGCTAAGTTTAGCGGGGAAGTTGATGATGTAAACGAGGGCTGAGTAGGAAATTAGTGGGTGTACCACCCTGGGTAAAGTTATAGGGGGGAGCAGACAAACACAACATGAGCACAAATACCCACCAGACAAGCACACATCACCCTGGTGTCTTGGTGTCAGGGATCACGTCATCTTCTGTAAAAAGAGAAGAGAGGAGGGGTTCAGTAAAGTGGCTGGGTTATCTAGAGGAGCAAGGTAGAGGATAGGGTAGTGACCGAGATTTCTGTGTTTAAACTCACAGTCTTCATGGCTGCAAACATTTAGATCACATGGATTCCTTACGAGGGTGAGACGAAAAAGACACTTAAGAAATGAGAAGCAGTGGGAGATCAGGGGGGGGGGGGGGAGGAGTGGGATGTGACACTGAGGGGGAAGAGGGAGATGTGAAGGAGTAATAGAAACATGAGCTGAAACAATTTTGACTAACTCACAGCATGAAAGTTTTTAATGGCTATGTCGCGGGAGAATACTTGATTATTATAGATGGATGATTTTTGTTTCCTATACCATCAATCTGAAGTCATTCAAAGTTAAACATTGCTGGTCAATTTAGACCCGGCCTGTGGCTTTGAGTTTTCAAAACCACCACAAACTCTACAAAAAGTTTCCGTCTTATATTTGTTGTGGTTAAAAATGGTCAAAGATATAATTTGTCCTCTATAGAAAATTAGCGTTAAAAGACGAGCAACCTTGTAACATAAAGGGTGACATGACCACTTTGTAAATATCTCTGACCTCAACAATTGATCAGACGATTGTAGGCCGCACTTCCGAACTTCAATTTTACACCAGCCATTGAGAACGGGTTTTTTCTTTGAATTTTTTCTAGTTTCTCACAAACGTTTAACTATGACCACATCAAAGACAATTTGATCCGGCCTATTTTCTTTGTACTTTCGAAAGAAATTCATCTGAAGACACGCGTAGACTTTGCACGCCCGCGTAAACTTCAGTTGATGTCGTAAACTTAAATCATCCATGTTGAAAAATCAGCGTTAAAATGTACTGTGAAGGGAAGGATGAGATGAACTGTGACCTTGCCCAGGGGCGGACAAAGGGGATTACATGAGAAATTGAGCCAAAGTTCAGACTTCTGGTAAACTTGCTGTAATAGTCTTCACAGCAAGACGTGAAAATAAAATGGTCGACAGTTTTTATTTTCCTCATACTAAGACATTTGCCAAGTTTGAGACTGGATAAAACTAAATACTTCAAGCCCCTCCAAATAGCGTCCAAAACATAACTGGCGACTTCAGCTGACAAATTGAAGCTAGTTACCAGTAAAACTGCGTCTCCCGGCTGGGTGTCATGAAAAACTGTAAACTAAAAACAATACCCAAATTTCTCATTTTACCAGTGCCCTTAAAATCTAATAAAGAAACTTCAAAGTGGACAAAAGAGGTCAAATCGCTGAGAGACAAACCTTCTTGACGTTTGTGACCTGCTCTCGTTTCTTGTTTCTGCACTTGCTGGCCGCTAGTTTGTTCTTCTCTCTCCGTGTTTTGCGTTTCTCCTCCTCTTCAGGCGTTAACTGAGAGTGGTGTAAGTTAGAGGCGAACTGTTACCCCTTATAATTAAAACACCCATTAAAATATAAAGATAAAAACGGAAAGATCGGCTTAGAACTTGGAGATTAATTGTAGGGGGGCTTTGTATTTTTCATGTAAATTTGTCGAAAGGATCCACAAAATAAAAGAGAGGAAAAAGAAAATTAACCTTCATGGCGCTCGAAAGTTAATAAACGGTCAATGTAAATATCAGCAATGTAAATATATATATATACTGCCCCCAAAAGATTAGCAACACGGTCGGAATTTGGGGTAAAAATTAGGTATAAAGGATAAAAGCGGAGGCGCGGTAAATTGGATATCTCTTATTTCGGCGATTACCTTTTATTTCGGCGATTACTGCATCTCGTGAATGTAATGACTTTATTGGGAATGGGACAGAGTACATTAATGAGAAGATTGGTTAAAAGTGGCGCCTGAATCCTTGATAATGGGCGATATAAAACATTTGTAGGGTGGTAATTTTAAGGTCCGTGCAAAATTAATGTATGTATTCTTAATATCGGTAAAATGTCATTCTAGATATGCGCACCTTTAGACTTTAGTGAAAGTAATTTGAATGGCTTTCACACTTCACGGTGACTATGACAAAGTTACGAAGGTAAAGTTAAAAGATAGAGTCTTTCAGCTGTCTCTAATGAGGGTAAAGAAATGCCATGTTTCTATTTAGCGGATTCAATAATTATGTTAGTGAGACACTGTGAAGATAAGAAATACCAATGACAAATGACGTCGATATTTTTCATAATAGCGACTATGTGATTTGCCAGTGGTGGCTGGTTTTAGGTTAGGGCACTTAAATTTAAGATTCTAAAATCAAAATATGCCGCTTAAACACTAGCCAGGCCAGAATAATTCTGTAACATCTCAACTATAGGTACAAAAAGAACATTTAAATGGTGTTAAACGAATTATCTGTCGACCGAAAGCGATTCCTACTCGACATTTTCGTTAAAAAAAAGAAAAATTCAGCACACTGGTACAACGGTTCTGTATTAAATTTACGAATCGGGATAATCTTAACATTTCGAGGAGACTCAATGTTTTACAAATAGTTAGTGCATGTGGTAGAAAGCGAAATACCTGGCAAAGTTCCAAATTTTTTACAAACTATATGCTAGAAAATTACAACATATTTACAACTCATATAATAAGCAGTAGTTACGTAAAACATTATTTAACTTATACACCCCACATACCCTATACAGTATACAGTGTATTCGCCACATACCCCACATAACACACATACCACACATACCTTGAACTGGATGTTGCGGGGAGCCAGGTCCTCTTGGCTGATAATAGGGTTATGTGAGAGGGCCCTTCTGGCGTGGATGGCATGTCTCAGACCCTCCTTCACGTAGGAGTGGTTGATGGAGCTGCTGCTACTGCTGCTCCGGCTTCCACCGCCTCCAAGGTTCAGGGACCCGTGATGGGGTGCTGTGAACCCGTCCCGACTGTTATTGTGGGGCAATAATCCCGACAGCTGAAAAACGGGGACCGTTAGAACTTAGGGGTAATGTTATTTAAATAAGAATAGGGGACGGCTGAAGATAAAAGTGAACTTCATTTCGTTCTATAAGAATGAAGTTTAGGTAGTTAACAACAAAACTATTCTACGGATTTGAGTTAATCTTTCAGGTATTTTGCATTTCATACAGGTCGGACTCCTCTACCGAACCAACATTGACTTAATATACCTTCTGGTAAAAGCCGCAAAACCCATAGCTCAGACCTAACGGGCAGTGGTAAAAACAGTTTCTAGAATGAAACATTCAAAAACGGGCATTAACTAAGAACGAACAGTGGCTCCACACTCCACATGAATAGTAAGCTTTGCTTTACTCAGCCGTATTCAATGACACACCTTCTGGAATCTAGAGGACATAGGAGCCCATAACATGGTAATGTTTTCAAAATAACGTCTATGAATTATTCCTCAGGACCAATCTATTATTGGTCCGTTTGAAACTCAGCAGCATTGATTGGTCCAAAATTTTGTTTGTATTGGATATACCTACCACATCAAATTGCTAGAATTATGAAAAGGTATAAAATGGGGGGTTGAATTGGACGAACAGCCCTGTTAGTATAGGTGACATATGATCAAGTTATACTCAGTTTCTGATTTAATTAATTCTCCCACTGATGACCTACTATATTAATATTATGGGGCCGGATATAAGAGGTTTCCAAATATCCCTGCACCAGTCCAACATTTGTAATATTAATTGTATTTCATTGAATTGATCTAATTTAGAGGATATTCCGACTGAACAGGGAGGACATAAGCGGTCGGTAAAACCAATCGTTCCTCGGGGCTGATAACTGATTAATGGAGAAGTGGAGAGGGTTATAAAACCGACAAGTAACCACAGGAGGCTTAGTACTCAAGGCAGGCTGACTTAGCATCTTACTTGCTGACCTGTTCAACTCCTGCTACCAACCCTAACCTATCACTTTACTGAACACTTTCTCACTGCTTCTCAACGATATCGTGCAAACCTCAGTGACTAAAAACCGATAGCCGAAAGTTGTAAACCTCAGTCATGGAGATGGATAAAACAAATTGCATGAAGGCGCAATTGCATGCTGATGAAAGCACAATTTCGTAAAATGTAAATCGGAAACCGCCGATAGAATCCGGAAAACCACTGGCAGAATTCGGAAAACCACTAACGGAAAGCGGGAAACCACTAGCACAAAAACGCAGGAAACAGAACCACCGGACTCACCTTACTATTAGAATGCATGTTGATACTGTAGAGGTTGACAAGCTAGTTCTAAAACCACGAAGGGGCGGCTAGGACCATAGTGTTAAGATAATTTGAAGTGCGTACTGATGACCGGAAAGGGGCTCGAGACTAACAAGCACCACTACATGAGCTAGTGACACCTCGTCTGTGACTTGCTCCAGCGTTACCCATCCAACATATTTATATGTATCCCAATCGCCCCCACCAAACGCATATCTTTAACGAGCAAAATGGCGGGAAACGTAGGAGCAGCCAATGAGAGAGCGGGAAGGATGTCACGTGGTACGTGAGAAAGAGTTGGCACGTGACACGGAATTGTAACTACCACACGCCCGTCTCCCTAGACCGGGCTCTCTTATCGAAACCTCACCCGATACAAAGGACATGAGCCTGAGGGCTGGTAACTACCGGCTATTTTGGGATCTGATTGAGTCAAATGATGTAACGGTGGTATCGAAACCAATCTGTTGGGCTATAGCTATTGATAGAACTCTGTATTCATTGAGGGGCTTCCAAATAGCTTCCGCGTTGGTCAGCTCAAACCTTTTCATTGGCTAACTCCTGTCTTATCGGGCAGAAATTTTAAAATTAGGGTTTCTTTTTTGCGTAAGAAAAACACAAAAATAATTAGCTGGTGCCGTCTAGTTGACAGTGTCAGGTCTCGTTAATACGCTGAGTTTTTACCCGTACTGTATGCTTACACAAACTACTTCCTACCCTAATAACTGCACGAATAATTGCTGCGATACGTAATGAATACCTCTGTTTGCAGATTCCAGATACTTGATATACCATGTTATACAATATAATTACAAAGCAGAATGACATCTAGTTGACTTACGGAGGGACTGGGGTTGTATCTCATCACGAAAGTCATAAAATATTATTTATGAAGGAGTTAAGCAGAGATAAAATTAACGAAGTTCTATGCGACTGCAAAACTGAATACTGATACACAAGTACAAGCGATTTTTGGGAGCTGCGGGAGCGACAATGTAAACTATTTGTGAAGGAGTAGCTGCAGCACTATTTATAGTGGCTGCACAAGAATAGCAACACCCCTGAGTCCTCCATGTCACCTGACCTGATCATCCAATGAGGAAAAGAGAAGGACAGAGTGAGCAGAGTGAGGGAGTTACTAGCTCAGATCCGGCAGCGATAAGGTCAGACGGTACATCTTACAGCGCTCTGCAGCTCAGCTGCCCAACTTCCACCCTGATAGTGACGACATCAAGATGACGCGCGCACGTGGGCACGTGACCCACGCACGTGGGACGCGTCATAGCTCGGGCCTAGGAAGCGGTCTGCAGATTGGCCGGTTACTGCTACCTGTGATGTAAGAGAAACGCACCTCGTGACCAGTTTGTGCTGGTGTCATATGACAGTGCTAATTGTCAAACAAACTCTGTGTTCTGAGTGTCTTGTTGTGTTACGTAACTTTGTCGTGTTGCTACGAGGTCCACTGACGGACCGGAAATCCGTCACGTGATCATCCCTTGTGATCAGCACGTGACCCTGATGGATTGACAGACGGACCACGTGATGGGGCAGGTTAAAGCGCACTTTACTGATGACGCCACGGTCTTGGTGTCTAGCACGGTGTGTCTGGAAACTGTGCTGCTTGTATTTCATGACATGAATGAGCTCATTAGGTGGTGTTTTGTCTGTCACAGTTGTTTGTACTGCATAACAATTACTCTGCACGCTGGCCAACACATGATTATACGACACGCGAGTTAGGATCTAGCACGCTTTTTAGAATTGCAAGCACAATTTACAATAAACTCGCTACGTTTACAAGTATCAATAGCGAGAGAGCGCGGATAATTACGTCAACACAAGTACAACTAACTGACCTTCATGATAACACTGTGGAGAGAGAGAAGTGGTTAGAGCCCGCACAAAACGGCTGTAGAGACGAGAAAAGGACGGTGCTGTCTGACCCTACTTCCCGTATACCGACCTTATTACATGTACTGCAGCATGACATAAACCGGATGCTAGCGGCCTGAAAAACGTTGCGTACCGATATCGGGAGCTAATTAAGAAGGAGAGACCTAAGGGTTACAATCCCGTGAACTGGGATGACAGGGTCCTGATGACACGGGATTATAGTTCACCCTCTGTCTAACTGTATTACCAGTAATATTACCCTCGCATATCTGACAAACACTTCACACGTGCTACTAGGATATCTCCCTGACAACCACACAGCACCACGTGCAAGATAAACACCACTTTCCCCTTGGCTGGAGACCCTCAATCTCACCTCAACTTTGTTCATGACACGTGAATGCTTGTCCTGTAAAATATCTCACGTGTAGTGCACTCTGTACCACACCCAGCCCTGAAAATATTCCAAACTTCAGTACAAGCTGACGTCAACATCAGGCCAGTATGCACCGTCCTAGGTACGGGATGTCGCCCTGGTAACGGGGATGTCGCCCTGACAGCGGTGTGTCGCTTTGGAAACCTGCCTATATCGGCATATAGCGCGGTACCATATCCACGGGGAAAGAGAGTACAATCTTGCAATACTGTCTGGGTAAAATCTTTCAATGTCTCATTTATATCCGATTAGAGGGACGATTAGAGGGACGCCCTTTTGGGGGTAACGATGTTACAGGCGAGGAGTATGTGCTATATTGGTTTCAGAGACAAATCTGCAAATCTTTAGATCGTAGAATTAACGTTTTGGCGCAAACCGGTCTACGGACTTTCCTCCCTTGTAAATATTTCTGATAATCAAATCCGAGCCCATACTTTCACGGCAGTTTACCCCGGGAACTGGACCTAAGGCAGGCACATTTCACCCTTGCCGGCACATGCCGACACATAGTGACGTGATTATGAGGGAAACCTATCCAGGACCTGAACCCTTACTCCTAGCTCTATAACACTGAGAACCCTTACTTCATACCATCATCTACATGTATTGCAGAGCTTGCAGAGAGAGAAGCCGTATTGCAGCCCCGTGAATACGTGACATACCTTTGTAGGGGATAGTATCTCGTACCAGAGATGATATCTCCTCTCAGAGAAGCTGCTGTGTGGTGACACGGTCTAGTATGTACTCAGTGAGCTGATCCTGGACAGAGATAAGCTCTTTATGGGGGTATCTATATTTGGTGGCACCAGAAATAGGACGCGTGCCGCTTTTGATGGGTCACGTGATGTTACTTTGTGCTAAGCAGGATTACCCTCACTCTCTCCCTCTCCCTTACAATGATTCCTCCCTGACAACCAGCTGCCATTGACACCGCCTTGCTCGGGATTCTCGCTAGACACACATGCTAGACAATTGTTGTAACTAATTCCGTCCTCGTCAAACCAAAGGTGTGATAATAACCATGAGACACACAATACTGAGGGCTCCTGGAGTGGCCCTGAGACCTCACTTACTCGGGGTTAGCTGGGAGATTGTAGCAACTGTAACTGAGGGGCTGGGCACCCCACACTTATCAGCACATCTCTTATCATGGGACTGTTACCTCTGTAACTAATTCCCTCTTGTTTATAAGATATGGGTTACAATCTAATTTCAGGTCCAGCCTCTGCCCGATAATCGGTTTACAATCTCTCAATTTGTCCGATTGAAGGACGCCCTGATGTGAGTGGTAGAGGGTTGAGACACAAGTGTCTCTAGTCCGACATGATCCTCCTCCGTTCAGACTTACTAGGTCCTGAACTTGGCGGGAGGAGTGCTGTCCACTAAAGTGATGGCTAAACACCAGACGACATGCCATTTATAACAATGGAATAGCCATTGGAAAAACCGAAATTCCTTTGATTGTGACAGTTAAAAAAATTTAGCCCTTGACCCAGCCGTGAAGTATTGGCATTAAAAAATAAAATATCAAGCCCTTTGTTTTTTCGACTAATGGAGATCGGTGAAGTAGTCACGTCCTTTGTTTTTTTCAACTCTTGTGATCTGTGAACTTAAAGTAATCTAATTATAATCGGCTACAGCTGTTATTTTCTATAGCACTCACATTCCCACCCTGTGCCAAGATCCCAGCTAATCCGTCAACAGAGATTAACAATAATTACTGATGGAGACAAAGCGAACGACTGTCGACTAAAGACAAATTACTAGGTGTCAGATGAAACACGTGGATCCTATTTCCCATGACAAAGCCTGAGATCAGGCTTCATCCGCAACAGTAAAGTGATCTAAGATTGAAATCATATTGTTACAAAAAAACGATTTCCTTGCTGGCAAAAAAAGCGTTTTTCACTGTATACTTACATGGCTCCAAAAGTAGTAATCAGCACAAATGATGTCCATCTCGTAACCTAATTAAAAACCTAAATCACCTAAAACACAGCAGAGCAGGACTCCCAACTCGAAATGACCTAGGACTGTATAGATAATGAACGAGTACACTGTAAACCATGATATAACACCATGTTAACTCATCACACCGGATAGCTTTCAGTTTCCGTTATCGCGAGTAATCGTTTCCGTGAGCGGGATTGTAAACACAAAACATCATGGTCAGCGTTTAACAGGACAGCTAGTGAATGGCTATGGTTTTAACAGAGTCTGGAGCTCACCTCAAATTACCACAACGAGAGAGCTCCACAGTCCACATGTTACTTGTTTAACAGTTTTGTGGGCGTGTGATCTCCGTGATTACTTTATTATATTATATTTATTATATAATGTCAGTGATTACTTTATATTGTATTTATATTAATTAGCGGTCACCAGCTGTATTGGACAATCTGTGTCAAGGTGTTACAGTAACAGGAAATAACAGGAAACTTTGTTTAAAATATGCACTATGCACGGTTGTCAACTCGTCAACCTGTCAACGGATCTTGTATTTCAAATATTCGAATATACCGGGAACTCAAAACTAAATTTCATTGCATTCCGCAGCGTAATGAGTGATAGCATTTACAGCGCACTGTGTACCTACAGGACGTGAAAATTAAGGTAGATACTCAGTAGCCGGAATAATTTTGTAAAGGTATAAAACTCAAATCTACTTACCGAGAAGTTGGACATTCTATCCGCAACAACCATCAAAGCAAATCGTAACTAAACCGCAAAAAATGTTAACTCCGTTCTAAGCGAGTTGGGGGACATTTAGCAGTTTTTACCGTTGATTACATTAGAGGAATAATGGGGACTTCAAAATAATGCTAATGAACGAGCACAACACTTCGGTCCAGATAACAATAAGAGGTATTTAAAGAGTTATTATTTGTCAATTAACAGTTTTATCACCATTTTTAAACGGTTTAAATCGGAACGAGTAACGTAATTAGGATTATTGGGATCCGATTGTTTCGATTGTTATAAAATGGAAGTAATCTGCAGATAAGGTTAGAAAATAGAATAATTACCGCATTTTATGACAATGGAATTATTATTTCGGCACACTAGGAGAATGGCTCAAGAAATACCATTGACGGAAATGATATTTTTAACTTTTAAATAATTTCATCGAACGTGACAACGAGTTTTGAGGGGATAATTTTCCCGATATTTGGTGTTTATTTACGAACAATTTAAACCTAAAACACTGCACACGGATACTTACAAAAGCACAAAAATGGACCGCAGGTAATTTTCTAACTCAGAAATGAAGTGTCATGCAGATTAGAAATACAAGGTATTTAAGGAGAAAACAAGACGAGGTACGTGCACAGCGCATTGTAACTGATCAGGTCGAACCTTCTAGCTGATGCCGGATGCGGAGCCGGGCTCACGTTCCGTTAAAATACACTTAGGTTAAAATCACTTTGATTCCCAGGTCCATTAATTAGTATTGATTTCAACCTTAATGTTAGTTTCGGTGGATAAAAACATAATGAACAAACGTGGGAACAGTACAATATTTGGAAAGGCCAGATTTTGTACGCACAACGGCTCACCGGATGCAAGATACTTCATCAGAATTCAGAAACGGAAATTGGTATTTGGTCCAGTCTCTGTTCATCGACCGGAGGAAGGCCGGAAGTTGAGTTGGAATCGAGAGAGGAACTCGAATAGAAGTTGGTCGGAGGAAAGGTGAGGTGCCCACCCTTTAGCCATGTTTCGTAGCATGCTGAACGTAACTGGGATGCCTGAGAAGAATGTAGATTGTTAACTATTTAGCTTAATATCTGCATTACATAATAGAATCTACTTACATTACCGCAAAGGAATTCAAGTTATTTAGCTTAATAAGTTAATAATGGTGTGATAATATGTTTATGTAAAAGGCGGCATGAAATAATGAAAGTGCATTATATTAGGTTTTTAATGCTTTATTGCTTGACATGCGTGAACAAAAGTGGGGCGGCATAGTTAAGTGATGAAAGAAGCTACGTTCCGCACTCCACACCCTCAAAGACAGGAGACTGATAATTTAGTACAATTATCAATAATTTAGTACAGTTGAATCATTAATTTAGTAGTATTAACTATAATTTAGTTTGGGTAGTTTAATCGAATGTCTGCAACGATGAAAATATTTTATCCGTAAAAGGAATTCATCACTTAGGCGGACGCTGGACAAGGACTAAATTTTAAAGAGTAACATTCCCCTGGGAGTGCCTGTGCAGCGCTCCCTGCACCAAATAATAAAACTTCGCAGAGACTTTATCCACTACGATATTCCAAACCCAAACACCTTCATCACCTAATCAGGTACTGACAAGTGGCGAGGTGAAAAGTTCCCCGCCCATACGTCCACCGATTCGAAAAACTGCTCGAACGGTTCCGGAAATTTCGAGAAACTGTTCAAACTGTTCCACAGATTTCGAGCACATCTTGTTATTGGAGAATTACGAACATTTCAACTGTTTTTAATTTCCATAATAGTCCCATAAAATCAAGAATATAATATAACTGAATTTACTATGACGCACGAAGTCGGTTACAATTTATAAAATAAAATTGATCTATACATTTATTTTATAAATAAAATTTATTTATACATTTATTTTATAAAATAAAGAAACGCACCTGAAAGTTCCGTGTCGGAAAACCACTTAGCAAGTTTGGCCTCCTGCTTTATTTCCATAATTCTCTTCCCCCGCCTCATTGTTTCAGCAGACTCTTCACACATCTCCTCTTTTTGTCGAGGTGTTTCAGCAGACTCTTCACACATCTCCTCTTTTTGTCGAGGTGTTTTAATAGTTTTATCAGCGGGATTGGGGAAGTGTTCCATTGCATCCGACACTCCAGAACTGGAATCACTTTTCCTCTCCATTTTCACAACACCAGGATGGTTGATGTGTTTACCTACTACTATCACGGGACGTTCTGAAAGTGGTTCAATTTATAACGACTTGTAAAGTTAGCTAAAAAGTGATATTTCGATAACAGTTAAGTTATAATTTACTGAGAATAAAATAAAGTGTTATAATGTAGAAGTATGAATAATATTATAGAGGTATGAATGAACCTGATTGGTTTCGGGAACCCTGCGGAATATCACGTGACAAGTTCGTTATCTGAGCGCTGATGTCTGACTGTGGAGCCGATGATTCGTTCACAATCTTCCTTCTTTTTGTGGTACCTTCCTCAACCTCTTCTTCTTCTTCTTCTTCCTCTAGTCGTCTTTTCTTATAGCGCGTACCATCTGCTCGGCTCTTATCGTTATCTAGTTCGATCTCCTGACTATTATCTGTATCCATGGCTTCCTCTTCTAGGATGTCACCCTTATCTAGGTTATCTCCTTCCGTTCCTTCGTTTTCTTGTATTTCTTTATTGTCTTGACTTAAATCGTTCATTTTCTGCTCTCCGCTCGTCTTCAAACTCCTGTCTTTCAAGACACGACAGACTTTAATCTTATCCGATACGGTCTGCTTATCTTTTACTTCTTCAGCTGCAGGTTGACTCTGAACAGTTCTCAAACTTTCCATTTCCCTAATCCAGCGTTCAAGCTTCTCCTTTTCTTCTTTCATTTCGTCGAGCTTCTTGTTTATTATGTCCTGTATCTTCTGAGATCCACGAGGAAGGGAGTTCCGAGACAGGGGCTGGGACTTCACGATCTCCAGGCGTTTTCTGAAATAAAAAATGTTATCGGGGGGGGGGGGGGGGGGGGGGGATTCCAAAGTTCTTTGGATAACAGTTAGATTCACATTTCGAATACACAAGCTCTAGATCTAATCTCTGTCAACGTAAGTTATTCCAATAATGAAGCATCAGTAGGAGCCAGTCACTTATTTGAACTTATAAAAAAAACACAAAATTATATTAAGTAAAACCAAGGTGGCGTATGAAGGATTAAGAGATATAATCTAACCTGTAAGCAGCTCTAAGAGTCTCACAAGTCAGGTCCGCATGAGGAGACAGTAACTGAGGTTGAGACTCGCTCTCCTCAGCAGTAAAGCACGGTATCTTTACAGGCATCTTAACTGGGTTCACCTCGTATACCAGCTGCTGGGACTCGACAAGATCCGCCACGGTTGGAAAGTCACAGTCTCCTAGTGCTCGCCTGCAGTCGTCCTGGGTACAGAGTTATGATTACCAAGGTGGAGGGCTGCTGCTGCTGCTTTATGTTTCTAGAAAAGTCCAGAATGTTCTAGTATAATATAATACATTTACCTTCCAGTACTTTGTCTGAATTGTGATATATATTAACACGTGTTAACACGTATTAACACGTGTTCTACTATACGTTATTTCTACTGGATTAATTGGAAACATGATGCTCTCGACACTCTATGTACTTTTTACATGACATTATATACTCACGGCTAAGGAAGGTTCCATTACTGATTCCGGGGGTTTGTTCACTATATCATCCTCCTGATGGTACTTGTAGTCATCCCTGCAAACAAGTTGATTTTAATTGAGAAGAAATTGAGGAAAAAATAGTTAGAAACATGAGAATGTGAACAAAGTAGTGTAATCTACAAAAATGCTAGGTAGATAATAAAACAAGCAAAAAATCATCAAGTTCAAGGATAAAGTTTTGACGAGGAAAAAACGAAAAAAATAAGCTCAAAAATACAACACTAAAAGCGCGATATTTTGTGTTCCAACAGTCTTCATGGAAGATACAACACTAAAAGCACGATATTTTGTGTTCCAACAGTCTTCATGGAAGATACAACACTAAAAGCACGATATTTTGTGTTCCAACAGTCTTCATGGAAGATACAACACTAAAAGCACGATATTTTGTGTTCCAACAGTCTTCATGGAAGATACAACACTAAAAGCACGATATTTTGTGTTCCAACAGTCTTCATGGAAGATACAACACTAAAAGCACGATATTTTGTGTTCCAACAGTCTTCATGGAAGATACAACACTAAAAGCACGATATTTTGTGTTCCAACAGTCTTCATGGAAGATACAACACTAAAAGCACGATATTTTGTGTTCCAACAGTCTTCATGGAAGATACAACACTAAAAGCACGATATTTTGTGTTCCAACAGTCTTCATGGAAGATGTTTACTGGGAAATGTTTTGTTTTCGAGTGTTGAGACAGTGTGAAGTATGTTGTCAGATTAAACAATATCTTTATTGTCTGTATATTGAGGGTTCTAGTGTCTGTAATCTTCAAAACATAGAATCTACAAATTATGAGACATATTTTGATTTCTTAATAGTGTTAGGCTCTTTATGGACATTTCTGGCATACCGACAGATCACAGGAGGAGACTGGTTTAGAGCTTCTAATTTATTTGATTATGATCCAAACAACAATCTTTGTACAGGGGGGGGTCCAAGGGGAACTTTGGGGAGTTTTGGGGAACTTTTTTTTGGGGAACTTCAGGAAACCTGGGGGACTTTCCCAAAGTTCCCCAAAAAATTATCAATGAAACAAATAATTTTGGGGAATTTTGGGGAACTTTTTTTGGGGAACTTCAGAAATTTCCCCAAAATTCCCCAAAGTTCCCCAAAGTTCCCCAAAGTTCCCCAAAAAAATTATCATGCCAAAAAAATTATCATGCTGCAAGTATCAACAAGTAAGTTAAGATTATACCTTATAATAACATACATGTTAACATTAATGGGTATTAATGTATATTAGAGAAATTTTGAATAATTTTGAATAATTTTGAATAATTTTGAATAATTTTGAATAATTTTGAATAATTTTGGGGAATTTTGGGGAACTTTGGGGAGTTTTGGGGAACTTTTTTTTGGGGAACTTCAGAAATCTTGGGGGACTTTCCCAAAGTTCCCCAAAGTTCCCCTTGGACCCCCCCCCCTGTACAATTATACACAGAGAGGGCCAAAATAAAGAACAAAAAGCAAAAGCAAGGAAAAAATAGATAAGAATAAACAAATGTCAAGAAAAAGAAAAAAACAGATAAGAATAAACAAATGACATACGTTTGATATAAGTGATGAGTGGTCAGGTTGCACGGATCACACAAAAGTAATGCTTCAAGGGGTATATCAGTCTTAAGATGTGTGATCGTCACGTGATACACCCTGTTATTCTTGTGATAGTCACGTGATACACCCTGTTATTCTTGAGCTACCTAATAAATAACAGCTATTTATTAATTATACTACTAACTTTTTATCGTCGTATCTGATGTCCCCATTAATATTAATCCCCTTCTTGTCCTCATCCTCCTCCTCTTCGTATCTCACTATGAAGGGAGGTGGCACACCTTCTCTTGAGTAAACAATGTTAATTGGGGTTATCACATCTATAGGGGACGTCATGGGGGACCCGTAATTAGGTATAGTCAAGCTTAGAGGATCCGTTACTGAAGTTGTAGGAGCAACTTCATTCTCATTAGTAGTTGTGTTTTCAGAAGGATTGCGTTTATGAGGTTCCAGGTGGTTAGAGACTGAGGGTGCAGTTGTGGGTGTTTCCAGTTTTGAACCTACAGGCTGGAGGTCGTGTAATTCCTCCCAGAACTCTGGGATAGGTTCAAATACCAGGGACTCTGGTGTTGCCTCCTCTTTCTCCTCCTCAGTCTTTATTGACTGTGAGGCTGCTACTTCTGGTTCAGAACAAGCACAAGAAGATAAGGCATTTGTTTCATCAGGATCCTCTTTCGGGGTAACATTAGGGGTGGTTTGGTTTGACATCGTCATAACTAAAACAGAAGCAGTGATTAATATTGATCTTATCATCAAATAATTATATTAAATACATCAAATGCAAATTAGCTGAATATAGGTTGTCAGGAAAAAATAGCAGCAATTGTGATTCAGTTTATATCCCAATGATTTGGCAATTGGCATTTGGCATGGATTTACAACAAAGCAAGTCAAGGATCATTTTTGTGAAAAATAAAACTTTACCAAAATAATAAGTTATAAAAATCCTAAACATTAAAAAAATCTCATTCCAGGGATTCCTTATTCCTTAACATCCGCATCAGTCGGGACTTCACTTTCAGTGACTGCCTGTAAAATCTTGTTAATCCTGCCCACCATTCGTCTGGGATCGTGCACCAAATCAGCATTCATTAGAGCATTATCGAAGAGCTGGCTGGCAACTAACCCCGCTACTTCTGGGTTGCTCTCTCTGAGAGGTGCCAGCTGTTTGATAATGGGATGAGTGGGGTTCAGTTCCAGTACCACACTGTTGTGGAGCAGGTACTTGTAGCTCGCTTCCTTCTGGTCTGGTGGGGCCATCTCCAAGTATCTGGGGTGGGGAGATTATTATGCGAATATTTCAAGTAATAAAATTACATATGTAATATACTTACCACTTAGTATTTGTGATTAATTATATTTGTATTGATTTATTATTTGTGACTTATAAATTAGTAACCATTATATTACCGTCTAACAATTTTTTGTCAAAAATTAATTTTATGAAGGAGTATGTTGTCAAAGGATGTGCATTTGTAAATTCATTTGTTGCTTGTTTATTTTGTTTTTTGTGTTTAATTTACGATTATTTGTATTTGAGATTCTGCGATTAAATTTATTTTGTTGATTGTAATGTTGTATAATTTATTGTAAATGTAATATATGTTTCAGAAAATTATGTTATGTAACGCGATGGAAGTATTTTAAGCGGGCATATCCTGTCCAAACCCAGGATACATGACATAAAATATTCGTTTTCACTTGTTTGCATGAAAAGCATTAATATACATTATGCAGCATTCACTCATGGAGTTAGGCACAAAATGACATACTTCATGAGAACAATTGAAGGACTAGATCAATACTTGCAACCTCTTGACATGCTTATCGATGAGAAATTCATACCGGCTTTATTTGGATGCCCTATTACACTGAGGCAGCGAGCAAAGCTGGATGGGTACTGAGAACTTTCTCTACCAGAGACAAAGACACGATGATGATGCTCTTCAAGACATACGTCCGCTCTATTACCGAGTATTGTTGTGCTCTCTGGTCGCCTCACCTGCAGTGTGATATAATCATGATTGAGTCGATCCAACGCTCATTCACTGCAAAAATAGCAGGGTACAAGCATCTTAGCTACTGGGAGCGCCTGAAGCAGCTTGATCTCTACTCCCTACAGCGCCGCCGCGAGAGGTACATGATCATCCTTGTCTGGAAAATTTACTACGGTGAGATTCCCAACAGTGTAAACATTTCTTTCCAACACTCTCAAAAAAGAGGAGTTACATGTCTTCGTCCTCTTGGCGGATCAAAATACAAAAGCACCAACACCATGAGGTTCCATTCTTTCCCTTCAGTGGCTTCTGCTTTGTATAACGCTGTGCCTCACGACATCAAGTCTATCCCAACCTTGCCAAAATTCAAGGCAGCACTTGATCGCTTTCTTCATACCGTCCCCGACACCCCTCCTACCCCTGGATATACAGCGGCTAACGGCAAATCAATCTTGGAATGGGCTGTGAGCAAGACATGATAACGGAGACACCGGTGGTGGAGACGCAAGATGTCTTGGCCTGGGCGTGCTGGCCCGAAACGAACCCAAGGTACCCAAGGTAGGTACACCATTAGAGAGAAGAACGGTTGCGCTACCCGTACGATGTGGGGGACTAGGCATACAAGTTTTATCAAAGTTGGCATCAGATGAGTATAAAACATCCATGGAAGTGACTAAGTCCTTAGTAAAGGCCATGGCCGGAATTGAAACGGATATAGATCATGATTCCGAGTCGCTGAAAGTAATTCTAAAAGTGAGGGCAGAAAAGCATGAATTAGAATACACGTTAATCTGCAATGAAATCAGTGATAGATCTACACGTGCAATTAATCAGGCAAGAGAAAAAGGAAGCTCAAGTTGGTTGACTGTCCTACCTCTTAAGTCTTATGGGTTCACATTGAACAAAGGGGAATTCAGGGATAGTCTACTTCTTCGATATAACAAAGACCTTCCACGATTACCTCAATCCTGTGTTTGTGGGGCCAAAATGGACATCACCATGCTCTAAACTGTCCAAGAGGAGGCTAGATCATCATCCGCCACAAATCAGTTAGCGATTTCATAGCCAAACAACTATCAACTGTTTGCAAAGACGTAGAATGTGAGCCCCACCTACAGACTTTAGACGGGGAGACTTTCTCAACAAGTACCACACTAACTTAACAGGAGACAATGCCCACCCTGACGTCCGTGCCAGGGGATTCTATCGTCCGGGACAGAACTCCTATTTCGACATAAAGTTTCTCAATCCCAATTCTGAGTCTTATCTCTCATCATCAACAGAAAAAATATACGAGTGAGCTGAGACTCAGAAGCGGAGGTTATACAACGAGAGAATTCTGAATGTCGAACATGGGAGTTTCTGTCCACTGGTGTACTCTGTCACGGGTGGCAGCGGGCCAGAAGCGAGAACATTTTGTAGGTTATTGTGTGAGAAAATATCCTATAAGACGCAACAAAATTATTCAGATGTTGTAAAATTTTTAAGATGTAAATTATCATTTATTATCAGGAAGCTGGTTCTCCTGTGTATAAGAGGAACCAGATCTTATGTCAATTCAGTTGACAAAAGTTGTGAAAGCGACTTTGAGTTCGCATGCTTTGTATCAAAGCTTAGCTAATTATGAGTCCTATGGACTCAATTAATTGTTGTTTCAAATCTGGTCGATATACATTGTTGTAAATTATATTGTTATATATTATTCTATTTGTTTTCCAAAAAAAAAAAATATACATTATACAGGGTGTACCACAGAAAGTGTGACTTTTTGAAAAATGATACAAAATATTATGAAGGAGCAGTTGCTAAAAACTCTTCATCACATTGCTGCATCGCTTTTGGTAACCCGGGGACTGGTAAATTCCATGAAAGGCAAATCTCTTGCTGCAACCGACACGGAATCGACAGATGAGCTCCAAGACATGTTAAAACAGCGTGTTTTGGAATATAAAGAACAACAAGAAGAGATACTTAAAAAGGTTGATGAGAAGACTGCAAGGGTTTTGGAGCAGATTAGCGAACCAGGGAGCTCAAATTGGCTCTCATGTTTACCACTTAGAAAACATGGTTTCGTTCTAAATAAATCTGAATTCAGGGATTCTATCAGATTGCGATACAACTTAGATCTGGATCGTTTGCCATCACAATGTCCATGCGGAAAAAAGTTTGATGTGAACCATTCTCTAAATTGCCATCTTGGTGGCTACATCATTATCAGACACAACGAAATTAGGGATTTTTTAGCTGGCTTGCTGAACACTGTTTGCTCGGACGTGGAAGTTGAACCTCAGCTTCAAGAACTAGAAGGAGAGCAGTTCAAGAGGTCCTCAACACTAACGGGTGACCAGGCAAGACCCGATATTAGAGCTCGTGGTTTCTATAGGCCGGGCCAAATGGCTTTTTTCGATGTTAAGGTAATTAATCCTAATTCTAATTCCTACCTTCAACATTCGACAAAGAAGACCATGGAGAACGCCGAGAGACAGAAAACACGATGCTACAACGAGAGAATACTTAATGTAGAGCACGGATCATTTGCTCCATTAATTTATTCAGTAACTGGTGGCATGGGACCTCAAGCCAGGACATTTGAGAAACTGCTTTGCAACAAACTTGCTTATAAGAAAAAGCAGAATTACAACGATATTATAAATTTTTATCGGTGTAAATTATCATTTTTAATTAGGAAATTAATTTTATTGTGTATTAGAGGATCAAGAAATACCTCAAACAAAACTTACGAATTATCTAACATGGATGATTTAGAATTTAACTCTTTCGAATCGAAAGTCAACTAATTTTTTCAGTCCCTTGGACTGGGTTTTATTTTTGCAATGATGATTTTCATAATATATAACCTGTAATACTATTTTGTATATATTTAATTTCGTTTTCCAAAAAAAAAAAAATTCATCACATTGTGTCAATATGTGTCGAATTTATGAATCACACTTTATGCGGTACACCCTGTTCTTATCACTTAATTGTGGGTGGCGTCGTCTTGTACTTATCACTTATATTAATTAAAATGTTCGCAACATTTTGCAGGCCAAAACGACGATAATCACTTTCTAATAATAATAATAAGAATAAGTAGTACCGTCTGAGAGTGGTAAGGTTCTCAACAGTCACGACAGCAGGTTGGGAGTGTTGACGGTCTGACATCTTCACCTCCTTTACATTCTCCCGTCCCAAGGCGTCTCTGGAGTGTAATGATGTATAAGCAGATTAGAAATGATATTTGTCATTTCATTTCAGAAAAATTCATATGATTTTTTACACGGCGCATGGAGAATAAAATAGAAAATGACTGTCGTGCCATAAAATAATATCATTCAACTTTTATTTCAAGGAATTTAATATATTTAAAAAGTTTTCATCAGGGGTTGAATGAAAGACAGTGCTACTTGAGTGCTAACCTGAACCAGGTAGCCAGCCTATTTCCCTCCTGTTTCTCCAACTTCTCGTGTCCTGGTTCCTCCGGTTTATCCACTGGTTTGACGTTAGCAGCCTCGGCGGTGCACAGCTTCCTGTCCTTGTAGTTCTCCAGCTTGAACAACACCACATCGTCCTCCTTGTTGTAGGTGAAGAGCACCTCCAGATCGTTCTGCTGGAGTGTCTCGAAGTAGGGTGACTCCATGGCCATATCTCTAGATGGAGCTGAGAGATAGTACACCTGTTTCTGCCCTTCTGGTGCCCTCTCAATATACTGGTCTAGTGAGATAATAGTGCCCTTTTCTTCCTTGCTCGACTCAAACCTGAGGAGTTTAGCCAGGTCTTCCTTCTCTGTCTGACTCTCTGTGGTGACTATCCCGATCCTAAGAAACCTCCCAAACTCTTTGTAGAATTCCTCATACTTTCCTGGATCCCTCTTAGCTTGTCTGTTGAGATAAGATATCATTTTACCAGTGATAACACTCTTTATCTTGGTGATAACAACTGATTCTTGTAGAAGTTCCCGACTAAGATTCAGAGGAATATCTTCACTGTCCACCACACCATGTAGGAACATCAGCCACTCGGGGAGGAGTTTAGGAGTCTGTGCTTGCACCATCACCTTCTTACAGTACAAACTGATCCCAAAGTTCTTTAGATTAGCAATGTCAAGTTGGGGCATGAACTGGGGAACGTAGAGGACACACTTGATACTAACCGGGGTCTCCACTGCAAACTGCATGGTGTACATGGGGTTATCCTTCCTACCCGACAAGCTCTGGTAGAGCTCCGCGTGTTCCTGATCAGGAATATCAGAGGACTTCCTAGTCCAAAGAGGCTCTATAGTGTTAACTTGTACACCATCCAGGTAGATAGGGTACCCCACAAAGTTACTGTGTTTTCTTAACACCTCCCTCACTCTGTCCTTCTTTACGAACTCCAGGGCGTCCTCCTTCAGCTGGATCACTATCCTGGTTCCTCTAGGGAGTCCTGCTGCCTCCTGGATATCGTACCCATCTTCTCCATTACTGTTCCACACGTAGCCCACTGAGCCGGGTTTGGCTGATCTTGTAAGTACTGTCACGTGACTTCCCACCATAAAGGCGGAGTAGAAACCAACACCAAACTGACCTATAATGTTGCTCGTATCACCACCATCTGCTCCTGCTGTCTTCACAAACTCTTTGGAACCTGACCTGGCTATGGTCCCCAGATTCGCTATCAGCTCCTCCTTCGTCATACCAATCCCGTTATCCTCAATAGTGAGAGAGTTGAGTGACTCACTCAGGAACACTCCACATGAAGAGTAGCTGAAGGGTCATCAATCTCCTCCCCCTTCAACTGAGTGTACCTCAACTTCTCGAGTGCATCAGCTGCGTTCGAAACCAGCTCTCTGAGGAACACTTCTCTCTCTGAGTACAGAGACCTTGCCACAATGTCCAGCAGTTGGCGGGTCTCAGCCTGAAAGCTGTGCTTCTGAGGGTTAGGTTGGGGGTCAGAGGAGGAAAGGAGAGGGGTGGTGAGGTGGTAGAGACGAGATGGGGTGGAGGTTAGGGTCTGCGAGACCAGCCGCAGGGGCAGCTTTCTGTAGAGTCTCATTGCTATAAGATAGTTAGGGTAGTCAGTATATTATATTGGCAAGAAGGAGATATATTATCACTATATCTATTGTAATCAGTATAATTTGTACAATGACAGTTAGGCTGTGGAAAGCGTCCAATATTGAGGTAAGCTAACGAAACTGCAGGAATAATTTAATAAATTAGTTTGAATTTATTGTCAATATATTATAGTAGTCAGCAATAATGTCAATAATATACAAATACATGATAAAATACATTACAGTTGATTAAAAATATAGAATTTTAGCTTTTCAGCGTGTCAGTTGTCTATCTTCATCACGTTATTACCACATTATGCTAAAAACAAATTCATACAAAACAAAAGATTATCTTAAATGCTGGTTTCCGTCAGTATCATTTTATCTAAAAACCTTGTCACAGCAAATGTAGCTAAAACAAATTGCAGTTGTGTCGCACGAATTATTGAACCTACTTAATATAAGAAGTCGGTCGGTTAAAAAATAATAATTTAATTAAGCTCATTATTTTATCTACCTACAATTGTAAACATTAAACAACTATTTTTGATAACACTGAATAAAAACCTGTCTCTCAAGTTCCCGCCAAACCAAAGGAGCAAGAACCCTTTTTTTATTTAAATAACCTAACCCAGAAAATGTCGAATATCCAGAATACCTTTTTTCTTGTTGGTCTCCTTATCCTTCTTCACTCTCAACCTGGTCATCAGTTTCTTTGTCTCTACCTTGTGACAAACTGTACAGAGAGTCCTGTAATGGTGTAATTATAAGCATCTAATAGGCTATTTAAATAACTAACTACAGTAAAACCCCGATTTACCGTGGCTATTTCCTTCCCCCAAATAGGGCTTAACATTCATGATGTGAACAAAAAACCCCGATTTACCGCAAACCCCGATTTACCGCGGTTGTTTCCTTTCCCCCAAACCCCGCGGTAAATCGCGGTTTACTGTACCTACCTAATTATCATATTCGTTAATTAATTGTAATAGTATTGATTTTATGGTGTTTGCTGTGGGAGACATTTGAAATCGACTAAACATTAAGGTAAGTAGTGTGATAGAACCGGAAATAATTTGTGCCAGCCAAGTTTCAGAAAGGTCTGTGATCAAAGTAACTTCAGTATTTTACTCTTCTTTTTCATAAAACAAAATGAATAAATTTCCATGCCCTTCATTTCAAACTGTTCGCTTCTCAAATTCAAGCTTTCTTTTGTCGCTTCCCAATTTCATGCTATCTTTCGTCACTTCAATTTTCTCACGCTATCTTTTGTTTGATTTAAACACTGTTCGCGCTGGGGTAACATTTTACTTTGTTCTAATACGTCCTATTGACACGGTCTTGAGAGTTGAGTGTATTTTAAACTAACCTAACATTATCCAACCAACATATTCATATCCTCTCAACGCTAATAAAATTTTACAAAAAATCTAAACCTATTGGTTCATTTAATGTCGAAGCTTTAACCTCAAAATTCTGAACAGATGCGTCTTTCTGGGAATTATTACGATTCACAAAATATCTATTATAATTATAATACAGATTTAAAACAGAGGTGTGGTTATGCAGACCACACTGTAACCACACATGACCACAGTTGAGTATCATTTAATACCTTATCAGATTAAGCTGAAAAACCTCAACCGCAGAATTTAAAAACACGGATATAAAAAACGGAAAAGAAAAAACTTATAATATGTTATGGGAACCGATTTGAATAGTCGTGGGTAGTGATGCTGAGGTTTAGTCACGCGATGTGGTACTGTGATCTGATTGGTCGACGATTCAAACTGATTGGCTACTCACCATCGCGTGGTAAACTAAAACACACCACTTTGTTTAAAAAGGGGCGGGAACTAACCTGAAGTTGTCGATGTCGCACTGACCGCCCCCCTCAGCTACTGGTACGATGTGGTCACCTTGCCACAACAGCCCCTCCGTTGCGTGCACCACTATGTTACGCTTCTGTTTCTCTATAGTCGGGAATAGTGTCAGAAATCTAAAATAAATCATGTTAAATGCAGGATATATGCTGAGAGAAATAACGTTTTCATGAGGATTTAATATCGCTGATTAAAAGCTGGTTCGGAGAGTTTAATCATATTAACCTGTCAGGGATTTGAGAGTTGTAGAGTTAAGAAGTTTAACCTTCTCCTCCTGAGTGCCTAGCCTCAGTTGCTTGAGCAGCCTATTAGTATCCAGCCCACATGTCTGACATACTCCAAACTCTAGGTCGAACAGGATCTTTCTTACAAAACTGTGACTGTTTGCTTTCACTCCGTACCTGACAACATTAGATGTACAAGGAAGACCCGCTATAATATCAATATCAATATTAAATGTAATTAATATTATCCGGATATTCAATAATACAATGTATGTACAATACAAATATTCAATAATTATAAATCGTAAAAAGTAAATAAATCGAATTTCACGTAATAAAGCAAATAAATTAAACTATATTAGTACCGCTGTGAACAGTCCAGCGAGCAGAATCTCCCCTGAAATGGAAGCTTCGAGAGTTCCGAGTTGGTGGAGGAGGTTACCCTGGTAACGCAACTCACTGAGGTTCTAGACTTCAGTCTTACTACCACAGACTCACAGCTTAAACACAACGGGTCACCCAACTCCGAGAATCGCTGCTCAATCTCAACCCTCTTCTTCCCAACATTCAGTTTCCTCAGCTTCACCGAATGTTCCGCTGTCTCTTCGCTGTCAACAGCTGTTTTGGGACCTTTAAAATTCCTGGTGGTAGAAAAAGCTCGATTCTCAAAAACCTTCTTGAGCTCCTCATCCAAATCAGACATGATCTTGTTATGTAGTCGAGTCTGGGTAGCCTTGCTGATCCCTGACCAGTGTCGGGCGAACTCCTGCGCAGCTTCCTTGTGGTGAGGATTGTTGGTGAGGAGCTCAGGGAGAGAAGTATCGTCCAGCAGATCCTGCAGGAGACAGTTCACTTCCAGGTATATTCCAGTGTAATCGTAGAAATATATCCTATCTGTATGTGCACTAACTGAAAACTGCAGGGTATCAACGGGTCTGTCACTGAACAAGTCTGTGTCTGAACAGTCCTCATCATCATCTTCCGTGATCATTTCCACTGCAGAAGAGTGTTCTTGGGTGTGATCTATTCCAGAATCTGAGGAGGATGTCGGCTGGCTGTCTTCATCAGCTGCTTCAGTGCTACTCTGTAATGTTTCTGGGGGAGTTTGAGGGTGATCCTTGCTTGATGACGTAGAAGATTCGTCTATAACTATTACCGGAGGCAGATCTAAATTCCTTGTTTCCTGTCTGATATCAGCAGTAGAGTTATTTGGTGGAACAAGTGATACTTTAGAATCTGTTCTACAGTTCTTTTTAATAACACACCCGACTACATTTGAATCTGTTTCTTCATCAGAGGTAGAATCAATGTCAATCACGTCCGTTCGCTCCTTTTCACCTTTCTTAAAATATTTGCTAGAACTACAAGCCTCAACCTGCAGGAGCCCCTTATCTCCAGCCCTTCCTCTCTTATTCACCCCGTCTTCACTCCGTTCTTTACCTCTCCCCCTTTTCTTAGCATTCTTCTCGAATTTAGACATCTGCAACCTGTCCCTCTTCATCTCAGCCTGACTCAGAATCTCATCTACCCTGGAGCTATTGAGATGTGTAGAGGAGCCAGTAGAGGAGCCAGTAGAGGAGCCAGTAGAGGAGCCAGTAGAGGAGACAGTAGAGGAGACAGTCGACTTAGAAGAGCCAGAGATACGGGGATCAGTAAAGTCTTCATCTATAGACATGTTGAGAAAGGGGGTCAGTTTAGTTTGTCCCGGGCAGAAGGAGAGAGAGGAAGAGGGCTTCTTTACTGGGGAGTTCTTCTTACCTTGCTGAGGGAAACATATTATGTTAGTAGCATACAAATAAGGAACATCTAATGAAAGGAAAAGTTCCCAAGGAAACATGTGGGAATTGTGCAAGTTAAAGTATGTAGTGGGAATGTGGACACAATACACATACCTGTCCATGTCGTTTAGTAGGAGATCGTTTTGTAGGAGAGTTTCCCGTACAGGCAGCTAACACAGACTTTATATCATCATTATCAGTTTCATTAGTGTTCATATCCCCTCCCTGTCCTTCAAGAGTTTTACCCACTACATCAACCTAGTGATATGGTGGGTGGTTACAAGTAGCAACCTAGTGATATGGTGGGTGGTTGCAAATAGCAACCTAGTGATATGGTGGGTGGTTACAAGTAGCAACCTAGTGATATGGTGGGTGGTTACAAGTAGCAACCTAGTGATATGGTGGGTGGTTACAAGTAGCAACCTAGTGATATGGTGGGTGGTTACAAGTAGCAACCTAGTGATATGGTGGGTGGTTACAAGTAGCAACCTAGTGATATGGTGGGTGGTTACAAGTAGCAACCTAGTGATATGGTGGGTGGTTACAAGTAGCAACCTAGTGATATGGTGGGTGGTTACAAGTAGCAACCTAGTGATATGGTGGGTGGTTACAAGTAACAACCTAGTGATATGGTGGGTGGTTACAAGTAACAACCTAGTGATATGGTGGGTGGTTACAAGTAGCAACCTAGTGATATGGTGGGTAGTTACAAGTAACAACCTAGTGATATGGTGGGTGGTTACAAGTAACAACCTAGTGATATGGTGGGTAGTTACAAGTAACAACCTAGTGATATGGTGGGTAGTTACAAGTAGCAACCTAGTGATATGGTGGGTGGTTACAAGTAGCAACCTAGTGATATGGTGGGTGGTTACAAGTAGCAACCTAGTGATATGGTGGGTGGTTACAAGTAGCAACCTAGTGATATGGTGGGTGGTTACAAGTAGCAACCTAGTGATATGGTGGGTGGTTACAAGTAACAACCTAGTGATATGGTGGGTGGTTACAAGTAACAAATTATAATATTATTACTAAAAGAGCGGAAAAGTGTTTACTAGTTGTATCTTGATAGGAGCCAACTTGTTCTGTTTCTTTGCCATGTTTACGATGTTTTAAACGATTAACATGGTAAACAAAGGTAGCCAACCCATTTCTAACCGAAAACGTACCTTTCTGTTCAGTTTTTTCCAAAGAGTTTCGTCAATGGTACCGAGACCAATCAGATAGTAAACATTGACAGCATTCTTTTGCGAAATCCTGTAAAGATTAGTGTGAATATGGGATACTACATTTACAAATCATGGTAATTATTAGTTTTTTTCAGTTCAGATGAGGAATCTATTCTTTACTCCATGTAATTATATGGGTGCCCAGTTACAAATTTTGTATGGTAATTAATTATTTTTTTCTTGACAATCAATTTTAATTCCTACCAAGTTTTATCTTTCTTTCATATTCAGCTTTATAGAAATTGAGGCAATAAAGGCACATTGTTTAAGAGTTGAAATCAAGATATTAAAACATCACACAGTTATCATCAACTTAAAACAGTTGAAATATCTTTTAGAAATATAATTAAATTGATATTATCTACAGCTACAAGACTCGACCACCATGTCTTCGTACACAGTAAGATGGAAGTGTTGTCCCACAGCAATCAGAACACTTAGAGGTTTAGTTTGGTCTGATACACAGGAAGCTCCCTGTACCTCCCCTCCGCTCTGATACAACATATTCTGAATGAGGGCGTGGTTGGTCATTGGGGTCTCCTCGTGGTCAATATGACACTCTCCCGAGCAGATGTGAGCATTAAAGTCCAGAGGGTACACCACAGAGTTGAGTCCGATCTTGTTGAAGTTTACCATCAGGTCCTGGACTCTACAGTGGGGAGATGCGGATCTTCGTTCCAAGTGGTGGGTCTCACCAAACATCTGGAGAAAGTGTCTTCTAGCGATCTTAGCTGAGGGTTGAAGGATCTCCTGGTTCTTGTAAAGGAGGGTGAGATGAGGTTTCTCTTTGAGGTTAATTATCTTGTTAATTTGCAGAGTTGAAGTAACTTCTATACCGTGGGAATTCAGCAGAGTCCGCTCAGCACTGATCACAATATCGAGGGTTTGTAGCGAGGCAACAAGCTTGTTTTTAATCTTCAGAGGCAGAGCTGTAGGTTCCCCTGATCGTGAGGAGACATTAAACTTTTGCTCTGTTCCCAAAACTGTTATCTTCAGAGTCGAGATCTCAGTGGAAGGTTTCAGGTAAACTATTAGTTCTACGTCTTTGAGAGTACCATGACGGTGACTGTCTTTAGAGAGGGTGTAGGAGACACTAATTTTATGTTTAGAAATCTTCATTGAAGTAGCTTTAGTGCTGACTATTCGGTTAGATCTTGGGTTAGGGTTATTGATCAAATCTTGAAGATGTTTAGGAACTTTAGTGTTGGTTGGAGTGGTCTTGAGAGAATGGTGGTTGAACCCGAACCCTCTCTCGAATGTTTCACTGATCTCATTGCAGGTTGTTGAGGATATCAGAGTAGTAATAGCGAGAAATAGCTGGAACATCATGATTTATATAAAGGAACAGGTAATTAAAGTTGTATACTGCAGAAAGTTAGAAACTGATAACTTTTCTAGATAGAGATTCGGGGTACTTATACAAAATTCAAATTCGTCATAACTTCATAAGATCAGAAGATGAACTGCGAAGCTAGCTCGTCTGTTTGGAGAAGCGAGCAATTATTTGGTGGTCCCAGTCTATTGGATTAATCTCAGATCAGCTGATAAGAATACGAGTCTCTCAACAAGACAACAAGAGATCACGTGAGCTTGAACGGTTTCAAATACCCTTCTGCTATCTGATCTGCAGGTAAGCAGGTTATAGTTTGCTAGATAAACCACGTGAGGAGGTGGTAACAAGAGTTGGTAATCAAGTCATGTGATCAGATAACAGGATGATCTGGTAGCTCTGTGCAGGTGAGATAGTTCAGATTGGTCTTGTGACTTGTGACCTACACGTGGTAGGATCGGGTGTGCACCCACATCCAGAAAGGCGGCAGATAATCTGATTTTGGAAGAAATTTGGTACCGAAGAGGAAAGTTTTAGAAGACCTGCGAGGAAATTCAAAACTTTCTTGATGTAGGGGTGTGTCATGTATGAGGTACATATTTAGAGGCCACGAGGGGTGTATGTTCGAAGCTAAACTTAGATCAAAGTACCTGTGTGCTCTGTCCTCAGCCTGGTGTAGGACTCCTGGAGACCAATGAAGCTCACAAAACACAACCAGAGAGGCTGCTGTAAGTGTTAAACCTACACCAGCTGCTTGGATACCTGAGGTTAAGTGAGGTTAAGTGAGGTAAAGTGAGGTAAAGTGAGGTAAAGTGAGGTAAAGTGAGGTTAAGTGAGGTTAAGTGAGGTAAAGTGAGGTAAAGTGTAATCGGATCGAATTTTTACTCATAAAAGGGCTTTTTTTGAACTTCACAACTTTAGTATTTATTCTTGAAAGTTCGACGTTTGAGCTAATACACAATTTTGTGATAATTACGTCAACTAAACTTCAAGCTGTTTACTAAACAATAGCTTGCTGAAACTTGCTGTTGATTGCTTGTTCATCACGTTTACTTTGGTGAGAAGTTGAGCGGCTCGTAAATAACTTACTTGTTGAAATTGTTGTACTATTATAAAGTACATGCTAACGCCAGCTGAATGACGTTCGCTAATCAGTACTAACTAACAGAGTTATGTAACTAATGGAGTTGTGAGACCGTTATGTAAACTATTAGAACAGCATTGTAATCACTAATTCTCGGGGTGGCCTAGTTCACAGTGCATGACATTATGTACTGTCATATAGTGACTCAGTGACTGTTCACAGTGTGTTATGTAAATTAATCGCGGTAATTTTTAAGCTATCACTTATCTATTCCAACCAAACCAGTTTTACCAGGAATCAGGATTGCTAAACCAGGTTAAAGTATCTAAAGTATTTGGTAAAAGTATGCAGTGACTTGGAGTCTCATTTAAAGGGCTTAATAGCGGTCAATATTAGTTTATATTTCACTTTTAGAGTACATATATCATAATGCAATATTAATCAGCACATTTATTATCAATCAACCAATAATAACATGTGATAATTCAAATTCAATAATAAATTGACAGGCTTGTTAACGTAAAAGATAACATACTGAGCACAGCGACCTTGCAACTCTCCGCACTCTGGAACTTCCTGACATACTCCTGCCTCAGAAGAGAACTAACACTCCCGTCTATACGAATATAATCCGTCTTACTCTCCACCAGCTCCCTCTCTATAGCGTCCAGCATTGCTAGGTGGTGGGCAAACACCAGGAACTTGCTACCCTGATATCAGTTGTTATGAGGTGAGCAATTATAGTGAGTCATTTCCTCTTTTTGCTCTTTTTATTTACAATTTGTATTGCTACAAACATGACTCTTTTAATTCAGAGCAGCAACTATCTACTATAGATAAGAAGGAGAGAGAGAGAGAGAGAGAGAGAGAGAGAGAGAGAGAGAGAAGAAGGAACTCTCTCCAACTAAACCTGTTTTAACATCTCCTTGATGTACTCCACACAGGCTGGTATCTTAGCCAGTCCAGTCTGGTGATACAACTCCATCACTGCACTCCGCACCTCATAATCATTCCCTCCAGCCTTCACCTCCTCCAACCTGGCGGGTAACAGTAAATCTCAGATATTTAATTAAGTAGCTTCCTAAGATGTTAGATATTAAAATATCATCAAGATTTCTACTAGGAAGGTAAGATTTTTTATTCCATAAATTCCAATGCGTGATTTATCACGGGGGATGTGTTCAGCAAGGCTGGGGAGTGTACTTGTTGTCAGGTGTCAGACAGAATAACCCCACCCCCTCAGTGACCAACTCTATAAATACTCTAATTCCACCCCCTCAGTGACCAACTCTATAAATACTCTAATTCCACGCACCTCAACTTCACCTTCTCCACCTCTCGTACAGCACTAGCTGGTAAATCAAAAGATATCTTCTGACGCTGTTTAGCAGGTAGTTGAGTGAGAACTTTACTCTTCAGTCGCCGTATCATCACGTGATTAGTGAGAAGAAGGTGTAGTTCCTCCAGGTTAGACGCTCCGCTTACGTCAAACCGCTTTAGTCTGTAGTTGTAGTGTCCTGGGAGACAAGGTGTTAGGGGACAAGGTGTTAGGGAGACAAGGTGTTAGGGGACAAGGTGTTAGGGAGACAAGGTGGTAGGGAGACAAGGTGTTAGGGAGACAAGGTGTTAAGGAGACAAGGTGTTAGGGAGACAAGGTGTTAGGGAGACAAGGTGTTAGGGGACAAGGTGTTAGGGAGACAAGGTGTTAGGGGACAAGGTGTTAGGGAGTAGGGAGACAAGGTGTTAGGGAGACAAGGTGTTAGGGAGAGAAGGTGTTAAGGAGACAAGGTGTTAGGGAGACAAGGTGTTAGGGAGACAAGGTGTTAGGGGACAAGGTGTTAGGGAGACAAGGTGTTACGATTGGTAGGTTTGTGTTCCGTCATGAGAATACAGCTCTCTGATTGGTTAGTTTGTGTCTCGTGACTAGAATACAGCTCTCTGATTGGTTGGTTCGTTTCTTTTGTAAGCTTGTGTCAATTGATTAATTCTAATTTTGAAAGAGAGATTCAGCATTATAGCTTGAGCATGTTTTGAATTTTCATTGAAATCGTGGGCAAGACAAAAACAAATAACTAGAACTTATGAAGACTAAACATTATGTTAACCTAATTTTTGGTTAAACAAATTATTTGAGGTTTAGGTATTCCAGTAGTGAGTATAGATACCGTCTAGGCCCAGTCTGTTATAGTTGTAACGTCCTAAAAGTTCAATCAGAGAGTTGCAATTGGTAATTCTATTAGTGGGGAAGTTATATAAAGTTAATTAAATTTTCTTGTAAATGATGTTAAGTTTAGGGCATTATAGGCTTAAATTCATGGTTAAATCCCGAATTTGTTTAGTAATTAAAAACAATAGTGTGGTCGAAACCAGGGGGTAATAAAGATTGAGATAAAGAGAGGTCGAAAGGTTGGCAGCCTCTGCCGTGATCTGATTGGTTAGTTTGTGTCACGTGACTAGAATACAGCTATCTGATTGGACAAAAAGTTGGCAGTCTCTGCGGTGACATGTTCCCTACAATTCGCCACAATTAAATTTGAATATCCATCACCATGCCGTTTAATTACAAATTGACCAAATATTTACCAAATATAAAACTTACAAACCAATGGAAACCACATAGTGGTCAAAATTGATCGAAATGGTCATTTCAAATTTTACGGAGCGGTTGATTCGAATAGTAAAATATGAGATTTACCTTGGCAATATTTCTCGCAGAATCTGGTATACGAGCCAAAGTAACCAGGTTTAATGCTGTTTATCTGGGTGTACAACTGAAATAGACTGAGTTAGGAACATGTTTTATTTTCTGACTTGTATTAATCAGAATAAGCTGTTAATTTTTGCTTTTTCAGATATCATATACAAATCCCGGATAGATACACCTTTTGTGATATGATCAGGGAATAAACCGACGTCTTGATTCATATTGAAATTATAAGAATACGTATTAACAGATTTATATCCATTTAAAAGCCCAATACAACTGCAATTTAATGGATACTCCCATTCCAGGACGCTTTGTTATTGGACAATTGGTATGACTCGGGGCTTATGATTGGAGATGCCTACACACATCCTGATTTTAAATTCCCAACATTTCCAGTACGTCAACAACTGAGAAGGAAGGAAGAATCTGACACTATGACGTGTATATAAGCTGTTTCATGGTAAGAACCACGTAGAAAGTCAGGTAAAGTTTAAAAGTTTACAATTCTTACAACATGTAATGTTGCAATAGGTACAGGTCGCAGGGTATACTAGTAGGACAAGTGGTTGACAGGGTGATACTTTCTGGTATTGTTTATTTCCGGCATCCTATATAACATAATTAGATCTTCTGATACATAACGTACTGCTAGTTTACTTTTATATTTACCCATCATCATATTTATAACAATTATTATTTTGTTCCAATTGAGCAGGATAAAGCGTTAGAATGCAGGCTCCGCACCGAGTCTAAACCTGGGACCAGAGAAGGAGAAAACACGAGACTTTAGCTTTTCCAAACGTGATACGGTGAGTCATGGTTAATTTCATCTCAATTTGTATTGATTCATCTTAAGTAGAAATAGTAATAGACCCCATAAATGGAATCTCATGCAGTCCACGTGATAGCTAACACGTTTTTTTCCACCTCAGGTCTTCCCAACCAACTCACCAAGGAATGAGAAGTATTTTCTTTAAACCACGCCCCAATATTCTCCTTCTTTTCTCCGTTCTCACGTTATCCAACTAAATTTTATCAATCTTTCCATACACAGGATGGTGGTGTGAGCGGTGCTTTTTTCTATAAAAACTTGATTTACTCAATGACTAAAGTTCGGTAAAATGACTCCAGATCGACGACGATAAGCGCTCTTAAAAATTCACCTAGAAATAACTTTCTCCGACCTAATTTCCTCGATAATTGTAACTTAAACTGTTATTAACAAACAGTTTAAGTATTGAGATAACAGTGTTAAAGCACTGTTAAAGTAACGCAGTAAGTTCTTAACTGACGTCTCTTCGGTAAAACTTAAACTAAAATGTCTGATTTCTAGGTTTAATCCCTTTAACCCAATTTAATTTCCCCCGCCAGCAACAAAAAGAATCCAGGAACACTTCAGTTAAACTAACGTACTATATAATTATACTAGGGAACTCGGTAATCTGTCGATGGACACATAACGCACGGTTAACACACACATAACGCACGGTTAAAATGTGGTTCTATACAGCATGTACTAAATCAGTAGTCAATGACTAGACAGGGTTATTGAAAATTACAAAGAATAAAATGGCGTATGGACTTGGGACCAGCTCATAGTAAATTTCATTAATGCCCTCTGAAAACCATTCTGCTAGCTCAAATTATTTGTTATATAGTAGACAGTAGTGTTGAAAGTATTAAATATTTACATATTGAAAGTATGTACTAAAGTAATGACCTCCTCAGGGCGAGCTAGTGCAGGTGTACCAGTGAGGAGTATCCTCCTTCTAGCGCCCTGTAGTAACTTTACCAGGTGTTTCGTGCGGAGACTCTTCCAGTTCTGCGGAGTAACCGTTAATAACAGAGGAGGGGGTTGATGGGATATCACTATTCAGCAGTATGATATGTGTCTATTAACTATCATTTATCAAGCTAATAAGTCAATATATTATTAATTATAAAGTTTATTTTTAAATACTGACGTACCTTTAGAAAGTGAGACTCGTCGCAGATAATAACTTTAAAGGTAATGTCCAGGTTCTCTTCACCTGGTTACCTGGTTACCTGGTTACCTGGTTACCTGGTTACCTGGTTACTACTGACGTACCTTGAGATAGTGAGACTCGTCGCAGATAATAACTTTAAAGGTAATGTCCAGGTTCTCTTTACCTGGCTACTACTGACGTACCTTGAGATAGTGAGACTCGTCGCAGATAATAACTTTAAAGGTAATGTCCAGGTTCTCTTTACCTGGTTACCTGGTTACCTCGTTACCTGGTAACTGGTTACCTGGTTACTACTGACGTACCTTGAGATAGTGAGACTCGTCGCAGATAATAACTTTAAAGGTAATGTCCAGATTCTCTAGGAGACCGAAGAACCGTTTATACTGGAACAATCCGTACGAAACGATGGAGATCTTACACCGAACTAAGTCCCTGAAAAAACGGGACATTTATTGTAAAAACTTCAGTTAGGGACTTATAGTTCTTGCTAAGAATATATCAAATACTTATTACACAATTTACTAAAAATTGAAAAATTAAACTAATTAACCTCCTAATAAACCTATTTATAAACTAAATAAGAATATACTAACGGAACATCCTCCGCACACTTGACAAGATGTATTTCGTCAGGGGTGAGGTGCGGTAACCACCTCTGTATCTCGTCTAACCATACGTACTTCATACTGGACGGTACCACCACCAACATCGGCCACTCTGACTCGTAGATCGCTCCTATACCTGCGAAGGATAATTAGTTAATTAATTAGTTAATTGGTTAATGATGTTGATTTCTCTGATATTAAATTGTTAGTCCTGATATATGCTATTTTACTGAGTGATAGAAAATAAACTACCGCTGTTATTGATAATAATACAACAACATTGATCGTGTATTTAAACACTGTCACCAGTGTTTGAAGCAACTCATTTGTTTTACAGTTTTTATCTGTTTATGACCGAATTTCTGTCGATTTATTGCATCCACATAGCTACAGTTACTGTTTTTATCTGTTTATGTTTGCTTGTTTGTTTGTTTATAGAACCCGTCCCTAATCTCGTATTGGAAAATGACTAAACTCAACACTCAGTGTGAATACGGGAGGTACCTGCAAGTGTATTCATTAAGCATTTAGAGCTCTGTAAAATTGCAGTTACAATTGTGCTAGAGTATTTTTAGTATTTACGATCGATATCAGTTCTCGATCACTATAGCTACATACTCCCAAAATTTAAATCTCCAACTTTCTGCCCAATGTGCAAAAAAAAGTTTTCTTTTCAGTTCTCGATCACTATAGCTACATACTCCCAAAATTTAAATCTCCAACTTTCTGCCCAATGTGCAAAAAAAAAGTTTAAAAAAAGAAAAGTGATAAAGAAATAAAATCAACGATTTAATTTTAGGAAATTTTAGGCAATTTTAGGAAATTTCATCTGTTTATGACCGAATGGCTGCCAGACTTTGGGGCCGAAGTGATATGATCCACCATATACGTCATCAAGTAATTAACATGCAAGCTTGAAGCTTGTGGCGTATAATTAGTGATGTGATCCATGGATTGAATATAATTGACCTAGAAATGGGCTAGATCTGGGGTAAAGTTCATATGACAACTCTGCACACAGAAGCTACAAATTAAGAAGTGAACATGTTTTAAATTGAGACAATGTATTGGCTGGTTATAAAATGTTATGATTCTCACATCTCGGTCAGTCTTCCCATCAAAGAGGATAAATGGTTCGTCTCTTCTCGTAGATGTGCAGCTGGGAGGAAGAACGAATTCAAGAGAAGTCTTCGACTCGGTATGTTGGGCAGATCCGGAGGCAGAAGCTCTGGCTCGTTGGACGACTTTTCCAAGGGATTCCATATTAGGTAGCGTCTGGTTTACTTCTGTTGAAGCATCAGCAAGGACTTCTGATATCAGGTTCTGAGTCGCCGACAGGGGTTGTTCTGCAGCCTTCCTCTTGAGCGTTGTAAGGAGTTCGAGTCTCTGTGGGGTAGCCAGATCTGAATCGTGGTTGTGTGGTTTACTTCCAAGGGAAAGATTGTTGTCTGTGAGAGCGAGATAGCACTTGGCAGGACATTTAAGGGATTTGTTCTTCTGGCAACGCCAAGCAGAGGAGAGGACGGTGTCATCATTTTTCTTGCGGCTGTAGATATATCCGTCAGAATCAAGCACCTGTTTACATCCTCTGAAACCGTTGAGGAACTTGGAGAAGGTAGGCATGACTGTTGATAGAATTAAATGCGATACTACTACCTTCTATCACCCAATATTTATACCTAGAACACTAGATCGGCTCACTCCCCTTGCAAGCCTTTGACACGTACGTCTCACATCCCTTGATACGAGAACCCCCCTTTAGCAAGAGCTCCCGTCCCTTATGTGATCTACGAGTCGAGCAGTCAGATCATGTTTACTTCTTAATGAACAGCTATGTTGTACAGAATTGACATGTGAACTCTACCCAGTATCTAGCCTATTTCTGGGCCAATTAAATTCTACAGATGGATCACATCACTAATTATACGTCACTAATTGGTGACGTGATCTGACTCCTCTTTGGGGGCCGGATCAGTTTTCGGCCCCAAAGTCTCCCAGTGGACCGAATAGTCAATTTCTGTCGATTTATTGCATCCACATTGCTACAGTTTCGTGGCTATTTTCATAAATCGTTTTCTAAACCTCCCCCGCGAAAACTATTTTATTGTACTTGCCCAGAGGGCATCTTGTCGATTAGTAAAAATTTGGGGGAGTCCAGGTATACGGTCATCGCCATTTTCTCTTTGGCGAAAATTCATTTGGCTAATTCCCAAACTCACTTCTTAACTGCAAATTATCGTAATTTCATTCATCAGCTAGATTCGGCTATCAGGTAAGAATTATTGACATCATACACTTACCGTATACACAGATCACTGACCTTTTAAAATAAACTTGCAGATGCACGAGAAAATGACCTCTAATTAGAAGAGCCGCTGAGATACATTTTGTTTTAACAGATTTAAATCCTAATTGTTTGAACTTGATAATCGATTTGCACATCATTACCCCAAAATAATGGGACCCGATAATATACAAATTAAGACACTGTAAGGTGATGTAATGAATTTATTTGTTGTAATTTTCTCTTACTGTAAGCTAAGTTTAAACAAGATTTCATCTCAGATTTCCAGAGTTTCGTTGCATTTGGTTTTATTCTTATTGATGATTTCATATGAGAGTTTAATTGATTTCTCAGAGAATCACATGGTCGGCTCTGTGGCCATTCATAAAGCCATAATTCGTCGTCACTGAAGTGTCAAAAATAAATATTGTAATATTAAATTTAGGTCATAAATATTTTTGATACCTAGACAAGAACAACTAGAAAGAGAAGAAGCCTGAAATAAGATTTTGGGATAAAACTAAAAGTTAAAACGAGTTGGGCTGACAATTACAAAGAGGGGCCCGCTGGATTCCACCCCGAAAGTCTGCACCTATTCGTCATTAGGTGGAGGGCGCATATTTTCAGAACCTAACCCATCAAATGTCTGTTAAAATCCCATCATTCAATCTTTTTAACTAATATAGAAATTTAAATAAATAATTTCATATGCATCTGAGCTCAAAACATACGTTTCTGTTACTACAAACTATCGTATTATTACTATGCTTCAAGAACCCACCTCTATGTTTCAAGAACCCACCTCCAGTCATATAAAGCCTTACTGTGAGTCACAGTTTAGAGTTAAGTTTAGAGTTTAGAGTTTAGAGTTAGGAGAGTGCGGTAGATGTTTGAAATTCATGCCACCCCGCATCTTTATTATGCACCGTGCCAAATACAAACTGATATCATGGCGTCCACTTACTAGTTGAGCTATTGGGAGGGGGGGGGGGGGACCAATTATATTAAAGTGTATTAAAATGTATGTTTTTTCCCCAATTTTTACCCAATTTTTACCCGGGGATATACTTTAAGGTTATCAGAATGGCTAGAGACAGTGTGCTGTTTGCTGAACGATTATTGTGGTCCATTGTTACAATCTGCCACAGAAACAGCTGACGACAACAGGGTGTTCAGGAAAGAAAAAATAGAAGATGCGACTAAGATCATAGAACTACAAGAGAAGTTACTCTCTAAGCAAGAAGAAGATATGGCAAAAATCAGTGATCTGCAGGAGAAGTTAGCCTTGAAGAAGGATGACGAGATTGGAACTGTGAAAAGTGCAGCTCAGAAAGAGATTAAGACCTTTTCGTCTCTGTTGAAAAACACGTGCAAAAACGCCTTTGCACCGAAGAAAATCCAAGCTGCAGTGAAAAGGGTTGCCCTAGAAGAAGATCGAAGTAAAAGTCTGATTATCTTTGGGATTCCAGAGACTGAGGAGAACCTGGATGCTAAGGTATCTGGTATTTTGTTGGACCATCTCAACGAAAAACCAAAAATTTTGAGATGTAATAGAGTTGGAAAGGACACCAGTGAACGAGTCAGACCAGTTAAATTCACTTTGTCAAGCTCAGATCAAGCTCGTACCATCTTGAGCAAGACTAAGTTATTAAGACATGTAGAGGGGTTTAGTTTTGTTTACATTACTCCTGATAGATCAGCTGCAGACAGAATAGCCTACAAGAATGTTGTCGTCCAGCTACTCAATAAAAGGACAGCAGAGCCGGACAAAGTTCACGTAATCAGGAACTTTAGAGTCATTAGCTCGGAGAAGGAGCCTTGAGAGTTTTATATTTTCTATAAGTACAATATTATATGTTTTGATTCATTGATTAATTAATTGTTGCTAGGGCCCAATGTTATTGCGGGTGTGGTATTACTGCACACTACCGTGTTTTGGTTACCCCTCTTTCAATACATAATTTGGGTTTCGATATTCTGGGAAAGTGAAAATTAGGGCTATATCGGTTTTTTCCTTTTATAACTGGGTTTATTTAGAAGCATTCAATTCTGTATAATTATGTATTGTTTGAAAAGTTTTAGATAAAAAAATATACTTTAATATACTTTAATATACTTTATAGACTTTAATATACTTTAATATACTTTAATATACCTATATTATCTCGATCTTAATTTCTTTAAAGGCCAATAATGTATAGATTAGATTTACCTTTCATGTAAAGTTAGTCTTGTTCGAAGATATTGATACTTGACCAATTTATGGGCCAAAATATATTAAATATGGTTTTTGGTTCATAATTAAGCCATTTTAGTCCATTCTCGATGAAAATTCAAATACAAGCAGAGCATCTTAAATCGGGGTCTTGGGCATTTTTAGATGGTTCTGCATAATTGGGCCAAAAAGGGACCAGATATGGGCGCGGCTGCTCTGCACGATTGGGGAATGTTTTGTGGAATATCCAGCTAGCTACAGACCGCTTATTTTTTAGATTTTCTCAAAGAGAGGCTGGGCCTGGATGGCCCACGAGAGGATAGAAAGATGAACTAAGACAACATGTGAGTAGTCGCTAAATGTCACACCGGTCTGGTCCAGGTCCTCGGGCACAATTAGGCATTTGGTGCGGGTTGCGAAATTGACAATAGTGGTGATATGCTAGTTGTCAAATATTTCATTGACTGAGAGGTCCTGGAAACATTGCCCTCTTATTTGGGCAATAGTCGGGCACTGTCCAAGACGTGTTTGCAGCCGAGTGTCATTTTGGTGTGTTTGGTACCAATTTAACCATCAGTTCCCTGATTCTGTCTGGTGACTTAGTCGTTGATTAGGCGTCTGATGTAAGATTGTGAAATTGAAAACTTGAAAATGGATTTACTGGTTGTGCCAAGCTTCGCCAGCTCATCTGCTTTTTCGTTTCCCCACAACCCGCTTAGTCACCGCCTAATAGCTAGTATATAATTATAGCCATCAGCTGGGCAGTGACCAATCTTGAAGTTCCAGCTAGTGGCCAGTGAGGTCATGTAATATTTTTGACAAATGCGCGTCGTAGTAGGTCACGTGATACGCGTCATCAGGACACGTGACATATCAGAATATTAACAATGCGCCGAGCAGATTCTAGTGGGAAGAATAAGATTAAAACTAGCCTTATTCAGAGACAGACGAATTAATATCTATTAATATACTTATAACTAAACCGGGTTGAGCGAATATCGGGAGGGATTATAGAAACTGTGCAGGGATTATTTATTAATATTGAGCGTGGAAAAACAGCGGGATTAATCAGAATAACGCCCGCTTGATTATTTGTTGATACAGTTTGTTTGAGAAACTGTATCAAAACGTGTTTGGAATGCTACCGCTACAATTGTTTATAATTGCCTTTGTTGCTTAATTGTCTTTAAAGCAAGATTGGTGTTGGAGGAGACTATAATAGAATCCAACAAATTCCTGAAATACCTTATACTGAACCTATAATTGTTTCTATTTGCCTTTGTTGAATAATTGCCCTTAAAGCAAGATTGGTGTTGGAGGAGACTATAATATAATCCAACAAATTCCTGAAATACCTTATACCAGCTGTTGTCCATAGGTATAATACTTTATTGAAGATCAATTTCCTCAGCGCAATTAGTATTTATTGATACTGATAACGTTTGCGATATTATGAATTTAATTTGTGAATAAGTTTAGAGTTTAGAGTTTAGAGTTTAGAGTTAAGAGAGTGCGGTAGATGTTTGAAATTCATGCCACCCCGCATCTTTCTTAATTTTTATTGCAAAATCAAGTTGATATAGAGAATATTAGGCAAATTATGCGATCTCGCCCCCAAATAGTGCCTCTGACAATGATAGTCCGTCATATGTATACGCAGACCTCATGCTCCGTGCCAAATACAAACTGATATCATGGCGCCCACTTACTAGTTGAGCTATTGGGGGGGGGGGGGGGGGGGGGGGGGACCAATTATATTAAAGTGTATTAAAATGTAGGTTTTTTCCCCAATTTTTACCCGGGGATATACTTTGATATACTTAAATATACTTTAATATACTTTAATATACTATATAGACTTTAATATACTTTAATATATTTTAATATACCTATATTATCTCGATCCAAATTTTGGCCGCTTAATTTCTTTAAAGGCCAATAATGTATGGATTAGATTTACCTTTCATGTAAAGTTAGTCTTGTTCAAAGATATTGATACTTGACCAATTTATGGCCCAAAATATATCAAATTTGGTGCATATTCCCAAATATGGGGATATGGTTTTTGGTTCATAACTAGCCATTTTAGTCCATTCTCGATGAAAATTCAAATACAAGTTCAGGGGACCACTGGCTACAAGTAGAGCACCTTAAATCGGGGTCTTGGGCATTTTTAGATGGTTCTGCATAATTGGGCCAAAAAGGGACCAGATATTATTTTTTAGATTTTCTCAAAGAGAGGCTGGGCCTGGATGGCCCACGAGAGGATAGAAAGATAAACTAAGACAACATGTGAGTAGTCGCTAAATGTCACACCGGTCTGGTCCAGGTCCTCGGGCACAATTAGGCATTTGGTGCGGTTTGCGAAATTGACAATAGTGGTGATATGCTAGTTGTCAAATATTTCATTGACTGAGAGGTCCTGGAAACATTGCCCTCTTATTTGGGCAATAGTCGGGCACTGTCCAAGACGTGATTGCAGCCGAGTGTCATTTTGGTGTGTTTGGAACCATTAGTTAACCATCAGTTCCCTGATTCAGTCTGGTGACTTAGTCGTTGATCAGGATTCTGATGTAAGATTGTGAAATTAAAAATTTGAAAATGGATTTACTGGTTGTGCCAAGCTTCGCCAGCTCATCTGCTGTATTTCGTTTCCCCACAACCCGCTTAGTCACCGCCTAATAGCTAGTATATAGCCATCAGCTGGGCAGTGACCAATCTTGAAGTTCCAGCTAGTGGCCAGTGAGGTCATGTAATATTTTTGACAAATGCGCGTCGTAGTAGGTCACGTGATACGCGTCATCAGGACACGTGACATATCAGAATATTAACAATGCGCCGAGCAGATTCTAGTGGGAAGAATAAGATTAAAACTAGCCTTATTCAGAGACAGACGAATTAATATCTGTTAATATACTTATACATATAATACATGTTATACCTAAACCGGGTTGAGCGAATATCGGGAGGGATTATAGAAACTGTGCAGGGATTATTTATTAATATTGAGCGGGGGAAAACAGCGGGATTAATCAGAATAACGCCCGCTTGATTATTTGTTGATACAGTTTGTTTGAGAAACTGTATCAAAACGTGTTGGAATGCTACCGCTACAATTGTTTCTAATTGCCTTTGTTGAATAATTGCCCTTAAAGCAAGATTGGTGTTGGAGGAGACTATAATAGAATCCAACAAATTCCTGAAATATCTTATACTGAAGCTATAATTGTTTCTATTTGCCTTTGTTGAATAATTGCCCTTAGAGTTGAGACACAGTTAATAAACTGCGGAGTGACTAAAATGCTATACAGCAAAAACAGAAGGCTCCAACCAAACACTCCACCTACTGATCCTAACCACCCTAACAACTCTCAAGCTCTCTCTCTTCAACCCTCATTCCCTCACTCCTCTTGGTGCACAAAACCATTCTAACCTATGTATGTCCCCCTTACGGGTTCCACAAGCCCAACGGTACATAGTTAGACGAAAAACAGAGAAGCCTTGATTGCCAGATCAAGGACTGCATCAGTAGCAGCGAAATACGGATATACCTTCTCCCTTACAGTCAGCGAGCTGACAACTATCTGTCTGTGTCTTTTAGGCCTTGCCACACCACCTTCGCTATTGCATCCGCTCGCCCGTATTCACTGACACATGCCACACCTGGGTTTAGTATGAAGATGTACGCATATTCACCCAAGATGCGGAGATGCCTCAGTTTAGCGAGTTGAGATACAACAGCAAACTCACAGGAGCATGGATCAGAATCATCAGTTACCAACCTGACACCGTTTCGGGGCTTTAATCGCAATACGGTTTCCTGTCAGGCGCCCCAGCAGTCCACCCTTGAACCACCATCTGATCCGAGAGTCACTTGAGGAGACCCGTTAGAGCTCGCAATTGGCGACGAGATAACGTTTATGGTACCTTTAGATGTTATAGTGAACTCTCAAGCTTCGACCTTCCTGAACTCCCACTCCCTCTTTCTCGATAACAAGTAAATCCATCTGGAACAGTGGGCTGCCTCTTTCCCACTGTCCCGTACCAGCTTCTTCAGCTCTCTTCCCCTAAAACCAATCCTCCTCGCAGCTCTCTCCAAACTCTGCGCAACCACTCCCCTAGCTCCAACTTCGACTGCGGCATTATAACAGCACCAACCTTTCGCCTGAATCTCAGCCAGCAGACCACTGTATCGGTCGAGTTTGTACTCGTGCGATTCAGCGATCCGCTCTTCAGATGGTACTGTTAGCTCCCACCAAATAACTGTCTTTGCTGACCTTGAGAATATCACAAGGTCCGGCCTCAGCCGTGTTTCCACAATCTCACTGGGAAACTTAAGCTGCCCCTCAAGGTCTGACAGCACTATCCAATCCCGATACCCACTCAGGATCCCGAAACCACGACTCTCCTTCCGGTCGTCTTTACCTGCTTTTCTCCTCCCAGCAGGAACAAAATCAATGAACTGTCTTCCATCGCCGGCCTTGTTCTTATAAGTGTTCACTCGGCGATCACAATGGAAGACAACCTGTTCAGATATCTGCTTCAGAACCTTGTCGTGCCACCATCTATACCTTCCTTGACTAAGGGCCACCTTACACCCAGCCAAAATGTGCTGAATGGTGCCCATCCTCTCCTCACATAACTTGCACTTCCCATCCTCATCTTCACTCCACTTGGAAACCATAGAGGGGGTTAAGAGGGTGCCGTACACAGCACTTAGCATGAACCCAATAAGTGAGTCACCATACTTAAAAAGTGTATGCCAGCTCAAATCCGTCTTCATTACGAGCTCTCTCCACTCACCCCACCTGCTCTGCATCTCCAGAGAACCTACTTGCACCTCCCTCTCTATTTCAATGTTCTCCTTCACTCTCAGCATAACCTCCCTCTCTCTTTCCCGCTCATCCATCCTCTCCCAAGGTTTTTTCCAGTCACCAAAACGTGTTGGAATGCTACCGAAACAATTGTTTCTAATTGCCTTTGTTGAATAATTGCCCTTAAAGCAAGATTGGTGTTGGAGGAGACTATAATAGAATCCAACAAATTCCTGAAATATCTTATACTGAAGCTATAATTGTTTCTATTTGCCTTTGTTGAATAATTGCCCTTAAAGCAAGACTGGTGTTGGAGGAGACTATAATATAATCCAACAAATTCCTGAAATACCTTATACCAGCTGTTGTCCATAGGTATAATACTTTATTGAAGATCAATTTCCTCAGCGCAATTAGTATTTATTGATACTGATAACGTTTGCGATATTATGAATTTAATTTGGGACAAGTGCAGAGGTAAACATCATTTTGTTGAAAAAAATCCAATAGGTATATTGATTTTTGAGCTTTTTATTGCTATAGTCAAATATATAATCGTTTCTGGAACTCTGAAGTCTGAACATTTCCAATAGCCTTTAAGGTTTTGCTCTTTTTTGTCGATGACGTATTAGCCGATCGGTTACCAATCAGAGGATCCCTAATTAAAACAATTCACATGATTTACACTGAACGTGGTATTAGTATAACTGCTTGTTGTCGATAATGAGAACCAACATCTTGTCTTTACTATTTCCTTTTTGCTTTATATCTCTACTTGCGTAATGTGCATTCACTCTGTAGATTAAAAAGATACCCAACAATTAGATGACCAACTCGGACGCTCTAAATAAGAGCGATGAAACGGAGGAAACACGTTTGGTTGAACGGAAGCCGTTCTGGACACGTACGGATAAGTTATTAGCAGTGTTTGGTGCTCTGATCAATCTTGGACACGGAGTGGAAACATATTTGCCTGGAGTGATAACTCAGCAAATATCCTGTGTCACTGAACTGTCTGAGTGGCAGGAAGGAACATTGGATTGTATACTTTACATCACATTAGCTGTGACTCTAGCCATTTCCGGACCACTTTCAGACTGGTTTGGAAGACAGGAGTTGATGCTGTTCTCCCTCTATCTAAGCGTTCTAAGCACTGTGGACTGTGCTATAGTTGCTGACTACAACTCGCTCCTTCTTTCTAGAGCCCTCATTGGCATTTGTATAGGACTCGGCAATTCAACTATTTATGTCATGATAGCTGAGCTGGCTTCCGAAAAGGCGATTCTACACGATCTATTGATGATTTCGGCTGTAATGTACGCTATCGGTGGAGTCTGGTCAGCTGGTTTAGGATATCTCCTGCTAGATTTAATCAATTGGAGGATCTTTGTACTTCTCACCTCAATACCTTTATTCATACCACCCATTTTCATGCTCCACTTCAGCTATCTAGAGACATCAGAACTGCCAGACGAGCAAAACCAGGAAGTACCAGAAGGAACAATGAACGAGCAAAACCAGGATATACCAGAAGGAACAATGGACGTTCCTCCCAATTTTATTGCCAGAATCATTAAACTCGGGCTATTGGATGGGACGAATGTATTCCAAGGCTGGCTTACAATCCTTCTCGTTCCAACCTTAATCCAGATGCTCAAAATAGAAAACGCTGAACCAAACAGTGACTGTTCGGTGACAGTGACTCAGGGAGCGGATTTGTTGTTATTGGGCACTGTTACTTCAGCATCCTTATTTGGAAAGTTATTCAGGCACTTTATCGGAGATATGCTCAGTTTCCGCAAGTTACAGGTGATAGTCGCATTGTTAAACGTGATTGCTTTTACAGTGATGATGCTAGCGAAGGAAAGCCTTTTTGTCGTTGTTGTGAGCAATTTCATGGTAAAATTCTTGTACGGGTTCTCCGTAATGACTATCAGTTACATCTTTGCTGATATTGATTACTTCGGAACAGAGAAATTTGCACTAGGGTCAGGAATTTCGACAGCTATTGGCGTGGCTTTCGGGATGCTTGGTACGGCCATGGTCGCCTTTACACCTATGTCATATGTTATCATCACTGCGTTAGTGATCAGTGCAATAAATGTTATCTTAGTACTCTCCATGTCAGAAGTTAAGTAATAAGTAGATAGAGGACTGGGGGTGATTCAGCTTTCAAAAGTACATAGATTTAAGTTGATTTCAACAGTTTTTAAATCTCGAAGTTAGAGTGTAAAATGATTTAACACGCTCGTGAAGACATTTGAATGCTTAAGATTTGAATCCGGGCCGACTTCAGGGACTAAATTACACAGTTTCTTATGTTATATTAGTAAAAGGATTTCTAGGGGGAGGCATATCTCTCCTGTTACCGATGGCCCACTGCAATCTGCACCGATCCTTTTTTTGGTAGTGTTGACTGTTGGTAGTGTATATTCATTTTTAGTGTGTAATATATCAATAAATGTGTGTAATATATCAATAAATCTTCCTATGATTCGTATATGATATGTACTATTGAAGTGATTTTTTGTAGTGGACTGTTATTTCTAGTGTGGTGTATATCAATAAAACTTCGTATGATTTCTGTTACATTACTATACGTAATATGATACATATAATTAAAGTAAAATTTTTCTGAAAAAAAAGATTTGTTTGTTATTAAATAGTTTTTCATAAATTTATGGATTTAGATTAATTCGATGTATTGGGTCCAAGTAATTGCGTACATAGTTCACTATGTGTTTTCTGTGGGGCGATGTAACACCTCTGACACCGCTTACAACGGAGGAACAGTAGGGACGAGGGTGTTCACGATATCAAACTTAGCGTGGTAAAATTGTATCTCTGGCTGTAGAGTGTAGATAGACAATGTTCCAGTGGGGGGCACCAAAAAAATGACCTGACCCTTTTTAAGACCTGACCCTTTTTAAGACCTGACCCTTTTTAAGACCTGACCCTTTTTAAGACAATAAAATTGTTGTAGGCGCCCCAAATTGCTACGAATTTTCGAACTACATTTCTCATTGTAGATGGCGACCGGACACTACTGAGAAGAACGGTACGGCGGAACTTTTCAAAGAGAGTGGACAGAACGGACTACGGTGCAAACCAATGGCACCAGATTACTATTTTTAATCGAATATCAAATATAATTGACCATGATCATACCCCAGAGGTAGGCAGAGCATCTCAATGCTATCCTCTCGTGGGCTATCTTGGCCCAGCCTCTCTAAATAAAAAAAATGATCACTGGCCACCTAGTAGCTACTTTTAATTTTAGTGACTACTAGCATTTGTGTTGCTAGTAGCCGGCTAGTGACCGCCTAATAACCATAAAGTGTTCATTAGCCGGCTAGTGAGTCCTCTTGGTATTATGATACTAGTTTCTGAATTGCCTGCATCTCTGTCTTCATGTACTGGGCTTCGTCTATTCTATGCTGCCATACAAATGCAGCGTAACCTAGGGATTGGAGAATAATTTGGTTACAAATCCATATTGGGCCCTGAAGAACAACATGCAACTAAATGAGGCCAAATTCGAAATATTGAATTACAGCTTGAACAATTCATTACTGTTAAGAGAATTGCCCTTCACCAGTCAATATTCCTGTTACAATTTAACAAATGGAAGAACTATTGACCCAGCCAAAACTGTGAGGGACCTAGGGGTTCTCCTGTCAAATGACTGCTCCTGGTCTTCTCACATACAGCAGATGGCTAAAACAGCAAGGACGATGACGTCATGGGTCCTTAGTGTATTCAGAGATAGGTCACGCTTCCTCATGCTCACACTCTACAAAACCATGGTGAGAAGCAAACTCGAATACTGCTGCCCGGTGTGGAACCCTGACAAGATCAGCGATATAGAAGCTATTGAAAGCATCCAACGACACTACACTCGTCGAATCAGTGGCTGCCAGAACCTTGATTACTGGGAACGCCTGCAGAACCTGAATCTTCTCTCATTACAGAGACGCAGAGAACGATACATCATAATCCATACATGGAAGATGATGAATGGATTAGCTCCGAACGACATCAACATGCAGTTCAAGGAAAGCTCCCGACACGGTGTAAAGGCCACTGTGCCTGCATTTAACAAAAAGGCACAATGCTCAATCTCGACCCATTATGAAAACTCTTTTGGAGTAAAAGCAGCCAAACTATGGAACCTGCTCCCCAAGGAAGTTAACACAATCCAAGTCTTGGAAACTTTCAAATCCTCCCTTGCTAAATTCCTGAAAGGCTTCCCGGACACCCCGCCCACAAAAGGGTATACCGCCATCACAAATAATTCTCTTCTGGAATGGACTCTACAAAAAGATCTAAGCCAGGAGTGATTGGAGGACGTACTTGATACTGTTGTCCAGAAGCGATCCCTGCCGAACCTACCTAAAGTAACCTAAAGTAAGTATATCGTCTCCTAGGGGTAATACCCCGCGTTTGAACAACTGCTCTGTTACAACTTACACGCCTGAAGATGTTGTACAGCTTTGTCACATTTCAGCGGAATATGCTTTCCCATGACAGCTTGAGGTTATAAAGTTATAAATACGATATAATGGTTACAGCTGTTTTAAAAATAATTCTCCCAACTTCTTCAATGTGTTTTTTTCTGAACCAAACATAAGCTCACTAAGTACTCTGACCAGTGTTCTAAAAATACGCTCTTTAAAATTAATTACAATTCGTATTTTTTTGAGAAAATCACCATTTTATCGATTTACCGCTGAGTTTGGGAGAAAGGAAAAAGCCGCGGTAAATCGGGGTTTGCGGTAAATCGGGGCGCGGTAAATCGGGGGTTTACTGAACCTTGTAGAAAATACGGACAAGTTAAAGAATAACCAGGCGCCGCTTCATAAATTTCGTATTTTGGGCCAGTTGGTCGTTTAGCTCCGGACAGTCTATGCACGGTCCCTGCACGGTCTATGCAACAACAAAAGACACTCCATGCACGGTCCCTGCACGGTCTATGCACGGTCCCTAAAGCAGACCTACTTTGAGGAGCTGTTATTAAAAAAGTGGTTAGTAGTCGGCTAGTGACCACTTTTCAAGTGCCTACACTACTACATACTAGACTTTTATAAATAACCCAACATAATTCCAGGCCAAAGAAGTCATTTATCAATTACAAGAACTCTGGCTGGTTCTCTTCTCCACTGAAAAAAGGACGCCGGATGTATATGTCTGCGAACTAAACACTCTTATTTCGTATATTTCATTTTTCTTAACGTGTAGCTATACGCTTTGATAGCGATACCTTTGAATTTACGGAGTTTGATATTTTTGAACAGATAACAAGAACATTAGCTATCTGCATTGCCACTAGCACAAATAAACATATTGATTATGTTAACCGGGTATGCGTCAAACTTTATAGCGATACTCTTGAATTCACAATTTTTGAACAGATAACGAGAACATTAGCACAAATAAATATATTGATTATGTTAACCGAATTATACTTTGAACTTTGGAGAAACGCCATGATTTCAGTAAATTTACGTTTATAGTTTACAATATAATTCACTGTAAATAAAATAATCCAGAGAATATGTAGTATTATAGTTGTTTTAATAAAAATAAATACCTTTTTAAATCTTACCCAAACATTGCTCGTATTAACTATTTATCTGTTTAAATACCCAAGATGAGGGCTCGAGTGTGAATATGGTACTATACTATGCTATAGTTGCTCATCAATTAGACAAAAAGTAATCCATACCATTCAACTCTCCAATTGCATACTCAGCGATTAAATCAAAGGATCACGACTGGACGTGACTGACCATTCGTTTACCTGATCGTCACAGCTGGGTTTATTGGCTCTGGTCGAGTGCATTGCTCCTCAGTCCTCCTCATCTCTCTTTTGGCTTCAGGCCAGTGTCGACTTTATCATCTTAGGTTAATTTCTTCTTTCTTCTGTTTTGTGAGGTGATTAGAAATGTAGATAATATCAACATTTGAGTATGAGGGGCCTGGCCGGAGGTGTACTGATTGATAGGGTTACACTACCGAGATAGTACCTGCGAGGACCCTTGTCGAGGATCCATGTCGCGACCAGCTCTGTACTATTTCAGTTAACCCTGAGAGACTTTCAGTGAAAGTACAGCCTACAGACACTGTCTACGTACGGGCATACTGCCACGATAGAATAACCGGACCCCTAACTGCACGTATTCTTATTTTTTATTTTAAACTCTGTTTTCTTCCATTCTTCTGTCCTTCGCTATTACCTTCCAATTTCCTTTTAGAGCTTGTTTCTTGTGGTAGTTCACTAATTAGTCTTCTCTGATCTGCTTCACTGGGGGATGCAACATTAATGAACATTAATGACCATTAATGACTATTAATGACTATTAATGACTATTAATGACCACCAATGACCATTAAATGAACATTAATGACCATGTCAGTATTGCAAAAATTTCGAATACACACGATGTTCTCAATCCACTCAAGCTCAACTCCCAAATCCAAGGGTGAAATCAGTTTCATTACTCTGTGGGTTGGGCTATGATTGTATTAACCATGTCTTCGAGCAGGTATTTGATTAATGGTACTACTGTTAATCAAATATCTACCATTGGTAGTCCCCCACTTCACTGTCTCCACGCACATCAAATTAAATACTCACCGTCCTTTTTTCGACTTGAAAACATCAACGAGATTACTGAAACTCCACTAGTTTTGTCGCTAACTTTGAAAAAGAACTTTCTGTCATTACCTTTCTTATGATGTTCTAGGTCTTTTAACAGGAAAATAAGTTTTTAAATAATTGTTTGAAGGCACTCAATTCTGTTTAACCAATTATGTTTAAATTGTTCCCACTCGTCTATGCCGACAGCAGAACAGCGGTAGAAGTCAGAACGCTAGTACCGTGATGAAACAGTGGTGGTACTACAGCAGAACCGTCTCCGCAAGAGATAGAACGCTTTGGCATTTTATCTAAAATATCACTCTATATCAAATTGTTAGCTTACTTTTTGAAAGGTTAAATACAAAATTCGTAAAGCTAATCAGTCCTGCATCAGTCCTCTATTTTACAGTATCCCTTTCTCCATGCTTGGCAGATAAAATAGTCAAATTGACGCTGCATAGGTTTCTAAGCGTTGTGGTTTCATGAATAAATATATAATAAAAGTATCGTGATGATTGCTACTAGTAATTACAATAATTATACCACTAAACTTTCTATTCTACAGTTAAGCTGACTTTCAGTAACGCAGAGTAAAATTATAACTATTATCACACCATATCTCCTTATAAGAGAAGCAATATCGGCCTCTATATCTCAGTTATAAGGACATACCATATCTCAGTTATAAGGACATTATAATGCCGACTTTTTAATTAGCTGTGAATCTGAGAACGCTTAAGGGACTTAACTGTCGACAAATCATTCACTTGAACTAATTCGTTCTTGTTCAATAATATTCTGTTCTGGTAAAGTACATATACCCTGTGAATCACGCTGTCAATAAATTATTGTAAATATCCCTACTAACACTTGAATAAGCAGCTTAATAACCGTGCAATTCACATTACTTTCAACACTACTATTAAATATATAATTTGAAGCCAATGCTCTTGCTACAAAAAATAAAGAGAGGGTTTCTGCGCTAATTCGTTTCGTATTATTGTACCCTGAAATACAGCACGGAACAAAAGAATTGTCCTACTATACTCGTTTATTTTCCTGCGAATCACTTTGTAATTTTGTCTAATATTTTATGACTGTTTAGTCCTGACTCTGTCAAGTGTACTCAATGTATCCGACTAGTTTTAATTATCTAGTGTCAAACTTTATTTGTTCGGATATTACGTACAGTGAGTAACAACTACAAGCATACATAATTATGTCCGCTAATTTAATGTCCGCTCATATTATGTCCGCTCATATAATGTCCGTACATTTAATGTCCGTACATTTAATGTCAGCCCAAATCTAAGTCCGATAAGGTAATAACACAATCAAACAGTCAACTGTAGTTAACTGTTTCGAAGTGTTGCGCCCATAATAATGTCTGCCATTAATTGATAATTATAATAATTATAATAATTATGTTCATCCGCGTAAATGAGTATCACTATATTCTGTAGTAGGACGCATTAGAACATGGAAAAGTGGTCTGGTCAATGAGAAATAATTTCTTGAGGGCTTTCGTGGTATATTCACCGGTTCTTCTTTGTTCTGTTAAACACATTTTTGAATTGTAAGGCGGCAAAACAAAAGGGCATTGGACATATCCACATATTTCCTTGGTTGGAGGCTGAATAGACGGCATATTTAAACCTTTTCATATCATTGCGAATGTCAATAGACTACAAAAAAAACAATATCTTCACCTATGGTTTAATTGCTGTCCTTGACTAAGGTAGACATTGACTTGTTGAAACACGCTCCTGTTGAAATGTTTAAGTTCTGCTATCACCGTAACCAATAGACCCGTAACCAGTTCTATTGGCCTGTGCTTAACCCTTATCAAAGTCACCATTTAAAAGCGTTTGTATTTTTGAGAATGTCATTTCTTTCGTGTCCTGATTTTATAAATCTTGGGATAATGGACTCGGGTATTGGCCTCATCTATGCAACTCGAACTTTCAGATGTAGAATTTCATACAAGGACTTATTTTCAATAATGTTAACTTATTTTCAATAATGTTAACTGCAACCTATTAGCGATACATTTTTCTCCTTTTTATATGTCTTCCACTAATTCGTCATATTAACATATTAAAGTACGTTTTACACCTACAAAATCATGTTCAAGTAATGTTCGGGAAATTTATGATTTGAATCAGCAATCAAAAATCCCGATAGTTCAAGAATGCCATTAAAATGAGCCAAACCCGACATTGCAAGCCAAGATCTGCAATATCAAGCACAGCACAGGCAATAATTAGTAGGGAGTATACAAGTTGCATCTTTATAAATTGTTTATAAATTAAAAAAAGTTACAGTTTGGTTTATCTATTAGCTGGGATGATTACATGTGTTCAGCATATTTACAATTGCATATTCTATAGGGTTTCATCTCCCTTTGTCGCAAGATCGTTACTACTTGAAATTTCAATAAGTTATCATTCGAAGGCATAATTTATGATTTAACAATGACCCTGAGACCAGTATTTGAGGTTGTTGTTTTATTTCTCTGTTAGCAAAAGTTGGCGATCCAACTATTCCCCACTCATTTCATTATATTATGTACGTCCTACGTTGCCACAGTGATATTAGCTAACTCATTGTTCATTGTTGAATTGTCAGGCAACATAACAGCAGGACTCATGCGACCAGTATTGTTCATTCTTCCTCTGCTCCCTTCTTCACTTGTCCTCTATTTAATTAACGTTTGTCCTCTATTCAACTGTGTAGTTTAATAAATGTTGACTGTTAAGTATGAATAATGAATTCGAATATTCATCGTTATATGCAAGGTCTTTACGGTTAGTAATGATGTAAACTGTGTTTAATTTTTCGATAAAGATCTTGCAAGTTTAGCCCTTGGTTTATCAACCTTTGTTGTATTAATATTTAGGTCACATACTTTGTTTTATCAAAATCAAAACATTCTTTTGGTTCGGGAATTTCTCAGACATTATGTTGTTACAGCATAGTGTCTGTGGTATTCTATTAACAAAAGATATAGAATACAATAATACAACTACAGAACAATTGGACAATATGAGATCTTCTCACAAACTTATGTTGTGATTTGAAAAATTGAAGCACATTCCAGTTGAAATATGTAGTACGCGCCTTCCCCGTACCGTGCTAAGCTTTTTCATTTTTCCTAATTGCTAAGCAAAATACTTTAAATTAAGCTCTAATTTTCAGTGCAAGTTGCATATTCTTTTAAGTCATAATGTTGTTTTTCTTGAGAGATCTTTGTTTTCCTTACATTACATGGTTTTTTGGCTTACTTCAAGTGTACATACTTGATAAGTAGGCATGACGTTGTTCAACTCTAATTCCAGAAAAATGTCGGATCTGTTAATATACTGATGGGCTAGTAGTTCACCATAGACTTGGAGTTTAGTAATGCAGATGAGACGTTTAAAGATATATACCAGAGCTTGCTAATATTATTTTATGATTAAGGAAGGGGCCAGCTAGGTTGTAATAGGTTAATATATCCCGTCTTTGATGTCTCCGATATGCGCTTATTAATTATTACAAAATGAATAAAATAAATTGATGCTTGATAGAGATGAGAACTTCACAGTCGGCCTGCTGAATGATGACTAGAAAGTAACCTCACAAGGAACCCGTATCATGTGGTATCTGGCACAAAAAGATTATCAAGGAGCACCCAAAACAAGGATTCCTGATTCTGTTGTGGGAAAGGTTGTAAGGTTCCTGGTAAATGTAGGTGAGCAGTACTGGGGGCTGCAAGGTTCCTGGTAAATGTAGGGGAGCTGTACTGGGGGCTGCAAGGTTCCTGGTAAATGTAGGGAAGCAGTACTGGGTGCTGCAAGGTTCCTGGTAAATGTAGGGGAGCAGTACTGGGGGCTGCAAGGTTCCTGGTAAATGTAGCTGTAGGTGAGCAGTACTGGGGGCTGCAAGGTTCCTGGTAAATGTAGGTGAGCTGTACTGGGCGCTGCAAGGTTCCTGGTAAACGTAGGTGAGCTGTACTGGGGGCTGCAAGGTTCCTGGTAAATGTAGGTGGGTAGTACTGGGGGCTGCAAGGTTCCTGGTAAATGTAGGTGAGCTGTACTGGGCGCTGCAAGGTTCCTGGTAAATGTAGATGGGTAGTACTGGGGGCTGCAAGGTTCCTGGTAAATGTAGGGGAGCAGTACTGGGGGCTGCAAGGTTCCTGGTAAATGTAGGTGAGCTGTACTGGGGGCTGCAAGGTTCCTGGTAAATGTAGGTGAGCTGTACTGGGCGCTGCAAGGTTCCTGGTAAACGTAGGTGAGCTGTACTGGGGGCTGCAAGGTTCCTGGTAAATGTAGGTGGGTAGTACTGGGGGCTGCAAGGTTCCTGGTAAACGTAGGTGAGCTGTACTGGGGGCTGCAAGGTTCCTGGTAAATGTAGATGGGTAGTACTGGGGGCTGCAAGGTTCCTGGTAAATGTAGGGGAGCAGTACTGGGGGCTGCAAGGTTCCTGGTAAATGTAGGTGAGCTGTACTGGGGGCTGCAAGGTTCCTGATAAATGTAGGTGGGCAGTACTGGGGGCTGCAAGGTTCCTGGTAAATGTAGGTGAGCTGTACTGGGGGCTGCAAGGTTCCTGGTAAATGTAGGTGGGCTGTACTTGGGGCTGCAAGGTTCCTGGTAAATGTAGAGGAGCAGCACTGGGGGCTGCAAGGTTCCTGGTAAATGTAGGTGAGCTGTACTGGGGGCTGCAAGGTTCCTGGTAAATGTAGTTGAGCTGTACTGGGGGCTGCAAGGTTCCTGGTAAATGTAGGGCGTAGGTGAGCTGTACTGAGCTTGAGGGTTGTAAGAAATTGCCAGTAAATCGAAGATAGTAGCAGTAAATTGAGACTCAGATCTGGCTGCACAATCAACTTATGCAATCTAATGAATATAATCTACATAATATAAGCCAGAATGTAGTTTAAATTCAATCTTACATAAATAATTCAAGTTATAATCACCTCAGCAGACTGTACTATAACAGACTGTATTATACACCATCAAACTGTAGGTACTATGCTAGATGTTAGGTTTAGTTTAAGGGTTGAGGGCAGTGGCGTAACGAAGGGCCCCGCTGACCCCGCTGTGCAGGGGGGGGGGGGGGGGGGGGCGCCGTCTTAGGGGGCGCCAAATCGTCGTTTGAATGTGGGACAATTTCGAAAACTTAAATAAAGTACTAGCAAAACTGCGCGTTTTGCTCTAGATACACACTTTTTTAGAGATTTTATCGGCGTACCCTCTAAAATCACCTGATTTTTTCAATTTTAGGGAGGGGCACCAAAAGGGGAGGGAGCGCCAACAGGGGGGGGGGGGGGCCTTTTCGGCGGGGGGGGGGGGGGGGGGGGGGGGGGGCGCCAACAGGCAACGTTACGCCACTGGTTGAGGGGTCAGGGTACACAACAAGCTAACAACTTAACAAGCCATGTTCCTAGATCACAGATGCTTAAATACTTTAAATACTTTTGGTCCTTCTGACTGATCTAGTAATAAGACAGATGATTGATAGTATTGGTGGAGTAATAATAAGTCACCGTCGTTCCATGCGTCTACAGAGATTTAAACTGTCAAGTATCTGATTACGGACTACTACATATTCACTATACCGCTCAACTTTCAAAGTCCGTAATTATTCTCTACGTTTCAGCTGTCTGTTGTCAATTTTGTCGGGCAACCAATTGTTTGGTAGGAATAGGATACAGCACGTGTGTTATTGCGCGGCTTTGTCTTCGCCTTTACTTTCATCTTCTCCGGCTTTCACTCTCCAGCCTTTCTCTTTTTCATTCCGCTCTCCCCAGCTAGTATAGTTTTTGTCCCCATTCGATATAGAAATTTGAAACACTAACGACAGCTGCCTCCTTTGTTTACAAAAATTCCTAATTTTGCGGTATTTTTATGCCAATTTTAGCTTGCAATTGTTACTCGCCACGCTCTCCATTTTCATGTGTTTAAAAATAGGTTGACTCATTAGTTCACATAATTTGAATAATTTAGACACTTTGTACCTGGATAACTAAATATTGGGATTATACCTTTTACTTAACGTTACACTGCCGGCCAATGTGGTGGGTTGAGGAGGTGGGAGGGTGCCACTGGTAGATACGATTGAGGCTTGTTCTCGTGAGAATTTACTCTACTCAGTACTCTACCTGGTGTGAGAACACCATTGTCTTTTCGCCACACAATGCTTTGTTGTTTGTAAACCTGACTTTGTTCTTGATTGGTGAGGCAGATTGTTCAATAGCTTTTCTCAGCATCTTGTGCGGTTAATCTTAGAGTTCTCAACTGTCTATAAGATGGACCATCAATCAGATTTCTGGTTCAATTTGACCGTTCAGTGCTAGTCCTTTGTCCAATGTTTAGATGAATTCTCCCAATTCTTGCTTTGATAAATTTAAAGAAATTTTAAATACTCAGCCCCGAATAATATTTTAAATCCAGGGACCGAGCTCAGGTTTTCATCCAGTATCTTAATGGAAGATTTAGAATCGGAGTCAAATTATTGAGATGAACCGTTGAGAGGTAAAATACCGAGTTGCTAGAACGAGCTAAATGCGTTTGCTTCGGTTGACCATTGGCCGGTCTACTAGAAACGGCGGTCTACTAGAAACGGCGGTCTACTAGAAACGGCGGTCTACTAGAAACGGCGGTTTAGTGATGAAGTCCTGTTATAAAACTAATAATGGACAGTAGAGACTAGTGTAACTAGAGTTCACCATCTGTTACCAGTGAAACTGTCAAAAACTCATTGAATAGTGCCAACAAAGAAAATGACTTGTCAATTGTCACAGATGGTAGCATCTATTATAATATATTGATACAATAGTACAGTAAACCCCGATTTACCGTACCCCTTCCTGCCTAGATCGATCCAAATGTAGTCTGGAAAGAGTTTCAAGACAGGTTTACTGCAATTCTAAACATCTTCGTATTAATCTTCCTAGACATGTCCGATTTCCAGAAAGTATCTAGACTCTGCAGTTCTTTCCATGCTAGGCCTTTCTTAAACATTGATGTCTTTGCTAGTTGAAGCTATGTAAGATCCAAAGTATTTGAATACCCCGATTACCATAAACCCCGATTTACCGTACGTCAAGTTCTCTTTTCCCCAAAGTTTTGGACAAATATCAACATTTTTTATGTATGTGATACTTTGAAATACAGCTTCTGAATGGGTCCCTGAATCCTGATACCACGCGAGCTTGTTATTGTTACTTCCCCGAATAACACGTACACTGCACCTTACTTACGGGAACCGTACGAGGGTGGAAAACACAGGAGCGGTAGAAATAAGAGGGGAGGACACGTGGGCGTAGGACACAAGGGTGGCAATTTCCTAAAAGGGTGGACACGAGGGCGGATCACATGATACTCACTTTAACATTGACGCTTGTAAACAGAAGTTAAATTGTGTGATGTTGCAAGTTTTTTTTTCTTATTTAGGATAGTACCGCCCTTGTGACGTCCGCCCTCGTGTCCTATACCCCTCTGTCACAGTACAGTTGTAACACTGTCACAGTCCGCCCTCGTGTCCTATACCCCTCTGTCACAGTACAGTTGTAACACTGTCACAGTCCGCCCTCGTGTCCTATACCCCTCTGTCACAGTACAGTTGTAACACTGTCACAGTTGGAACCTTGCCACAGTACGCAGTTTTACGAATTCGAAATGTTGGCGACTCTGTCAGCGCCTGTCTTTAATGCGCAATCTTCTGTCATACACGGCTTCGTCTGGCCAAAGCATGCTAGAAGCTAATTTTGATTGCTTGAACGACTGAAAACACATTGAAGACCATGCAAGTGAATCGTCATATTATCTTCTTCGGCCAAATACAACATCTTTATTTTTATTTTACGTTTGTCCGCCACCATATCCGCCACTAGTTCTAATGTACCGTCACAATAGTGACTTTAATATACTGACCTCTGATATACACGGAAACTTTCAATCGAAATGCTTCCCCACTGAAAACCGTGTCTAACCTTGATATCTAAATAGATACAAGTTTTATAATTCAAATATTTTAAATTGCTCGTTTAATTGTACAGTTGTACAGTAGTAGAAATTCTCCAATACATTGTTAATTATATTTGCACAACTAGAAGTCAACCGTTTTCTGATACGTACTAACTGCCCACAAAGAGCAAATAATTAAGCTTATAATAATAGTGTCAGCGATAATAAGCAGAGATGTGACATTAATTAACAGTATAGACCGTAAATGAACAAGCACGCATGATGAGAGTTAGAGTTGATGGCTAATGACTTTTTCTCACTTCTTTGATAGAATTGCTCGTTTGACATCGCACAGTTTGTGTATTGTAATTGCTTTAGTTAAATAGAGTTTACAGTCTTGTCCCAAATATTTAGGTTGAAGCGAGTGTTCTTCCATTTAAACAATGTTATTACATAGTCCCGGTTTTCTTGAAGCAGTTTTAGGAAATACACAGTTTGGTGGGAGCACATCTCTGCTTTGAACAGGGCTCGACCACTTTTCGCTCTCTAACGGCTTAAAGTGGTCGTTAACCGGCGATAACCAGTTCTTACACGTTAATAACCGGTGTTATTTGTTAAGTGGTGGTGAGTCCGAACAATGTGTTATCTGATTCTAGAACAGTACAAAGACCCTAACTAAACGGCATATACTTGAGTCGTTCAGTTGAGAACCTGTTTCTGAAATTTACGTACTCTGGTACAACTGCACTGTCCTTCCTGTCAAGGTTGTATCATGTGATACCGAATAACGCTACTCACAAAGATTCATATCTCATACTGTGGCTAATCTAATATTCAAGATAGCACTTGCTAAATTTGATCAGAACGCTACCTGATAACTGATAAGTGATAATGTGAGTCTAATGTTGAAATACAGAAGTTCCCAGTCCCTTACTCGACTTTTTGGCTTTTGTTTTAGATGAACAGGTAGCCCTTATATTGCAATAAAATTAAAATTTAATGCTGCCTTTTTTGAAAAAACAATTAAAGTAAGACGAATCAGGTGACCGAAAAAAAACGAATGTTGTCCGAAGTTGAAATCTGATCAGAATACTTCACGTCATGTCGAAATCGTTCCTTGCTAATTACCACTTTTTATATTTAGATTTAATATCCATAAATTTGACTCTTTAACCTTGTGTAAATCCTGTGCAATCCAGGACAGGATTCTCCGAGCATTGGTCAAGGAATAAACTGAACATTGGTTGCCATTGTCGATTGCGATTAATGATCTTCATATTGTTCTTCTGTGTATACTACTGTAAGCTGTGAGGTTATCGGCAGGTTGTTACAGCTTGTCAGTGTTAATACTATCACATGACATACAAATGTGATCCGGACAACGGGTACCAATTAATACTCTTGACCGACAGCGACTATTGTCAAAAAAATATCGGATTCTGACAAAAGTCGCCCAATCATAGAAAGTAAGTAATATTTAAAATTTACAAGTAAGAATAATTGTACTACTAATTTAAGTTACTTTAAGAAATTATAGCAGTAAGCGCTGAAGACATCAGTTTTACAAAGCACACTGTACGAAGTGCACTGTGCAGGGATAGTAACAGTTAGTTTCTGCTCCCGTTTACTATGACCTGTTATATCTAGTTTGATCTAAACTCATAAACTATAACTTTTCTGTGTTAGTACTTAGAGTTAGAAGCGTCAGCAATGATGAGTTTCTCGACAGAGGCTCCATGAGGCAAGTCATTGTTTGTTTCCAGTTTATTATGACTTGTAAATTTTAAATTTTATTTACTCTATTTCTAGTCTGATCTACACTGTATCATTTGACGTGTTATGTATCTCGACGCATGCCCTATGAGGCAAGTCATTGTTTCTTCAGTGTTCAGAAAGTTAAGTTTGATTCTAATCAAGTGTTTCTTACTCCCTCGTACTTCATCAAAATGACATCAGGGCTTTGTGCATTGTTTCCATGCGTACTTTTCCGTGTCGGCCTGTTTGCAAGCTTTCTTTCTCGTGTTACGTAGACGATGCTTTATTTGAACGGACATTGAAATGAACGCTCGAAGGCATTCATTTAATGTATTTAATTTAACTACCTTGTCGGATTTATTTGAACGGCCTCCAGCTTTGGCCTCCAGCCTCCAATTAATGTCCGTTCAAATAAAGTCCGATAAGGTATAATACTGCAGTATATATAACATAATATAAATAAAACAGTATACTGTTTGCCTTATATTGTAGTCTAGATATATAATTGTGTCATCTGTCAGTTTGTGCGTCTCTAGCTCTCTTTGTCCGTCTCTAGCTCTCTTTGTATTGATGAATTTAATCATAACCTAGACTAAAAATTCTGTAAAAACGATCAGTTTTACCAGATCCGTATTTAACCCAAATTAAATAACCTACTAACTCCAATTCTAGTGACTTGAAAACACGTCTGCAGAAAAGAAATGACAACATACGTACCGGATCACAACCAAACTCTATACGAGATAACAGACGATGTGCACAAGGGGTTTCTCATCAGTTGGTGCATCATTCTCGGTGTTTTCTCCGTCTTTGGGAACACTCTGGTCTTAGTAGCATCCATCAAGTACAAGGCACTGAAACTTGACAACATCTCGGTAATGCTGATCAAGCATATTAGCTTCGCAGACGTGCTTTACGCTTTAGTGGTCATCCTCATGGTGGGATGGTCCCTCATTATAAACGACTGGCCCCTAAATCATCCGCTCTGTGAGGCTAGCGTGTTTCTTCAATTTTTCCTGGCGCTGGTGGACATCAATTTTATTTGGGTGCTGAATGTTGCAAAACTAACGTGCATCATCTACCCTTTCCGAGCAAGATTGCGCACTAAGAACACTGGGTACTTGGTAGCTGGCACAATTTGGCTCGCGTCCAACATTTACCCACTACAATGCGCGGCAATGCGCCGGCCTGTCTATTTCGACTACAGGTCGTATCGGTGTGCGTACCTCTCCACCCCTGATGTGTGGGAGTGGCTAGATCCTCTTAACACCATGATCTTCTTCTTGACCCCTAACATTATTGTCATAGTAACGACTATCTGGCTGCTCTTGTTCGCCAACAAGATGAAAGGAATCCACAAGCAAGCAGTCTTAACAATGTTAACAGTTTCTCTCGTGTTCTGTATCTCCTACGCACCGATTGGCGTTTACATGACTACCGAGAAGTGGATTACTGCTGCAGCGGGTGTAGATAAACACAAGGACTTCCTTTATGTACAGTTATACAGATATGGAACCTTAGTTAAATTCCTGAACAATAGCACAAACCCAATTATTTACTACGCTACTATCACCAGTTTCAGGGAGTTTGTCAGGGAGAAGGTATTTGGAATAAAGAAACAAAGTATCAGTTTCAGCACTAGGAGTCAGACAATAGCAATTAGTATCCGTGCTGTAGCCATGAAAAGACGTACTTCTGATAGACTCTCTAATTTTGTAAAAAACCGACATGCAACTACAAAACTGCAAACAGTCGAAATAGAAACCTAAAAGGACAAAATAGAAAACATTGTTTCTTGAGTAGGAGCATGTTAGGTTCTTTCACCATTTCGTTGACACTAAGTACCATTGTTACTGGAACCAAGCTAGGTAAAAGGTCGATTGTGACTCAGATCTTCAAATGTGATGATAAGAATAAACTAAAAACGTTAGATATAACAACATCACTTACTGATAGCTTGAAGAGTTTTACCAAGTCCCATCTCGTCAGCCAGGAGGAGACATCCATCACGCTGTAGCCCGAACAGAACACCCTCGCGTTGGAAAGGAAGGAGACTGTCTCGTAGGACGGAGGGTAGTTTGTTCAATGACTCTGTGTCGCTCTGAAGGAGGGGGGGGGATATTATTTGAGAACAAGAGGAAGTTGTATGCTTTAGGTTTTGTTAAATACCATGCTGGAAATGGAGATTATAGCGAAATTTTTAAAGTTTTTTATATTAGATGTATGTAGTTGTGAAATCGTGGAGGTCCGCAAGCACAACTTGCTGCACAAGTGTGTACATGAGCTTAAAACTTTTGACAACAATACAGTGAGCCCTCTCAGTATGCTTTTTTGAATTTCTAAAGTTCCGATTTATTTTTGGTTCGCAAGTGATTTTGCATTTGCTGGGGAATTTTTATGTTCGTATCAACCATTTAGGATGCTGAAAATATTATGAAAATAATTTTTCTGTTGCTATGAAGACTTAGCTTCATTAATGAACACATTATTTTCGTCTGTGAAATTCAATATAAATATTTACAAATCTTCACAGTGTTTTGGGGGTCACCCAAAGAATTTTGTGAAACTCGGTTAAGAGATATTAATGACGAATCCTAAGTTTCGCAAGGTAAACCCCATTAATTATCTTGTTTTTAAGTTAGTTTTCACTTATTACATAACTTATTATAACTAAAGAATAATATGATGTTTTAATTTGAGTACAGTAGACCCCGATTTAATTCATATTTTGAGGATTTTATCCAAGTTTCTACCCAAGAATGAAGAATATTATTGCTTGTTTAACTTATTATTATCTCGCTTCGGAGATAAAATATAATTTTCGAATATATGCAAAGTGAAAGTATTAACAAGAAGTAGAGATGAACCTGAAATGCCACCGCTGCTTGAAGCAAACTGTCATCATCGGAGTCGTCAAATCCGTCCTCGTCATTGCTCATGACATCCTTGCAGGGTTATTCTAGTTATTTCCATCGCATAGAAGGTGACAGAAGTGGATTCTGGTGAGGCATATGTTTTGACACGTGACAGTGATTCAGGGTTTTAATAGATCAATTGCTGCCAAGTGTCAAAAGAATATGACTCACCTCGCCACAGCTATAAAACAGCAATTTGTGGACGAATATCCCGCTGTTAATCAACACAAAATCTTCGTTAATTTCAATTAGAACGCGCGTGCGCTCGGCGCGCGTCAACATTAGCGTCGAAAATATGATAAAATATTCATAGCGCCTTACAACAAAATTTGCTGAAGACCGTTTCGGCCAATTGAGCTGTGACAAACTGGCAAAATAGGCAAGAAATTCTACGCATCGAGTCAAAAATCACTATAAAATCAACCAATAAATAATAAATGCATGAATAAACCGAGCTCTATCAAGTTCATTACACCGAATTTATCTGCGCCAATTTGCAAGGTCCATGCTGGTCTACAGAAAAATATCATTAAACTCAGAGTTTAGAAACAGCCTTTCTCAAACGTTTCAGAGTATCATCATGAGTATTGTAATGAGCATTGAGTAGATCACTTAGTTATTATTCTAACGCCACGTCCCCACCAAACTCTGTTAACTTCGCTTTAAGGGCCTCTGCCTCTGCTTTCGGTATCTTCTCCCTGTACATTTGTTAAATTAATGGTTGCTGTGAGGTCAATAGTCCATAGTTCATCCTTTCTATAATAAAATGGGCATTCTATGTACCGCATAACAAACGGATTTTTCCCAAATTTGTCCCATTTTTAAAGATGGGAAATAAAAACTTCCTGGACCGGAGTTTTACAGTACTAGCGTTAGTAAATCTTCAAATATAAATTTTTCCGGACCAAAACTTCCGTGCTGAGTGCAGTTTGGACAGAATTTCTCTCCAGTTAACAATTAGTTAGCTCATCATGGATGATATAATACATAATTGACATACTGGAAGACACTATAAGTTGGCATGCGACCTTTGTCTTAGACATTAATGTTTAGACTAGAACATTGTGTAATGTGTATCATAACTAATTTATTTGTTACCTCAACATACAAGGCGCAGATTCTACCATTTTTTTAGCAGCCACTAGGTTCAAATCTGGTATTGTCTCCTTCAGTGCTTTTATTAACTTAATCTGAAAATGATAAAAATTTTTAAAATGATTAAAATATCCGTAATAGACACCTGATTAAATTAGAATGATCACATATTAAAAATAATTTTACAGGAACACTGAAACTCAAACAAATTCGCTTACTTTCATACTACTGTCAATACCCAACAATCTAACATCAAATGAAGTCTTCTCTTCAACAACGGGTTCAGGCTCAGCTTCAGTTTCAGCAGCTGGAGCAGCAGCAGCAGCAGGTCCTGCCAACGCTATCTCTCCAATACCTGATGGGGTGCAATTTTAGTTATTTTTTCATTATTTTTCGTTATTTTCTTCGAAATCATAGAGCTCTCCTTCCCCTCAAACATTTACTAAAGAAGCGGGTGGCTAACGAATAATGTGATGCAAGAAAGATGAGATGTCAAGAATCATGTTCGTTCTACAGTGCAGGCGACATCACATTAATTGTGGGTGCTCTGGTACTTTTACCATAGTCAATAATGGAAAAAACAACTTCCCATTGTGAAATGTATTGCTTTTTCTAGACCACATTTTGAAGCTAAAAATTACTATGTACTATAGAATAGCAGTCCTTGAGAACTTTACCCAACCTAAACTCTAACTCACCAAGGCGTTCTTTTAAGACTTTGGTAAGCTGACCAGTTTCATGTAATGAGAGTCCGCAGATCTGATCAGCGAGAGATAGAACGTGTTCAGGAACTCCAGCTACACCAGACTCCGAGTCAATCTGGGGGGCTGGGACTGCTGATAGACAGCGCACTCTGAGGGTACGTCGCAGTCCGCACTGCACGCCACGCCGCAAACATACTTGCATCATATTGTGTGCTATGTGATCTTGAGAATAGTATAATGAAAAAAGTTTATAAAATATAGAAGTGGATTGTTGGTGGGGAGGTGAAGCATATTTTTTGACACGTGACAGAGATCTGCAGTTTGATTGGTCAATAATGGACGCTGATCGGTTAATTGCTGTCACATATCAACTAAATATGATTCACCTACTGACCAGTGACCAGAATACAGGTAAATATAAATGTCAAACATTTTGATGAAATGAAACAAAATCATCCAGTAAAATGTACTGGAAATAGTGTGACTAGAGGTGTACATACCGAATCAATTGTTCTAAACCCTGTTCACTTTGTAACGGTATTCAAGTCAATATTCAATGAAATAAAATGATCGAGGTACTGGAAGCTGAATATACCAAGAAATCTTTGATGGAAAATCATGAAAATGTCCTACCGGTATGACATTTTTAGATTTCAGCTTTCCGTGACCCAAATTTCAATGTTTTGACTGAAAATTTCTTCAAGGACCAAGTTATGAGTTTAATGTAAATAGCAAAAGACACGATTGAGGTACTAAAAGTTCTATTCAAAAAGAAAGCTTCGATATTAAACTGAAAACCACCAGAATAGAAGGAGACATTTAGGAGGATTTTTAAATAGACCAGTGACCAGTGGTCGACCGGGGGTAGGATTCTGACCGGGGCCAAGGAGCCCCAATATAGCCAGGGCCGGGGCCGGGAAATCTTCCATTTTGCCGGGGCCGGGGTCGGGGGTAGTTTACCAAACTGAAGTCAGAAATTGAAACATGAATTTGATAATAATTTAGGCTGGTGTGATGCAATCGGGAAGGATTAAACTCGAATTGCGGCTTATCCTCACTGACTTGAGGATTAAACCGCAACTTCGTGCTGTGAACCAACTCAGGATAATCCTCATTATCCTGAGATCCATACTTAATTTCTAATCCTCAACTCGGAACTGAGGACAACCCTCAGCTGCTATTTTATCTGGACCTCGGGATTTAAAAGTAATCCCACATCCAAATATGGCTCGGTTCATAAAAATTTACCATAAATGTTAGACTCTGTAGTTTACGTTGCGCCGTAGTTTTAGCTGCAGTGCAGTATTTTCATTTTCTAGTTTACTACGTATGTTTTATCGCAAATTTCTTGGAGACGATTAATTGAAAAGTCTGATACTGAGGAAGAACCACGGTTTTTATGTTACTAGCCATAGTTTAATTTAAGCCGTATTTTTTATTTAAACGTACCCAACGTAAACAATAACTTTTTCAACTTTGAAATCTCAAAATTACCATTAAATTATGTTTGATTTTTTTCAAAAATGTGCCAAAATCATTCATGAAATCCCCGGCTGTGCTCCCGGCAAATGCATGGTTTTTGGCCGGGGCCGGGGTTACATTTATTGGCCGGGGCCGGGGTTAACCCCTGGCGAATTGCCAAATTATGGCCAGGGCCGGGAATGGCCAGGGCCGGGAAGGGCCGGGGCCCCGGTCGACCACTGCCAGTGACCATTGAGTGAGGACAGTGTGAGTGACACAAGTCACCATTGAGGTACTGGAAACTAAATATCCGGAGAAATCTATGATGACAAAAACAACTTATTGTCAGAACAACTAATTTGAAAATCCATTGACCAAAACACATTACAGTACGAAATATAATGCAAATATAATGCGAAAGTCGAATGTCACTAGTCAATCAAAACAGTTTCTTTAGTAAGAACAGTCATGGTAGTGGTTTGTTGTAGTATTTTGTCTGATCCGTCCGAAGGTGTATCAAGTCGTTTTTGTAGTCTGTCCATGAGTGATGATTTCAACATGCATGTGCAGAGTAACACCATCACGAATACTACCACACAGATTGCTACTACAATTGCTTCAGGAGTTTCCATCACACTAAAGGACAAACTTTATATAATAATAAGTTCTCAGTGAAACAATAAGTTTTATTTTATATTCCTTTAATCATATTATTATATAAATTATTATTATATTGGTTGATATTAGTGAGACGGGGTAAGTTTATCTATGATCTTAGAAAAATGTATACTTTATAGTAGGCAATGCTGAGTGGCAGGAATGAGGGGCCAAAACGTTTGGGGCTAACAATGGCCCATTTACAAACCACTTCAGGCATGGCAATGATATCATGTATGCTCAATTTGTCTGAAACTGACCCTAGAGCCCTAGTACTGCACTTCTCTTAAAAATTCATTATATTCAGAACAAAACAAAAAAGTTCATACAGTACGAGACATCACTTTTCCGCCGCATCACCTTCATCTGCACTCCACTCCAACACAATCACATCGTCGACTACACAATCACACCTCAAGCATCTTTATTTTTCACATTTCACTTTGTTATTGTTTTCCTGCTAGGGTTTGCGTGCTTTTCTCGCTCTTTTTAGTAGCTTCTATCTTGATCGATTTGCACTCGCCTCTGGCTTTAGAGTGACACCACGACACATTTGGATTACGGAATTTGGATTCATTTTAGCAACGCCGATCTATAGATCTATCTTTGTAAACCTTGTAAACCTTGTATAAACCTTGTAAACCTTAAAGAAAAGTACAGGGGGGGGGGGGGGGTCGTGTCATGGTCACCCAGCAAATTTTGTTATCGATATACACAAAATGCTTGTGTCATTTCTAATCCGTTTTGCCTCAACTACCGTCTCTAAAGAAATTAGGCGTCCAGCATGTTCAGAGAGAACAATAAAGGTGTTTTAATATTGAATGGGCGTGGTCTAAAGTATTCGAATTTTAAAATTTTGGCGATGGAATCCTCAAATAAGTAGGTACAGTACAGCCATCTGCAAAGCAACAACTCTCAAATATAAAACACGGTGGAGGTATAAGACCCAACGCACACTGACTTTTGGCCCTCCTGTATATAATATACTTTTCTAGAAAATTCGAATAAAACTACATTATTCATTTTGCACCCAGAGAAAAATGAGATCTTTGATATTATGTTCTATAACGTGATATGCCGATATACGTATGGGTCTGCTGCAAGTTATTTTTTAGTTTTACTGAGATACTACAGCTTTTGCAAGCTTTAGTAATCTAGTCTTTTTGACCGTAAGTTTTGGAGTGGAATTTAAAATTATGTCTTTAAAAAATTTGGTGGCCAAATTGTTAAAAATGCAAATTTCCTTTAAAAAATATACATTTCAATATAACATGCACCCCCATGCCAGGACCCTAACGTCCCTCTGATGTTCAATAAGAAAAGTCGAATAAGTAGGCACTAGAGTGATATCTTAAATTTTCTTGATTTAAAAAAAAGTATCCCGAAAATCCATCATTTCTACATCCTCCCGGTGTAGTAAGTTTAAAGTAACCGTAGTTACAAGCTGCCACGTCTCCTGTCCCTACATTAGTACTAAATAGGAATATCGTCAAACTTATTTGTTCGAATCTTTTGAACGTTTTAAACGGTTTTTACCATTTCTTTTTAAAAGGTTCGTTCTCACTGTACACACAGTTTTTGTTCCACAATAGCCTCTAAAGCTTTAAATAAGATATATCTCTATGACTCTATTTCCTTCGTAGTATATTATAGTACTAAATGGGAATCTCAAGTATTGTAACGAATCTTTTGAACTTTTCTCCCATCCTTAAATGTTTTAAAAGCTTGGTGCTCATCGCTCACGCCCAGCTTTTGTCCCACTAAGTCTTTAAATACTGACAAATAGTATATATTCAGACGGCACCTCCAAAAGTGTATATTTCTTTCGTAGGGTGCCCTTCTAACAGTGTCACGATCTGATTTGCTGAAAAATACAACCGGCTTTCAAAATAGCCGGTTGTATTTTAGTCAGAAAAGGAAGTAAGTCAACATTTTTCTCAGAAAAGGAAGTAAGTCCAAGCAGTATAAAAAAATTAGCTCAAATAATTGGCATAAAAATGGTTGTTTCTAAAAATAACGGCCAGGTTGCAAATCGTGAGGTTGCGAGTTCGAATCCCACTGTCTGCCTGGTCGTGGGGTGAGCGTCGTCGACGTTCAGCTAGGGATCCTGAGTGGTCTATGCAGCCCCCTGGTCTACTCAGCCGAATACTCGAGAAATCGGGTGTGAGGGTTAAATGAGGAGCTGCACATTGCAGCAAAGTCTCGGGGGAAGAAAGTATGGTACTCACTACCTTAACCGTCACTGGCCAAATAAATCCTTCGGCTTCCTGTAATTGGCTGGTTGCACTTGTGTAACAATGTGGCTGTTGGAATACACCGAAGTAAAATAAATGTCTTCATAAAAAAAAGCTTCAATTTTTATGACAAATAAAATTTGACTATTTATTGATAACTCAACGACCAATGTGTTTAATTTTGATCCTAGGCAAAAACTAATCGGAGAGAAAAAAATAACGAAAAACGCAAAAGTCGTAATATCTCGAAATGGCGATGATGTGACTTACTTCCTTTTCTGAGAAAACGGCAGTAATACAGGTGACCAAACTAACATATAGCTACGAAAAGTTGCAGTTATAATACCATATTTATATTACACTACTACGGATTCATTTTATTATTTGTATTTGACAGCCCCAACGTTGATGTGGCCCTTGCTATGTGTTGGTTCAGCCGAATTAATTATTATACAATCAAGCTTATTTTTCTTGTTAATTAGTTATTTGTCATTCAGCCACACATTAAGCAACTTATATTGCAGTAACATAATTTTATCAATTAGTACAGGGTGGGCCAAAAGTCAGTACCCATACGTTGGCCTTTATAGCTCAGTCACTGAGTGCCCAATTTAAATACTTCTTTCTGGTATGACTTAGTACCACCACTGGTTCGAGGAATTTGTCAACTCGAAAAATATTCGCGTTCATTTTTTTCAAATGGAGGTTCATTTTCACATTTATTTGATAGCTTGGATAGTCGGATCAGGCTAAATGTTATTGAATTGTGTTTGGCCATTCGAATTACGTTTGTCCTGAAAGAATTAGAACTGTAGCTTCTCAGATGACCGAGATATGAAGCATAACGAGTTTATTCATTACGTGTGATCAGGTGATTGGTTTACCTAATCACGTGATAAGGTGCCCCCGTTAACTACCCCGTTAAACATTATGGGAATTGTTAAGGGTGCCCAATTAAGGTGTCGTGTCACGGTGTCACATAATCACCCAGTCAATATTGTTAACGAGATACAGAAAATGCTTGATAACTTCGTCATTTCTAATCCGTTTTGCCTCATATTTTCAGATCATATGCAACATTTGATAATCTACCGTCCCTGAAAAAATTAGGCGTTCAGCATGATCAGAGAAAACAATATAGGTGTTTTAATATTGAATGGGCGTGGTCTACAATATTCGAATTTTCAAATTTTGACGACGGAATCCTCGAACCAGTAAGTATAACAGTATGCCATCTGCAAAGCAACAGCTCTCAAATATGAAACACGGCGGAGCTATTAAGGCCAACGTATGGGTACTGACTTTTGGCCCACCCTGTATATAAAAATATGTCTTCGTAATTTTGCATGGCTGAAATGTAACGCTTGACTTACCGTATATATATATATTTCTTTTTATATATATATAACAATTAATTGAATTAAAAATATAAAAATTGCGTTACCCTCTAGAATTGTTATTTATGAGCATCAGTAATGTCGATACTGTGAATTGCTTTTTATTGCAACATAGTCTCCATTTAGAACTAAAAACAGAATTAGAATCACTACTAAACTTAGTATCCAAACTAGTCAGTCTGAGCTTGATAATTTATAAGATGGTTACTGATATTAATCTCTGATCGATTATTATTAGAAATATAATTAAATTTCACAGCAATACAATAAGAATAAAAATAATTTAATGTCACAGTTTTCTGTTAAAGATTTGATAATTACAAATAACTCAATGAAACTAGAAATTCAATGAAACAAAAAATTTGATTTTAGCAAATTTTACAGAATCAGCAAATTTATAACAATGAAAATATAATGCTCATTTGGTGTATGACTTTCTGTCCTTAACTGCTAATTAGGTTGTAAACGGACAGGCAACTAACGGGACAAGGAAAGTGCGGGCTTGAAAGCTTTTGCACACACCAAAACATTAGTCCAGATGAGTTATTGGAGACAAGGCTCTTACTTGAACCAGATACAAATTGTTGAGAAATTAAGTGTTGTTAGTTGTTACTAGGAATTGCAGTCTTGTTGTGACAGAAACTCTACACTATATTATGCTTAAATTTATGTTGTGTAAATCAATAAAATAAAATGCCACTTGAAGGGGAACATTATCTATTGGTGGGCTGGCGAAAAATTATGGGCTTTTAAACTAATTACAACACTACAAATCTATTACATTTATTGAGGTATGAGATATGATAGACGAGCGTAAGTGTTGACGTGCAAAGGACTGCTGTGAGTGTACTTGAAGATTACTCATCCTCCTCCTTCTCATCAAAACTATTCTCATCAAAACTACTATCTGGACTGAAGGTATTGCGTTTACAGTGTTTATTGTGCTTCTGAACATTGAACTCTTGATAATATAACTATGTCAAATAATCAGAGCTCAGACATTAGTCTCCACTTTTGTGAGCGCCCTTTAGAACATTTGAACTTTTCATTCCAGTCTGAAAAATCAGAGAACTGTAACAATTGTCTGTCAAAAGACATCAAGATTGACTTTTTAGAAAAAAAGTTGTCTTTATTGAATGAAATTATCAGAACTAGTGATCTCATTGCTCAGTACAATGATAGTCTCATATCAGATCAAACTCAAATACAAGAACAGAGTTTTAAGTGTGAAAATTTGCTGCCGAACTTATCAGAGGAGATTGAATGTGAGATCATAACCATTACCCCTCAGTCACACGTTGTTATCAATCAAGTAGAAGCGTTTGATGTAGATGACATTGTTGTGGAAGATGTTGTATCGGACAGTTTGTTTGTTGACAACGATGTCGTGGACAAGGTTGTTCCACAGGAGGTTGTTGGAAACGAGATTGTTATCAGTGAGATTGTTGTTAACGAGGTTATGGCAGACGAGGATGATGAGTCTGATCTCCCTGTATCTACTGCTACTGGTGAATCACGGATCAACACCCCTAAGCCCAGAGACAAATATCCAAACTTGGTCTCTGCCCCTGTCTACGATCCTATAACACCGGGGCCAATGAATATATCTGTAACTTGTTCCCCATCACCAGTGAAACCAGTTACCCTACTAGATGATGGTCCATTCTCTAAATTTTCACTTGATCTATTAATGGAAGAACTTGAGTTCAGTCACGGTTTTAAAAACAGGAAATCGGTTTATTTTGGTGACTTTCCCTATGAGTATTCAGGTGCAACACATGACCCAAAAAGTGTACACAATGATTCCTACCTTGCTAAACTCAGCTCCTACATTAATGTGATATTACCCAATTTCAGACACAATAGTATTCTCGTCAATCTATATGAAACTGGAGCAGAGTTCATGCCAGCTCATAGCGATTCTGAATCATGTATTGTAGAACACTCTGATATTGTAACCATTTCACTTGGTGCGACGAGAACACTGCAAATTAGATCAAACGGCAGCAATGAAGTTGTGGGCTCTGTGCAGCTTCAGCATGGAGATGTCTTCATCATGTCCAAATTGTCTCAGGCTGACTTTCAACATGAGATACTGCCAGACGAAATGTGTGATGAACCCCGGATCAGCATCACCCTAAGACTGATGAAGCCCCCTAGGATCACTCAGTCAACTGAGTTTGGTCTGCGTTCACCGCCCCCACCCATCCCTCATTCAGGACACAAACTGACAGACTCTTCTTCACCTGCACTCTCAGTTTGCAAACAGCCAGCCAAAGCTTCACAAAAGTCTGTCCTATTCATAAGCAGCTCTATGTTCAGGTTTCTTGATGCGGACAAGTTATCATCGTCCACTGTTAGTGCTAGTAAACTGTTTTATCCTGGGGCTGATGCCAAAGTAATGTTAAATAAACTAAAAACTGACCTACACTCCGTTCCATCCCCATCTATTATTTATATTATGACAGGAACTAATAATGTGAACACAGTCTATTTTGGCTCAAAGTCACTGAAGGATGCAGCAGGTGACATTAGTAATCTATTAAATTATCTCAAGTCAGTGTATCCGAATGCAACAATTAATGTTCTCAATATTCTTCCCAGGAGTACAAAAGGCCGCAATGATGTTGTGGCAGAGCTGAATAAGGTTATTAAGGATATGTGTAGCAAAGATTCTTGTTTTAATTACATTAGCACCCATAATTTATTTAACTATAATAGAAGTGGATTCAGGAAAGAATTTTATTTTGCCAGACCATCTGCAAAAATATCTGATAACTGTCACCTCAATACAAGCGGTGTTATTCGACTTGCTAAATTTCTGAAGTATTGGGCCCATAAGCAAGTTTGAATTTTCAGAAAGATTGTTAACATTTATTTCATCTAGATTCTAGATAAGGGATAATTACACATTGTTCCTCATGTTTATTGAAGTTTTAGAAAGTTTTGTTATTATCTCATACAAATTTGCCAGTTCTGCAATTTATCTTATTCTGACAAGTTTATAGCAGCATAAATTGGAATAATTTTCATGCTCTCACAGCAGTTCTTGCATTAACCCGTGCATTAGTAAAATCACAGTTTCATACCATGCCAAAAAGCTTGCAGTGGGACATTGCAACATGCAGGGAGGACTAACAGGTATGCCAAAATGTCTTGAAATCCAAGATCTAATCTGGAAAGAGAAATTAGATGTTTTATGCCTGAATGAAACAAATCTTAAGTCGGATATTGACTCAGCCAGTCTAAACCTACCCAAGAATTTTACTTTTATCCGCAAAGACCGTCCTAACGACAATGGTCATGGGGGATGTGGCATTCTCATCAGTGAGCACATAAAGTTTAAAATGATTCAACTAAACTTAGTTTTGCAATATGACCAAATCGAGGCTATTTGGATCCATCTTACAGATTGCAATATTTTCATCTGCTGTTTCTACAGATCTGAGTTGTTTAGTCCTCTTGACAAATTTTTAGATTATATGACAGACTGCATGATGAGTATAGGAAGTAAGAATGTTATTTGGCTGGGTGATGTAAATGTAGACCAAAACAACATCAGCAGTATGAACTATAAGAAATTAGACATTACAATGAAAATGTTTGGAATGGTACAGGTAGTTCAGGATATTACCCGCATTGCTAAACTAGGAAACAGAATCACAAAGACCACAATCGATGTTGTCATAACAAACACTTACTCCAAGTTTCTTGACTGCAAAGTCCTTGATGATTGTATAGGAGATCATCAGGTCGTAAAGTTCATTGTCGATTTCAATGTGCATAAGGCCTCAAAATTCAAGAAGTTACTAATAAGAGATCACAGCAAAATGAATGTTACTGCTCTTAAAGAATTTTTGGAAACCTGTGATTATAGACCAATAATAGATTCAACTAGTCTGAATGATGCAGTTGATGGTTTAAACGAACATATTGATCACTACTATGATCACTTCTGTCCAATTAAACAAATTAAGTGCCATAGTGATTACATCCATAAGCCATCTCCAGAATTTTTAGAAAGTAAGAAATTGAAAGGGAAACTTTACCGTAAATTTTTAACACACAACAAGAACAGACGTATACATCCAAATGGTCTTATACACTGTAATAAATGTGACTCATTATGGATGGCATATAAACGGCAGAGAAACTATTCAACCTATTTGTCTAGAATTAATAGGAAGACTAACTTAGCAACAGAACTGAAAGCCAAGTGTGCCATGAATGATCTAAAGGGTGTATGGAAAACGATAAAGACAGCATCAAATCTGCCTGTTAAAGCTAACAATATCAATAACAATCTTGATGCTGAAACCACCAATAAATATTTTGCTGAAATAGGTCCAAAGATCCAAGCAGAAGTGCAGCTGGAAAATGAAAATGAATTTCTATCTTATCTACAAAATGAGCAGATTGACAACGAGACCAGCTTGAATAGCTTTACTGAAATAACTGAGTCCAATATCTTAGACTATGTGGCAAGTATCCCTTGTAGCAAATCCACTAATGATCATATACCATTGAGAGTGTTTAGACAAATTTTACCTGCATTTATTGCTCCATTAACACATCTTGTAAATTTGAGTTTATCCAGTGGCATCATGCCAAACAGCTGCAAGGTTGCAAAAGTCACCCCAATCCATAAGGATGGTGATACTGAGAATCCTAGTAATTATCGACCAATCTCAATTTTACCGATTCTTGGAAAGTGCATCGAATTTTGTGTGAACTCCCAACTGACTCAATATCTTGATGAAAAGGGAATACTTTCAGAGCATCAATATGGTTTCCGTAAAGATCACTCTACAACTTATCTCATGTTAGATCTGTTTGATCGTATATTTACTGCTAAGAACAGTGCCAAGCATCCTGCAATTATCTTCCTGGACATCAGAAAGGCATGTGATACTGTTAACCATGATATTCTCATTCAAAAGCTGAAGCATTATGGAATAAAAGATACTGCATTGAGCTGGTTTAGGAGCTTCCTCACAGATAGATTACAGCAAACTAGAGTTGGGAGTAGGATAAGCAGTTTACATTCATTGAACTCTGGAGTGCCTCAAGGAAGTATATTAGGACCAATTCTATTCAGCATTTTTATCAATGACCTGCCTAATGCATGCCTATTTTCTAAACCTTATCTATTTGCTGATGACGGTGCATTATATTTTGACAATATATCTAGAGGAAACTATGGTAACATCAAACAAGAGTTGAAATTAGTTATCAGATGGCTTCAGGCTAATAAACTATCCCTGAATAATGAAAAAACAAAACTAATGATCCTTGACTCTAAGCCTAACCTTGATGCCATCCTTGTTGAAATTTGTGATGACCTTACTTTGGTAATCTGTGAAACTAAATCCCATAAGTACCTTGGACTTATAGTTGACAGCAGATTGACATTTAATGAACATATTGATAACATTAAGAAAAAGATATCCAAAAGAATTGGTGCTATGCATAGATCAAAAAAACTTCTCCCTCTTAAGTTCAGGAAGATGTTTGCTAATGCACTTATGTTGCCACATTTTGACTACTTAGACACCATCTGGTCAAGAACATATAAAAAACGACTAGGAGAGTTAGATATCATGTACAAAAAGGTTGCTAAAATAGCCCTAGATGTAAACATCAGAGAGAGGTCGGTTAATGTATACAAAACTATGGGATGGCTTCCTCTCCATTTGAGACGACAGGTTCATCTTAGCTCATATATGTACCGTATAATCAATGAAACATGTCCAAAGCATTTTATCGGGAAATTCTCGTATATTTCTGGTGGATCACGTGAGGCAGAAAACTGCAATCTTTATACTCCTAAATCAAGATCTCACAAGGAGTTTAACTATCTAGGAACTAAGGCCTGGAACATATTACCAAAGTCCCTTAGAGAGTGTGACGACGTTAAGAAATTTTCTAAGTTATACAAAGAAACTCTTATGAATATGTTGCTAACTGATGAGAATTACCAAGGGGATAACTCTTACGATAAATTCATGATCCCACCCAACACTAGCCAATGTATCTAGGCAGTTATGTTATTTCGGTTAAGTTATCTCAGTACATAAGTGAATCCAATCTATCCCCTGCAATCAAAGTATTTCCATGCCTATTAAGCTACTACAGGAAATTAGGAACATCAGTGGAAAGGTGCACTGTCAATCATTATTGCTCCATACCTCCAGTCCTCCTGTTATGTGCAATTCTCACTGTATGCTCCTCATTTGTATCAATTATATTGATGCTACATTGTTATTGAATATGAAATAATTTTCAACCGTATTAATTTATTAACTTATTGTAAATAGCAAGTTTGACAAAGGGATTACGTTTATTTTACCCGGAGTTCGTTTAAGTTTAGTATTGTAAATAGTTAATTTGACGAAGGGAATACGTCTATTTTACCCTGAGTTATGTTTTAGTTCAATCTTGACACAATTTTAAAATCATAATTTAATTATTTTATATATATGTATTGTCCATAACTAGGGTGGCCTGCTAACAGAACCATGATCTGCCTTGATTCATCCTTCAGCACAGAGAAAAGCTCCTTTTTTTATACATTATGATTACAGAGGATCTGATATTTAGATATATATTGCTGTGCTGTAAAAATTGACTTTATTTATTTATTTATTTATTTATTTATTAATGGTTATAATAGTTTATTTGAATATTCTAAACTTTACACTTTACAGTGCTAATTAAACATTTCACTATACCTTAAGAACGACAAATTTAGTCTACCATAAATTTAGTCAAACTTTTGACTAAAATTGTTGTAAACCAAATTTCATGTGACTAAATTTTTTGACGACTAATTTTGAAGTTGACCAAAATTTTAATGGAGCATATATGAATTAAATTTTATTGAGCTTACACACTTTATCATATGTTTATGATAAACAGTTAAATATCGCTAACTGTACACATAACAGGTCCCTACTGCATGTAATAAGAAATTATATGCTATGATATGTAACTAATGTATGTAACATTGGCTCCCCGTTGGAATGTTCCCAGATCGAGAATATTCCTACTTACCAAAATACGCGCGTATGGTGTAAGTTACAGGATCACGAGGTTGATAATTTGTCCACGTGACCGTTTGGCGCGCGGTGTGCACGTGGGCCCATGGGAAATTTCTGATACATGTGTTCCGTTGTCTGTACTTAGTTCACTTTAAAGTATGATTTTATATGCGAAATTGAAAAAAATAGCTTAATAATGGAAAAATCAAATAAATGAAATGGAAAATGGTCTCGAAAGTCAAAAAATTAGACTAAAATTGTTGCAGACTAAAAATTTGCGAAATTTGTGCCTAAAATTGTGGTAACCAAAATTATAGTAACCAAATTTATTGTGACCCAAATTTGTTGGCCCTAGGGTACTTCAGTCTTATTCTGAATTTCAAAAATACAAAGATACAAAAATATATAGATTTATTTTATTTACAATTTTCTCACACATACTTTACTCACAGGACAAGACTTGGAAAACACTAGCCTAAGGGAATTTAGTTGAGATGTGTGTGGCTACTGTTTTCCAAGTCTTGTCCTGTGAGTAAAGTATGTGTGAGAAAGTTTTAATAAAATGAATGCATATTTTTGAATTTTTAAGATTTAATTTGAGAATGAAGTATAAAGACATTTTTAATTAGCACTGTAGAGTTTAAGATATTTATAGCTTATTATAACCATTGATACAAAGGCCATAATCTCTCGCCAACTCTCCAATATCCACCTTGAAGCTGCATCTTATATCCTTGAACTACACAATATAAACTAAAGCATGTTATAGTGTAGACTTTTTGTCACAACAAGACTGCAACCTATAGTAAAAACTATGAACTGAACCCCTAATGTCTGCTAACAATTTTTCTTCTAGTCCTAATGTGAGCCTTGTCTCTAAAAACTTAACTGAACTAGCGTTTCGGTGTGTGCAAAAGCTTCCAGGCACACGCATTCCTTGCCCCGTTAATTACCTGTCCTTCCAAAACCAAACAAGCAGTCAAGGACAAAAAGTCATACACCAAATGGGCATTATATGTTATGAATTGTTTTAACATCTTTTTTTTCTGTAAAAATGTGCTAAAATTAAATTTCTTGTTTCATTGAAAATCTTTTACGGTCCAATCAAGCAGAGCATGATTATGTTGATTAGTTAATAGCGCACGTTTTGGTTAATAACTGCATTCAGGAGGAAATGTTCTATACGGTAATTGTTGTGATGATTCTAATAAAGTCTGGGCAATTAGAAGAGCCCCAAAACAGACACCCAAAGCACAATGAAGCTGGAGCCTCCAGATCCGGTAATTCTAAGAACCTTGCAGCATTCACAACAGCTTTCCCCTTCATGATTCGTCATCTCAAGTAAATCATTCATCTTTTGATGTTCTAGGAAACATGGACTGCTTGATGAATTTTGAGGAAAGTCCTTCAGTGCCGTGCAGGACAATCAAAAGCGCAACAACAACAAATAAGGATTCAAAGGGAGTTTTGATGAAAAACATTGACAATAGACAGTGTTTAGGATTTGGAAAGTCGATGGAGTTAAACTGGAAAGGTTGTACATCAGCTATCTCATGGCTATTTGAGAAAAAAGAAAGTGGAAATGAGACCAGATTTAAAATCCTCCAAGCAGATTCTCTGAGGTATTGTTTGGAAGCACAATTTAAAAACACCAAATCAATCGCTTCTTTAACTCTCTGTCAAGAAGATAATGTGAATCAGCTCTTTGAAATCATCAGAGGAACAATATTCCAGTTATCTAGCGTGTTAGATCCCATTGATTCAGAAAACAACAACAATTGCTTCTTCTCAATAACAAGTCTGGATAGGTACGTCTACCCTGGGACCTCAAATATCCGCTTAAGCAACCTGAGACTTCTGTTCCCTGAAGAGCACCTTGCCTTGTGTCGAAGAAATAAGTTCAAGGTTGCTAATGGAAACGTTGAAGGTAGACTACCACTATACTTACCGGGCAGCAACATCTCAGTCAGATGCAAACCTGGGTACGGCTTCAAAGAGTTTGACTTCCAATCTACTTTGAATATCACGTGCCAAAATGAAGAGACACATGGTTTGAAGTGTGTGGAACCCGATGCAAAGCCAGGAGAGACGATTCGGTTGAAAACGATATTGGTTTGTGGTAATTTCGGTCAAGCTGTGATTATCATGCTCTTGGTTGTCTTGGTTATTGTGTTGGTAAAAAAGATATATACATTGAAGGCTGAACACAGCTCTGATGTGGAAATGAATAAAGACCAAATATGAAGGCTTTATTAAGTTGAACACAAACATTCTATTATATGGACACGTTCATTGAAGTTTGAGGATATTGGTAAATTTCTAAAATAGCGTTTTCGACGATAGTGGCTTAATTTTAGCATCTATTAATCTAGCATGTTCATAAGTTCTGAACATTAGCCACGTGACCCATACTCCCATATGCACTGCTCAGAAATAAAATGTATTGCTTTTAGGCACTATAATGTAAAAAATGTCACATTTTTGTGACATTGTTTACCATAGCTGCCCGATGAGCATTTTTTGGTCTAAAATATAGTAGATTAGGTCAATATAACAATTATGATTCAACATTGGTTAAAGGGCAGTGATCGAACGGCTTTAAGGCAATATTTCGTAAACTTTGTCACACTCAGAATACGAGACCTCTTTTTTACTGTGAGGTGTCCTCAAAACCCCCTTCAACTCATTATTTGATGGTTCTTCTGCCAATCATAGCCCTAAAATATGTTGTTTTGAAAAGTTAGCAAATATATGCACTCGGTTATTGGGAAATGATGTAAATTCTGTCACATAATATGGAATTTGAAATTCTGGGTGAATTTCCGAAATCATTTATATCTGATTTTGGTTTGGAAGGCGGGAAAACTCTATATAGGGACGATACACGGATACAGTTGATTCAAGTATAGGGCAAATGTTGTAAACATTGTCACAAAATGATACGACATCGTAAATAGGTTACATTTTGCGGGGGAAATCTATATAAGGACGATTCACGGATACAGTTGATTCAAGTATAGGGCAGTAGATGTAAACATCGTCACAAAATGATACGACATCTTAAATAGGTTAAATAATAAATTTTGCGGGAAAACTCTATATAAGGACGATACACGGATACAGTTGATTCAAGTATAGGGCAGTTGATGTAAACATCGTCACAAAATGATATACGACATCGTAAAAGGTTAAATTTGGAAACAATGATTATAGAATGAAATAGTCTGTGATTAACATATTACGTACATTATAAAATGGGTAGGGGTTTTTATATTTCCTCTGTATTAATCATTTCAGACTGCAATTAGGACTGTTCACGTGAAAGAAATTGTATCTACATTTTACAATGACGTACGCGTATGTGACGAAATTTACATTTCTTGACCCTATTTTGAAGAACCATACCTCGGTTAGAATTCAATGTTCTTCCAGGAATTATCGGTTGGTTATTGTTCAGCAAATTATAACTCAAGTTTAACAATGCTGAGTTTAATTTTACTAAGTTACTGAAATGTGACAGAATTCACCTTTTCTGTCCCAACAGTACAATAATTTCAATGTGATGAATAATTGGCATGGGTTTCTACATTTCTTGTATAAATGCATTCCAACTATAATAAGGACTATTGATATGAAAGAAAATCTATCTAAATTTTAAAATGACGTATGTGACGAAATTTACATTTCTTGCCCCTATTTTGAAGAACCATACCTCAGTTAAAATTCGATTTTCTTCCAGGAATTATTGGTTGATTATGTTCAGCAAATTAGAACTCAAGTTTAACAATGCTGAGTTTAATTTGACTAATTTACTGAAATGTGACGAAATTCACTTTTCCTGTCCCAACAGTATAATTTCAATGTGATGAAAAATTGGCATGGGTTTCTACATTTCTTGTATACATCCATTCCAACTATAATAAGGGCAGTTGATATGAAAGAAAATCTATCTAACTAATGCAATGGCTGATGTGACGAAATTTACATTTCTTGCCCCTATTTTGAAGAATCATACCTCAATTAGTATATAATGTTACTTTATCACCATCACTATGTCGATAAATTAGTTATTTTGCCAACACGGAGCAAATAAAGTTATAATATTTTTGTGTGACGAAATTTACAAATTTTTACCCTGTTCAGGTGTTGAAATTTATCCAATGTTAACATATCACTGCCATATAATAATTTATATGACCGGCGTATGGTTGAAATATTGTTAATTGATCCTTAGTACGTAATATAGGGTGTTTAAGTTGGCATACTAATATTTACTCAATTTCACACATGTTGAGATATCATACAAATTTATGTGACTAAATTTACCTATTTCTGCCTTCTGTATTTGTATTTGCCTATAACAATGAAATATGTGAACAATTCTAAACACATTCAGCTCACAAAATAATGCTAGACTATTCGGCATTTCTTGTCAGGATGTCATAAACATCCCTTATATAAATTTCTTAAATGTGTGACGGAGTTTACATGGTGCTACCATTTAAGGAAAAAAGTCGCTAAATATGTAGATAATAGTCATATACAGCTATTCTATGAATTGGAAATTCGAAAATTTGGTCAAACACGGCAACAAGGGGTCCATATAAACTCCGTCACGTTTTTATAGTGTGACAAAGTTTACAACTCACTGCCGGCCGTATTTAAGCGATATCTTATCGTCTGATAAAGATATCGTTATGCGACAAAGTTTATCTAGAGGATGAAACGATTATCCTAACCATAGAGGGTTTATATAGTTTCATAGTGTGACACATTTTACATCATCGTGCCATTCAGTAGGGTCACTAATATTTACCAATATCCTCAAACTTCAATGAACGTGTCCATATAACATTCTATTATATAACAATTATATAACAATTTTAAGAATGCTCTGAATCCCAAAAGCTTTTGGAAGATCCGTATTGACAGTGTTATGAGCTAAATAGGAACAATTGGCTGAATTATCATAATTTTTGTCAGATTTAATTGTAGTTTCAGCTGTCACGTGTGCTCCTCAGCCTCCATATTAGTACTAAATAGGAATCTCAAGTATTGTAAAGAATCTTTTACTAACTACTAACAGTGTCATGATCTAATTTGCTCCATGTGCATCCTTCACAGCATCTTTTGTTACCTGAGGACCCCAGGCTATTATGTTCATTAACATAATATATTAAGATATTGGCGGAATGACAGGCTGAGCGCGGCCCAGTAACATCTTTTGTAGTTGGAGGACTTCGCCGCTTCGACGCGCCGCGCAAACTAGCATTTTTGCTTCGCATCGTTGCTCTGCTTCACCGAGCAACGATCTGGAAGGGTTGACATCGTCAATGAACTTTTGTAGTCTCTTATATTATAAATATGTATCCATAAATCGCCAGGTATAAAATTGCTCTAACTAGAGCCCTCTCGCTTGCAGTAGCGCGCGAAACAAGCGTGTCACGCAGTACGCGTATACACATCACACATGGCTATGTGAAGGTATAAAATGAAACTTTATTTATTTGATTACTATGCGCTTGGTTGTAGCGCGATGCGTTACTGTGCCGCGCCGCGCACTCAATGAGGCTTCTCTCCCCAGGAAAAGTTACCGGCTGGTGGTGGTACTAGAGTTGGTTTAATTTAAACAGACGGCTCGGCCTCGCGCGCGACAACAAGCATGATTTGCACGCGTGGCGTATTCCAATGTTCAAGCAGCTACCACGTGACACAATTCAGCCAACCAGAGTACAGGAATTGAATCCGCAAAGTTAAAGTTGCAAACTTTTGATCGGCCCGAAGGGGACTTTTCTGGAGATTTTGAGATAACTCAACAATTACGTTGTCTTGAATTTTCCTCCTGGAGCTGAGAGGTAACGTTACTTTTAAAAGAGGAACATGTTACAAAAAACTGGAAGTCTCCAACTCTTTTACTTTCAAAGTTAAGCCCCATCCGGTCAGGGTTCCTGGGTGCAGCTGGCTGACGCCGAGTAGGGTGTTTTGGCCGTTCTAACTTAAGACTTTTAAGAATTAAAGCAGCCGTATTGATCTTCCAAACCTACAACTTTCAAGGGTTAGAATTCGCTGTATTTTGCCGTTAAAACACAATTTGTACTGTTTCACTTCATGATTGGGCCGTAATTCAAAAGCAAATTGGCAAGAAGTGATGCTCACGGTCTCACTTAACGTCACTTATCGCTCAGTTAAGAGCGACCATGGTCTTAAGCGACAGACAGCCTGCAGGCATATGATCCGAATACGAAATATCCTTGTGTTCGGCATTTAGTAGCCCTAATTGGTTACTTCGTACCCAGGAAAAGTTACCGGCTGGTGGTGGTACTAGAGTTGGTTTAATTTAAACAGACGGCTCGACCTCGCGCGCGACAACAAGCATGATTTGCACGCGTGGCGTATTCCAATGTTCAAGCAGCTACCACGTGCAACACAATTCAGCCAACCAGAGTACAGGAATCCGCAAAGTTAAAGTTGCAAACTTTTGATCGGCCCGAAAGGGGACTTTTCTGGAGATTTTGAGATAACTCAACAATTACGTTGTCTTGAATTTTCCTCCTGGAGAGGTAACGTTACTTTTAAAAGAGGAACATGTTACAAAAAACCGGAAGTCTCCAACTCTTTTACTTTCAAAGTTAAGCCCCATCCGGTCAGGGTTCCTGGGTCTAGATCGGCGAGATGCGCTACTGTGCCGCGCCGAGCTGAGATGAATTGACATCGTCAATTAATGCGCTGGGCTGATTAATGTTAACTTTTAGTCTGTCCCTGTTGCGCACTATTTTTATAACTATAAATATATATAACTATAAACTACAACTGGTTTTCTTCTCTTATAGAAAAAGGGCTCTACTAGCTGTAGCTAGGAGCATGAAATATCGGTACAAAGCTTACCTGAGGACCCCAGGCTATTATGTTCATTAACATAATAATGAATAAATGAATAAATAAAGATTTGGCGGAATGACAGGCTGAGCGCGGCCCAGTAATACAAAGCAAACTATGCAATTGTCAAACTATAAGTTTCATGTTTGAAAAGCAATCCTCAGTGACATAATTAACATAAAAATGGCAAACATAATACAACACAGTGCTCCTTTATCAAATTTTATAATTAACAATTAACAATTACTCAATACTACTAAACCTATATAAATAACTACAAATCCTAATAACTAATAAATACTAACTAAATATGTCTAACTAAGAATTTCCTAGAGTGCCTACATTTAGAAATAATTTCTGATCTTTTATTAATACCGTGTCACACGGTGGTACAATCATCGTCAAAGTTTTAAGAATTCTAAGCACAGACTGAGTACCGAGTTATCAAAATTGATATGGGACCTCAAGGAGAAGATGATTGAATATAGCATAGACTGGAAGATTATTACTAAATCGAAGAAATATAAGGCTGGAGCGGGGCATTGTGGCCTCTGCTTAGACGAGAAACTATACATACTTAAAACCCCAGGCATTATTAATAAAAGATCAGAAATTATTTCTAAATGTAGGCACTCTAGGAAATTCTTAGTTAGACATATTTAGTTAGTATTTATTAGTTATTAGGATTTGTAGTTATTTATATAGGTTTAGTAGTATTGAGTAATTGTTAATTGTTAATTATAAAATTTGATAAAGGAGCACTGTGTTGTATTATGTTTGCCATTTTTATGTTAATTATGTCACTGAGGATTGCTTTTCAAACATGAAACTTATAGTTTGACAATTGCATAGTTTGCTTTGTACCGATAACTATAAACTATAATAAGCTTATCTCTACTATAATTCAGAGAATTATTTTTGTTGTATGTATGTACGACCGCCCACGTACAAATTAGATGAAAAATAGGAATTTAGGTAACAACCAAAAGGTTCCATAGCAACGGTGTTTTAATGCACACATGCATGATGCACGTGCAAAGATTGTTTTAACGTCATTTTGATCGGTTTTGTGGTAATCACGTTCTTTCAAAGAATACTACTAGCTTCGTCCCTGTTACCACGGGCTTTCTTTTGCTCTATCCGATCCAGAGCCCTTGCGCTTGCAGTAGCGCGTGCCCGCCTCACGGTGAAACAAGCGCGCCCGGGCGCCCGCAGTGGCGCGAAAGCACATGGTTAGGTGAAGGCTTTCTTCGTCCCTGTTACCACGGGCTTAAAAAGATCATGCATGGGACAATTTTGAAAAACTTAACTGAGGTACTAGCAAAACTGTGCGTTTTGCTTTAGAAATTGCTTTATCTTGACGGATGTAACTCTTCTAAATTTCTTCGAAGTAGCGCGCGCCGGGCCAGACCATTAACAATGGTCAATATTTAATAGCATTAAAAAACTTTGTAAAATGGGGAATGGGGATGACCATATTAAAGTATATTTAGTACTTAGGGTGATACTAGTACTAGTAGAATATTTGTTTCAAATATTCAAGCATCAAGACCGTCGACGAATCCAATTACTAATTACATGTTATTTGGCACGCCAATCAAGCTGTTGTGTGCGGCGCTCTTTTGATCGCGAGCCTCTTTTGCTACACGTTGTAATGAGCAGGCCTCTCTCGTGCACTTAACGGGTGATGTTCGTAAAATATTTTCGGCGTGCATTCCGGTTTATTACAAATGACCCAGCTCTGGCAAGGGCGTTCGATGTCTTACTGGGCGGCGCTCCGCCTGTCATTCCGCCTAATATAAGGCCGCGCACGTTATATCTCCGCCAAAAGCACATCCAATTTGATATGTATGAAATATGTCTATAAATTCCTTGATTATGCACTAAGTTGGAGTTCTCCGACCAAAATTGAACGGGGAATCGTTTAAGATCACTTTCGAGGCACCTCGACAAAGCTTCTCACGCTATTTTGCTTTTTATGGAGAAATACGTCTATAGCGTTTTTGAGTTTGTTATTCTCTTTCAAAAGTATTCCAAGTGATTTGTATACGTGCATATATTAACTCTGAATTGTGAATACATTGCAAAATAATTTATGTCGATTCATGAAGTTTGAAAGAAGTTACAGCAATGCGCGCAATTTGGGGAGTGTGCTTTTGGCGGAGATATAAACTGCGCCTTCCGCCTAATCTCTATTAGTGTTTGTGAACATGGTAGCCTGAGGTCCCCAGGTACGTAACCGATGTCAAGTTAGAGGCTAGTGAGTTAAGAAAATTTGTGAAAGATCCATTCTTTGGCCTGGAGAACCATACCTACTATGGATTATTAGAAGGACTATTAATAAACATATTTTCTGTAATTTGTGGATCACCTGGTGTAATATTGTGTAAACATTTCACATTAAATACTGTAATACGTAGTGCAAGTTGAGTGCACTTAATGAACCTTTCAACTTCCATATTTGTTACAAATCGCAAATGTCCTTTAAAAAATATACATATTAAATATAACATAATTTATACTTATAGAATAATTGATTTATATTGTTCAAGATTGCAGAGGGGTGAGCTAAAGCCAGGATTGATTTATTCTGAAATGAAATATAATCATAAAACAGTCAAATGTTGAAGAGCGAGTGCTCATCATCCCCCGAAATTCCGACGTTTATCACTTAATAAATAAATACATCTCGTGGACAAGTATTAAAATAAATAACAGCCATCTGAAAATTTTGTGAAAATTATTTTAATTCAAATATCATTTTCACGTAAATATATATTTATCATTATTTTATATTTTATATAAATCAAATAATTTAATATAACATTCAGTATGTCATAATATGATAATCTGTGGCGTCATCAGCAATCAGTCGCGGCACAAAGTGGCCCATTCAATAACTTAGTTCTCAAGCCACCAGTCTCAATCTATAATATCTAAACAAGTTAATGTTTTCGGGAATAAAAATTCTCTGTGATCACCAAAGAGTATGATAATAATAAACTCAACGGTTCAAACTTTCATAACTCAGAGAGTATTAATGAAGAGGAAAGATATCTTGCTTTTACACGATTCACACAGATGATCTGTGTGACAGATCTGCCATGATAATACATCTTATACTTCTGTCAGACACGGGCACGATCACATATGTCAGTTGTAGGAATCTCGGCGTAACCAGGACGACGTGGTGCCGCGCGCAGTACGTTCTCTTGGTTACGAGGCTGATCAGGAGCAATACCACGTGTCAACATATCTTCCATCAGCACCTCCTCGTACGTGGGGATATCTTGATCCTGGGATTGGTTGGTTTAGTGAATACTGAGCAGTGATTGGTTGCTGTAGATAAAAAATTATGATAAATTATGAATAGGTGTAAAAATTAAAAAATACAAACCATAGCAGGAACGCAAGGCTTGAATCTCCTATCAAGGGCCCGGGGCAGCACTCCGTGATCCAGTCTGAAGAATAATTGACATATAACATTAAAGTTGAACTAAAACCCACAAAAAGAAAACGTCGTTTCACAAACTGAGCTAGAAGTAGAACCCACAAAAAGAAAACGTCGTTTCACAAACTGAGCTAGAAGTAGAACCCACAAAAAGAAAACGTCGTTTCACAAACTGAGCTAGAAGTAGAACCCCCAAAAATAAAATGTCGTACCTGACGTGAGGCTGGTTGTTGGTGTTTTCTCTGTAACGACGTGAACACTTGAAGAGGAGGACAACTATGATAATGAGGAGAACGAAGGATACACTGAGGACAACGTACAAAACCCAGCTTTGTATACCAGCTATCAGGGGGTAATTGTCAGGGGTAAATATCAGGGGTAATTATCTACTTGAACTCTGTGATTCACGCAAAAAAGCACTTTAGTAACCCCCTAAACAAAAGAAATTACCTGACGGTGCCTGAGGTGATCCGATAGCTTCAGTACGATCCGGATGAAATTGCAGGTGACTTTGAACGATGAACAATTCAGAAGCGCGTACTATGTCGTAATCAACTATGTAGTTGCGGATTTTAGATGCTATCTTAGAGCTCTCGTACCCAGCACCTTCTATTCCGTCTGAAAGTTTACTGAACTGAGTAGGGGCCGGGTGGGGGGGGGGGGGGGGGGGGGGGTAGAATAGGTACGCACACTATTTTCTTCAGAAAAGCTATCTTCTCAACATCCTCCCAATCTGATAAGTTTAAAGTAACAATAGCGACAAGCTGTCACGTCTCCACCTCAGCCCCCATTCCCCATATTAGTACTAAATATGAATCTATTGTATTAAGTACTAAGTATTGTAACGAATCTTTTGAACTTTTCTCCCATCTTTAAATGTTTTAAAAGCTTGGTGCTCCCCGCTCACGCCAAGCTTTTGTCCCCCTAAGTATTTAAATACTGAAAAATAAGTATATATTCAGACGACACCTCCAAAAGTCTATATTTCTTTCGTAGGGTGCCCTACTAACAGAGTCATGATCTGATTTGCTGCATGTGCATCCTTCACAGCATCTTTTGGAGTTTATATTATAAATATGGGGTCGTTTACATATTACGCAATCAATATTTCAGCAATTCCCCCCTCCCCCCTCCTTAATCAACCGTAACTAAGACCCAACCTCCCCCCCCCCCCCCCTTTGACTTTTTCTCTGGAAATCATATTTCTTTACGTTTCATGCTACCCTGATCATGATGAGCCGTAATCATTGTTATGATATCCGTCCAAGCACCTTTCAAACTACTTACTTTAGCAGCCGGTTGTAGTAGGGGGGTCAATGACATAGAATGGAGAATTCTATGCCGTTTTAAAATTAAAAAATTGTAAAAACCCAAGTTTTTACAAAATTTCGACCTAGTAAAGCAGGATGATGATTAATCAATCTACACTCAACTGTCACGACGTCACGTTACTTTTTAAACCTTCAACAATTTTCCAGCTCGAACACAAGGGTCCCCCTGCCCCTTGTATGTTGTATACATTTTGTAAAATTTGTAAAAAAATCTGTTTTTCAAATATTTTAAATTTGGTACTACGTTTTGCTTTTCCAAGCTGAAAAAAATACAGTAAAATATTTCCGAAATTCAAAAGTCTCCGAAATTCATAAGTTTTCATGTTTTCTATCTAGATTTCGGAGTCCCCACCTCACCCTCGATATACGATCTTGGAGTCGAGGCTCCCCTTTGTAATTCGATCTCGGAGGGCAGGTCTCCCCTATGCAATGCGAGTTTGGAAGCTGGGAGACTGCCTTTCAATGTACGCATCGAGAATGACTCTCACCCTGATCATTAATTAGTCAAACACATTTTTCAGGACCTAGCCCTCGAGAATTTTTCCTGAAAATTAATGATTGATATCCGTCCAACCACCTTCTAAACTACTTGCTATAGTCGGATATCCGATTAATCTCTAAATTTTATCACTATCACAGTGAAATTGAATTAAAATATTGTCAAATTGAATTTAATTGTTATTATTCTAGAGGGTAAAAAAGAAAATTTTGGTTACGTAATCAACGACCAAACCCCCCCCCCCCCCCCCCCCCCGTAATCAACCGTAAGCATTTGGAAACCCCCTCCCCCTTCGGCTGATTACGTAATATTTGAACGACCCCTATGTATCCATAAATTGCCAGGTATAAAGTGCAAGTGCGCGTTGCCATGTAGAATTGTTGTTCATGAGCATCTGAATCGGTAAATTGCTTTTTATTGCAACATAGTCTCCATTTATAACTATACTAGAAACAGAATTAGGATCACTAGTCACTACTAAACTTAGTAACCAAACTGTCAGTCTCTGCTTGATCAGATGGTTATTGATATTAATTTAATGTCATTTAATGTATAGTAATTTAATGTTTAATTTAATTTAAATTAAAGTTTTTTGTTTAAGATTTGATATTATTACAAATACCTGCAGTTCAGGAGGGAATGTTCTATATGGTAATTGTTGTGATGATTCTAATAAAGTATGGGCAATTAGAAGAGCCCCAAAACAGACATCCAAAGCACAATGAAGCTGGAGCCTCCAGATCCGGCAATTCTAAGAACCCGACAACAAATTCGGATCACTGTTACGAGTTCTACACGGCTGACGTATCTCGCAAATTATCGTTTGGTGAGGTGATCACAAATGTCTCTGCTGAAAGTGTGACTGCTTGCAAGATGTACTGTTGGTATCACAAAACCTGCTGCTCATTTACTTTTGACTCAACAACATCAAATTGCAGCATTTACGACCACTTTCCCCTTCATAATTCATCATCTCAAGGAAATCATTCATCTTTTGATGTTCAAGGAAACATTGAATGCTTGATGAATTTTGAGGAAAGTCCATCGGTGCCATGCAGGACAATCAAAAGCGCAACAACAACAAATAAGGATTCAAAGGGAGTTTTGATGAAGAACGTGAACAGTAGACTGTGCTTGGGGTTTGGGAAATTGATGGAGTTGAACTGGAAAGATTGCACATCAGCTATCCCATGGCTATTTGAGAAAAGAATAAATGAAAATGGGAATAAGACCAGATTTAAAATTTACCAAGCAAATTCTCTCAACAACTGTTTAGAAGCGGACGTAACACACCATTCCAGCAGCAAAGTGGCTTCTTTAGCTCTCTGCCAAGACGATAATGTGAATCAGCTCTTTGAAATCATCAGAGGATCAATATTCCAGTTATCTAGCGTGTTAGATCCCATTGATTCAGAAAACAACAACAATTGCTTCTTCTCAATAACAAGTCTGGATAGGTACGTCTACCCTGGGACCTCAAATATCCGCTTAAGCAACCTGAGACTTCTGTTCCCTGAGGAGCACCTTGCCTTGTGTCGAAGAAATAAGTTCAAGGTTGCTAATGGAAACGTTGAAGGTAGACTACCACTATACTTACCGGGCAGCAACATCTCAGTCAGATGCAAACCTGGGTACGGCTTCAAAGAGTTTGACTTCCAATCTACTTTGAATATCACGTGCCAAAATGAAAAGACACATGGTTTGAAGTGTGTGGAACCCGATGCACAGTCAGGAGAGGCGAGTCCGTTGAAAACGATATTGGTTTGTGGTAACGTCGGTCAAGCTGTGATTATCATGCTCTTGGTTGTCTTGGTTATTGTGTTGGCGAAAAAGATAAGTGTATTGAAGGCTGGTCACAGCTCTGATGTGGAAATGAAAAGACAAAATATGAACACTTAATAAAGTCCTTGCTGAACAATTAATCTATTATAGAAACGTTATAAATTTGCACCTGGAATATGGAATCTGGACATTTAGCCCCACAAACATTATACATACAAAAATTTAAAGAATGCTCTGAGCCCAGTGTTATTTGCTATATAGGCAATAGGGATCGTTCACATATTATGTAATCACTTTTTGAACAATTTGTAACCCCCTCCCCCCCTCCGTAATCACTTTTACACATAGCTATTGTGTCAAAATTACACTAGCGTTATCATTTTGAAACCCCCCCCCCCCTCGTCTGATTACGTAATATGTGAACGACCCCATAGCAACAATAGGCTGTATTATCGTAGTTTCTACGCGTTTTACTTCATTGTCAACAGACACGCTATTACGAAACAATACATATTAAATAGATCGATTTACGTCTGAATTGGTTTCATTTTGACATTTAAAAGTTGTAACGACTTCTTAAAAAACAGTTTATTATTTTAGTTGCGATTTTTGTTTTAAAATGTTGCAGTTAAGGCTACGTTTTTTATTGGATGAGTTTCATAGTTTCAAATAAATTCTCATACGAAGAAAATACTGAGAAAAGTATGACCACTGAAAGTAGTATATTATATTTATATCAACAATGGTTAACTCGGAATGTACCTGCGATAGAGTCCGAGACAGTGATCTGAATACTGAGAGTGCTGAGCTCGTACTCTTGTAGGGACACTGTTATTGAGATCTGGTCCTGTAGGAATCAGTGTTACAGGAGCAACCACTCAATCAGTCAACTAGTGAGACTGGTATTATTTAACAGTATATCTCATATCGATCATGTATGCAAAGGATCTATAATAATAACCCCAATAAATGTGTGGGTATGTGTGTATATGTGTACGTGTGTAATTTCCGAACGGCTTAATCAAGAAAACGGTAAGAGTTATGGAACTGGTTTTTTCGGTACAGTTTCGACAACAGTCTGACGAAGCCAATAAGCAAATTTTTAAAAATCAGCCTTTAGTAAGTGGTTAAATTAATGGTTTTGTACTCCAAATGTGATACTAAAGTGTCTCACTTTTTCTCCCTTTCTCACACTCTCTCACCATTTACAGGGGGTTACACAGTACACTAGTATTTTATAATGTCACCAAGTTGAGATCTAACTTACACTAGCTAGCTGATCGTCTTTGAGGAAATTTCCGAGACTCTTCTTGAACTTCTCGAGATAAAAGCCAGCAGGGGGCCTGAATCTCACCTCAGCTCCTGAATACGCAGTTAATTAATGAGCGACTGGTATCGGCCACCCACGACAATATTAACTTGAGTTTAAAGTTTTATCACACATCACGAACAGTATTGAAGATATAGAAGGCTTATTGCATCGTAATTGTCTTATTTAGCTTTGTCAGTTATTCCATGCGGTAGTCCAAAGAAAACAAAGCCATGCTATACCCATGCATGCGCGCGCATAGCGCGCATCAATCCTAGCGCCAAGTCCGATTTAACGATACAGGTGCAAGTTGCTAGTAATAAGCAAAATTGGGCCTTCAGAATGTGACGAAGGAACAATGAACATGGTCTTACCAGCTGCGAGTCTAATAACTCATTATCTATTTATTGAAATGACATTGCCTCCACACTCAAAATATTTAGATACATTGATGTTAAACTAGTTGACTAGTGATAGAAACGTGTGTATTGTTTTAACATTATCTTCTTTAATTAATTACACAAGGGTGAAAGTGTACCTGAAATGACTTCTTACCGCAATAGTGGCAGCACATCCCTTTTGATTTTATTGGCTTGACACAGTCTCGTCGCGGGCACTCCGACGAACAATCCAACTGAAATAAAGTTCGACATAACATCCCTCCAGAATTTAGTCATCAGCAAAGAAGCCCTGAGGCGGGGAACATGTCCTGTAATTTAGTGTAAAATGTAAGTCTGAGGCAATCAAGTTACACGCCAGCTCAGAATTAAATTACAACTTTTAACAAGGTACAACTCTATTATTATAGGGACTGTTATAACGGTTTATATATACAGCGTGTTATATCGGTTTAAAACCACTCTGGGTTTTAACAATAAATACACGACTGGGTACAAAAAAAAACCTTCGACAATTTCCCACAAACTCTGTCGCGAACAGTCTAATCTGCACAACAGGAGTCAGCTGAATACCGCCGAATCAGCTAAATGGGAGTTCACAGCTAAGAAATAGTGTGATGGATAGTGATACCAACCCTCACTGACTGGGAAGTGTGTGAACGACCGTTTAGCCTGAGGGCTATTGAATATTCTACTAAATAACTCTTAAAGATTTGCACGGTAATTGTACAATGTACAGTATATAATGTGTTAAATATACACTCGCCCCCCTTATGTACCGTGTACAACGTACACTATCGATTAGGGTACACTTGACTGGCGGCTAAAGTTTTGACCCCAACAATAGTGCATACAATAATGCAACTGATAAGGATTTAATGTACCTGATTACCACAGAGACATCCCTGATGATTGGTACAGACCGTCCGCCCCGTCACTATCAACTGGGCCAGGTTTATGAACTGCAGCTGTGACCTGCCCGACCCTAGAGCGTAGTCCCTGACATCTTCCGTATCGAGATCTTGTTCTCCTATCTTGAGTGATCCAACTTCAACACTCTTGTCTAGTAGCACGTTGAAGGCTATACTCTGTAGGGGGTGAGATCGTTCAAATTTTAATATTTTATGTTTAAGTTAAAGTTATTATCTCTATTTCTGATGGTGACGAACTGTCCAGTTCAAAGTTCACACGAGACAACTTTTACATATTAACGAGGGTTTCTTTTGGGGTAACACAGGTAATCACAAAGTTCAAGTTAAACTACCAATACCTTTTTATGTTGACGAATAATGTACAGTAAAAGTAAATAGTAGTAGTAAGTACCGGTGGTAATTTACTCAACATGGAAACATTTCCACCATATTTACATTTAGACCTTTACATTTAATTAACATTTTAAACTCCAAAATATTCACATGATATTTACATTTAAACCTAAGCAGTATATTCAGTATGATATTAACATGACATAGTATAAATGTGCGTGAGAAGTTTCTGAATAATGTGCTCGCTCAGTAAGCAGCACAAACATATGCTTGGCAGTCAGATGCTGTCGTGGTGAGCACTTTAAATGATCTTATTTAGATCCTTACGTAATGATCCACACGATCAGAATTAAAATGAGAATTAAGATCATGAGAATTAAGATGAGAATAAAGATCAGCAATGTTTGGAACATAATAACCTGGATCAGCTCAGATAAGAAGTAACGACAATAATGAAAAGTTGTCTTGCAATAATCCAAAGGAAATAGATCAATGAAGGGAACCTGCTAATAGATATTTTAAAGGCAATAAGTAGGGTGGTTTAAAAACGTCGACCTTTACAAATTTTGTGATATTTGGGATAAATGATGTCCAAAATACCCTTTGTCAAATTATATGCCAAATTGCCATAGATAACGCTATATATTTAAAATGCTTAACATCTAGGTAAAATGTCGTAGCTACCCCACATTATAAGAGTTCACATTACATATAGAGGGTGTGGCTGAGAATACCAGATAAGTTTAGAATGACAAAAATGACACACCAACACTCAACACGTTGTAACTTGTATATGGGTGAAATGACGTAGTATTAAACCATGCGTAACTAGAAATATGGGAAATATGTCACCTTACTACAATTACTGAAAAATTTGATACGTCTTAACAAGAATTTGCACTCGATAGATTCCCAGTTCCACAAGTGGGAAATTCCTGTGTATAAATAAATCTTGGGAAAGTTTACAAATTCACAGTTCGTATTTGAGAAACTGTCAAAACCTCCCTACACGTAACGCATGGTAACGATATGAAGTTCTAGTGATTCCACTTATGCGTACTTTGTGAAGTTCACCAAGGTCGGTATTATGAACTGAATTTAATTATACAGGTAGGACTAAATGTCACATTACGAAACGAGCGTTCTATTACTTTAAAACTTTAGAGTAGACTGGTAGAGTAGACTTTACAGTTTACACCCTAACCCTCCAGTGTAGAGTTAGGGTTAGAGTAAATGTAACTCATGTAAGGGACCCTAACTCTAACACTAACCTACTAATTCTACTCTAAAATCTATCCTAAAATCCACCCTTAGTGGTCGTGTTTCTTGCAAACCATGTCTGATCATGTAGCCTGATAAAGATAACGCTTCTAATTTACACAGAGGTGAATGTGTACAGGACAGGATATGTTTCAAGAGCATGTGTGAGCGTGTAGCATGTGTGTGAGCATGTGTGACATGTGTGATAAGTGTTTTTAATGGTCATAATTTCGTCAGATTGTGATTTGAGTCGTTCAAAATATCCGTAATAAAGCGACTTGTGTACACATTGCATTGTGATGATAACTCTGGATTCTACTAGTGGGACACTACGCTCCATATAATTAAGATGTAATTAGGTTACCTTGAGTTCCTAACTAACTTACACTCGCTACTCACCCTGCTCTGACCCTCAGGGCTCTGGACATCATTACACATAATACCCACACACCCACGAATATATATCATAATGACAGAGAAGGTTCATGATCAATAAAACAGAGCGAAGGTACGTGAGCTCAGAAGAGCGGAGCACGTTGTCAGGAAGTCACGTGATAGCTTGAGTACAGGACTAGAAGTCACGTGATACAATATGAAGATCGAGTACACCACTGTCCACTAGCATTATAGCACACACGTTCTCTTTCACTTCACAAGGAAGTGTGACACATACAGTACACATGCTAATTATAAGAGGTATTATTCGAGGGCGGGTAAATGTTATTGGATCCATCATTCACACCACACATATATCTAGAGGATTATCTTCATTGTTATTAATGTAATAAAGGAGGGTCACTGTGAGATGTTTGGGTACCAGCTGTGAAGAACACAGAGGGGTACACAGTGCAGACACATTGATCCAGTGTCCTGTATTCTGGGGTATTGTTCTTCAGACAATGTTATTAGGTCTCACATTTGATAAGACGTGGTTTGTGATTAATTCATTGCAGCAGCTGTAACAAGTAATCAGCTGTAAGTAATCTCGTGTTATCATCTCGCATGTTATTATCTCACACAACTTAATGGCCTCCCTTCTTCAGCGTCACATGTTAGCATGTTCCTTATAATTGTCTTATTACAGCGGCATTACATGCAGACTGCAGATCACCATATTGTATAATTCAAATTGTAGAGCACCATATTGTAGAGGACCATATTGGATGTAGTGAACAAACAGCGGAAATTCTAACAGTCATGATATAACATTTGCTGTACAGCTAGAGTTGGATTTAACTCTCATTAATCAATACAATATACTAAGTGTACCTTTAATAGTTGTACTTGGGTAAATATGACGAAAGTGAACTTGGGAAGTGTTAAAGACGGTGTTCATCAAACACTAGTCATGTAAAAGTAATTATCCAGATTACTACTCATTAGTGAGTCCTGCCTAATTATACATATCCAATGAAGCATATTATATGTGATGAATCTCACGTTGGAATATTTCAAATTAAAATGTGACGCATTCTTGAATACCCGGTCTACCCTAGCCTAACAGAATTCATTACAATTTAGATTGAGAACAATCTTGAGTGAACGAGGCCATAATGTGATATAATCGTCGAGTTGTACTAGAAACTCTGTCGAGTTGTACGAGTAACTCTGTCGGAACGATACACTCGTTTTATACATTAATCAAGGACTGCCAATCGTGTAAAATTACCGATAAGAAACGTAGTGGGGGGTCTCATCTCTAACATGATACAAACTTTAACTTATTGTCAGGACTCAGGATCTAACAGGAGATTAACTAGAAGATAAAGTGGTAAATAAATACATTTTCAGTAGGCGAATATTACTGATAAATAATACAGATTTTCGTATCTTTTGATGTTTTTCTATGAGAAAAGTTCAAAGTAATTTTCCGAAAAGCATGCTTATATCATGAGTACAACAATATTGGGAATATGATGACATAAATCATAAGATAGTTTAACAACTTCCATTTATTTTAAAGTTATATAATCGTAATACTGTAGCCATATAATATTACAGTGTTGATACACACCATGTCAATGTTACAATAAAATTAGACTTAATAAATTGAGAGATCATAATGTTGTCTATAGATTTTGTTAACAGCAGGGAGGTGAACTTACATAACTAGACTGTGATTTACGACTACTAGCTTTTAGAAGATAATTGATTAATTACCTAACTAAGGAGATCACGTTTTCGCTATCACACATGGGGATCAATTCTTTGTTTTTGTTCATCATTTTTCTAACGTAGAAACAGCTTTAAATACCCGTAGGTACCGTTAGTACCGCAAAAACCACAAAAATATTGTTACCTTGTTAAAGATGACCTCGTCAGTCCAACAAGGGATCCTGTCACTGTCAGCAGTGTTGAAGATACCGTCTTGAGATGGAGAGTACCAGTTGTTGGGATCTCCCCAGCTGTACTGTCGCGCTGTGTATGTGTTACTCACGGGACTTGCTGCAAATGGGAGTCTCTTATCAAACAGAAGTATTTATGAAAGAGCAACAAAACAGCATAATAATACACATTGAAATGAGGCTACTTATTAGCACTAATTAGATCTAATTAGCTACTAATTAGCACAAAGGACCAGAAGAAGATACTTACAGCACTGCCCAGGTCCGAGACCGGAGAGACTGAAGCTGATGCTTGAACGTTCCCCAAACATTATCTCCCCAGTGCTCGGGAACTCCAGGGAGTTGAGGTGAGCTCTACTTGACACTAACACTGAGTAGTCGTACCCTGGAGAGGTATTCTTACAAGAACATGATGTGTTTTATGTTTTTTGTCAAATCATCAATTCAAAAAATTGAATTTAGCTGAGAAAATTAGTTTGAAGTTTCAGAAATGGACTTGAGAGAAAGTAATTCATAACAAGAATTTCGCCGCGGTTACACCACGCACGATTAATTTTCCCTGCTTAAACCGTTAACATTTGCAACTAAACGAAAAGATAATTTTATCGATTAATAAAAATTAGATATTGGATTATTTTGTTGTTAAAAAGTTGCAGTATTTTCATCGTAATTTGTCATTGCGCGCGTGCAGGATAATCGAATATTTAGTACGCCGCGCACAAACTTTGGGCTAATTTAATTTGAACGGCATCGTTTGACAATTGAAATTCGCGTTGGATACTGCAATTAACTAACACATGCCGAGCGTCGCGCGCAGCATAACAGACGCTTCCTATACTCATAATTATAGGGGAGTGGTCTATATTGCGAAGGAGCAGACTTTTGTCGTCAACGTAGGACCGTCGGGCCACCTCATATATCCAAACCCGATTACTTATTCCCTACGATCTTTTTGCCTTCGGCAAGAGCAGGGAAAAAAATTATTTTGCACAGCAGCAATGAAAAATGGAAGAGAGAAATAAGAAAGGTAATATGACAAATTCAAAAAGGAACTAACCGAGATCAGACAAAATGACAGGGTCACATGGGTCTGGGGAGACATCCCAGTTTATAGGATTGTTCCAGTTATTGGAGTGAAGCCAGTACTTTCTCACAACACCGTTACTTCCTTCAGCACACAGCACAGCTGAGTTGTGAGCGGATTACAACCACGGATTATAACAGATTTTTTCAAAAAATTTGAAGAAGAAGAATTGAATCGAAAAACCTAAATAAAAACACTTTACACGAATAATGCTATAGAAATACCTGATAAAATTAAAAGTATCGTCATTTTCGGCTTTTTTCTACATCATTCTTTACAACATTTATGCTGCAATTAAATTTTCATTAAAGTAAACATCAATGTTGTAAAACATGTGTGTTTGTATGTGTAGACATGTGGCATAGAGTGGCGATTAATTGAATACCTTTTTAAAGAGTATTGTTAAGCAAACTGTTAGGGAGAACTATATTGTGTTTTATCCCCTCCAATCTTATTCCACAACGAGACCTACACAAATATCAACAATGTATTGTTGCAACAGCTAATTCTGAAAAATTATAATTCAATATAATGAACTATCTGTCATCTTTGAGACTGGTTTTGAGAGAATTCAGATCAGGATCCAAACTTAACTTCAATATCCAGGCAAGGGTGCACATAGTTTACTTTGCAACTTTCAGGGATTTAAAGCTATATAAGCAATTAAGAATTATTCATTAAAAATCAAAAATCAATATACCGATCATGCAGCAGCTGCTGCTTGCAATAAACATATTATAAATAAATCAGCAGAGGCTTGGGGTGGTTTCAAGTGCCGATGGTCACTACTTATCGCCGAATTTGAGGGCAACCTGTGCTCGAAACCAGCTCAACCCTCCACTATGCCAATATGAATATACAAAAATATGAAAATGTAAGAATCTAAGATTATATAATAAAGATACCTAGTCAAGCATTGCATCATTTAATGGGACTTACAGAGCACGAAATTCTTCATCAAAGACCTCTAGCCTCTAGGCCTTTACACATAATATAAGAAATTAGTGTGATCAAAATTAAAAATTGTCCCCTGTAGTCGACTAAATGTATATACAGATTACAGACCCCTCCATGAGTGAGGATGCAAGAAAACATCGTTAAACATCAAATGAAACAACGCAACAGTTTCAACCTTGGAACTAGAAGGAAGTAAGAACACTGAAAACTCAAAACTGGAAATGCTTAATTGACGATGTCAATTCTTCGCAGCTCAGCGAGGCCCAGTAGCTCATCTCGCCGATCTAACGAAGCATTATTGTGATCTAACGAAGCATTATTGCGAGAAGCATTATTATATATATTATATATTGGATGCACGGTCCGACCCAGTAACTAAACGTATCGCGCTACAATGGAAATGCATTCTTGTAAAAGTACAAAGTATGTAATAACAAATAATGCATTAGTGCTCGATTCTGAAAGTACGAATAATATATTTATACATATAATATTACTTGATCTTTGTAGTAATTACACCAAATATATATATTTAGATGAACATTTTCAGTTATAATTAAAATTATTGTCAGTGGACAATGTCCACCAAATGGAAACAAAGCTAAATTGCTGGAATGAAGTGCAAAGTGCGCGCAAAATGAAATTGATACGCAAATTGATACGGTGTGCGGTGTGACTTGTCATACGTTGCATGCCACTTTTGGCGCGCGAAGCGCGCGCCGCCGAAGGATACGAAACATGTATCAAGGTGTGACTAGAGGCAAGATCAGGTGGTTAAATTTAAACAGACGGCTTGACCTCAGCTCGCGCGCGACATCAAATGATTTTTACGCTTGCCACATTCCGATTTTCAAGCAGACAGCATGAGCACGTGACACAATTCAGCCAATCAAAGTAGGTAGTGCGCCATCGACAGTGAGCCGCGCGTGTCGATTGTAGGATGGTTTTTTAGCGCTAATTTCGGTCAGCACAATTTTCTTCAAACAAATAGATATTAAGTATCCTTCCCGACCTCCAATTGCAACAAAAATTGGTAAGCTTTAATAGACTTACAAGGAAAGTGTCCGAAAAGTTTAAAGCATATCATATCCAACCATCAGACATAAAATGGGGCAAAATACGCTACTTTTAGCTGTTACATAATTATATTACAGCTAAAAGCAGCGCATTTTGCCCCATTTGGAACATTATATCAACTTCCATATCCACCAAATTTGTCGGACAGTTGTTACTCATGTTTGTAGCGCGATGCACTACTGGGTCGCGCGCGCATCAAATAATGCTTCTCGCAACCACACTTCGGTAGATCGGCAAAATGCACCACTGTGCCTCACCGAGCTGCGAAGGATTGACATCGTGAATCAAAACAGTTGTGAAAGCTTTATTGAAACTGGAAGGTCGTCGCCAATTTTCAGAATGATCTCATTCAAGGAACCGAAGATATATCCGAATATTAATTGTTAATACCACAAAAATCAACGAATTTGGTCAAATTACGCGACTTTTACATATTTTTACAGCTACTTTTGCTCCAAAAGCCGCGCACCATCAAATATGGCCTGGCACCTCTTTACTGGGCCGCGCTCAGCCTGTCATTCCGCCTAATCTCTATTCGGTTTACCAACATTAAAGCCTGGGGTCCTCAGGTAAGGCACCTTTAGGCGAAACTCACTGATCTTCCCAAAAAAGGTATGACAAATTTGGTATTGTGAAAATTCTCACAGTCTCTAAAAAATTGACCATTGTTAATGGTGATCTGGCCCGGCGCGCGCTACTTCGAAGAAATTTAGACGAGTATAACATCCACCAAAAAAAAACAAAAAAAAATCCGAGCAAGTTTATTTTTATCGTGCACCCCCTAATCAGAGGACAGGAATCCGCAAAGTTAAAGTTGCAAACTTTTGATCGGCCCAAAATGAGACTTTTCTGGAGTGTGGAGATTTTGAGATAACTGATCAACGACTACTTTGTCTTAAATTTTCCTTTTGGGTCGAGGTATTATAACCTTAGTTTTGCGAAACGAACATTTTGTTGAAAACCATGAGTCGTTTGTATATCTTTTATTTTTGAAGTTAGGCCCCTACCAATAAGGTATTACTATTCTGTGTTCTGGGCAGTGAGGACTGAGGCAGAAAGTTGTATCGCGCGGCCGGCCTTCGCCTCAATACTATGGCTAGGGGGTGCACCATAAAAATAAACTTGCTCGGATTTTAAAAATTTTTGTACCAATGTTTTCTAGAGACTGTGAGAATTTTCACAATACCAAATTTGTCATACCTTTTTGGAAAGATCAGTGAGTTTCGCCTAGGTGCCATATTTGATGGTGCGCGGATTTTGGAGCAAAAGTAGCTGTAAAAGTCGCGTAATTTGACCAAATTCGTCCAAATTTGACCATTTTTGTCGTATTATTCGGATATATCTTCAGTTCCTTAAATGAGATCATTCTGGAAATTGGCGACGACCTTCAAATAGGGCTTTCACATCTGTCCGAAAAATTTGGTGGATATCGGAGTTGATATAGTGATCAGAATGGGGCAAAATACGCTGCTTTTAGCTGTAACATAATTTCTGATGGTTGGATATGCTTTAAATTTTTCGGACACTTTCCTTGTAAGTCTATGAGTAAGCTTACCAATTTTTGTTGCAATTGGAGGTCGGGAAGGATTCTAAATATCTATTTGTTTGAAGAAAATTGTGCTGGCCAAAATTAGCGCTAAAAAACCATCATACAGTCGGCACGCGCGGCTCACTGTCGATGGCGCACTACCTACTATGGCCATGGGGTCGTTCACATATTACGTAATCAATATTTTGGCAATTTCTACCCCCCTCCGTATAATAGTAATCAACTGTAATCAAGACCGAACCCCCCTCCTATATTAGGAGCTAACACACGCAAGCGCGCTATATCACGCGCATGTGACTTAAACACTGCAAATATCATTGGTCATCTTTATATTATTATTATTATATAACTTTATTCAAATCAAAAATAGAACATAAAGAACATCTTGATGACCTGATAAGTCACCAAGAGAAAAATAACACAGAATAAACTAAATCATGCTTAACTCTCTCCATGCTTTTCTATCTGTTGCAAAAAGTCTTAAATGGTATAAATCGTCTGTATTTACAAGTCTAAAGTTTCTGTCACTTAAATCGTTCAAAATAGTTTTTAACAAGTTTGACTGGTGTCGTCCGACTCTACCTCTCATCAAACTCTGACTCTCTACAGCAAAATGTAAGGCAAGCTGGGCAGGTGAGTTATTATCACTGCGGAGGATGTGACCAAGCATTCTCCACCGTGCACGAGCAACACGCTCACTTAGTGGAACAACTTCGCAGCGTTTGTATAGAGTCACATTTCGTATGACATTAGGGTAGGTCATGCCGATGATCGTACGGAGATGATTCCTGTGGCAGACATCAAGTTTTTGAAGGAGTTGTTTAGATGTTGCCCAACTGTTGCAATTATACATCAGTATTGAAACAACTTGTGCTTCATATATCTTGAGTCGAATCTTCAAGGGTATACGTCTACCTTGTTCCCAGACTTTTTTGTAGTTCTGAAAAGCAATGTTTAGCAAGTATACATCGTCTCTTGACATCTTTGATGCTACACAACTTAGAGCCTAAAGAGATAGATGACCTCCAAGGTTCTCTACCTCTGAGTGGCTCTCCTTTGTCATCAACCTCGTTCTTGCCGGCCAGATAGAAGTGGGTGAACTCGGTTTTTGACTCATTGGACAAAAAGATTCCACTCTTCCAATACTCTTTACATATTGGCAACAAAGACTCCAAGTTGCTTTTATCCTCATCAGTAAAATCAGCATCATCTGCATACTCCCACTCGAGGGGTAACAGATTCTCAGCTTATGGGAGGGTTAGGTCTTAGATAGGGACATAACAGCACGCAGGTGTAAAGTGCTGCTGCCAGATATAGAGTGAACAAGTTTCCAGACAAACTGTCGCCTTGAAAAGCTCCAATCGTGACAATTAACTCTCCCGATATTGTTGAGTTCACTTTGATCTTCAGTTTTAGTATTTGCGAGCAAATACCTTACCAGTCGAATGTCGTCCTCACTACAACCAGCATCAGCTAAAATGTCAAGTAATACCGACCTCTTTATGGTATCAAGAGCAGAGGACATGTCAATGGCCCATCTTATGAAGAGACCCACGTTTTCTTTGACAACTGACACTAGTATTCGCTGGGTCCAAACGATATTTGCACAACTATGGCCAGGTTTATAGGCATTCTCCAAGGACCAGTGTATTGAGATACTTGCCTTTGGATTGCGCTTCAAGACTATCGTGGACAATATCTTTCTAGTAACGTTTAGTAGGCAAAGTGGGGGCGCAAACTCTTAGGGGGGCCTAGTTGCTTTCCAGGTTTTTGGAGCGGAGTAAGGTAGCCCTCTGTGAAAGAAGGTACATGTTCATGGGAGCTCAAAGGATCGATTAGGTAAGTTGTGCAAATGTGGAAAAAAAGATTTCTGGAGAGTGGTTGAGAAATTCGTTTGGGATCCCATCTGGTCCAACAGCTGTACCGTTCTTGAGTTTCTTGCCGCAAGCTCAACTTCAAACGCTGTAATGGGGTTTTTGAAGGGCCTAGGGTTACCTGTGAGACGGTTCTAGTGGTGGTTCACTGTCAGGTCCAGTGTAGTGTTCTTCGAAGTACTGGCGAATGATTTCAGCCTTGTCTCGTTCATTATCTACCAGTTGGTTGTCAGTGTTGAAAACAGACACAGAGCCTGCAACCCGTTTTCTGTTTGCCTGATAGTTAACGAGCAGCTTCAAACATTCTCCGTCCTTCGTCTATGGGTGGCTATAGAGTTAGCTAGGCTTTTTGCTAACTCAACTCTCATTGTTTTCAACCGTTTAGTAATGTCGTTTGAGAGCCTGTTGATTTAGCTCTGAGAGCTGTCCTGTCTCTGTATTCGTTGTTGTTCAGTTGTTGTAAAAGTTGTTTCCTTTCTTCAGACATGCTACAACTTGACTGTCAGAGGAATGATTCCTCTTTCGCTGTGGCTCGCGAAAACCCACAGTGGAAACAGCAGCTTCTTTAACTTCACCAAAAAGTATATCAAATTTGCTGTTCCGTGTTGTTGGAGGTAAAGTCAGGATCTGATACAGTTTGCTCAAGTTTCTGACGAAGTTCTTGCTGATATTGGTTGTTGAGCCGTGTTTGCTTCCAATCAAGGTTGTTGTGTTATATGTCTTCTGAAATGCTCTGCTCTCCCTGTACAAAATAAGCGCTGCGAAAAATCTGCCTTGGCACAACAAGTTTGGTGGTCACTTGCGGTGCTTTGTACCTGCATATGACCTGGCATCAGTTAGCAGTGCCTTGCTTCGGGACTTGCAGAGTATGAAGTCAATCTGTTGGAAATAAGGTTACTTTCCTGGTTGCTCGATCCCGAATCCAACCAGTCCGTGTGGTAATGTGTCTGCTGCTATGGGAGAATGAAGTGTTGGCAGCAAACAGGCCATTAGCATGAGAAAGTGTAGCAACCTTTCACCGTTTCATTCCTCCTCCCAACACCATGTCTACCAATATTCACATGTAAACCATTTTCTACATCAACAGGGCTTCTTTTGCCAAGTTTGGGCATTAAAGTCGCCTAACATCCATACTTCAAATCTAGCAGGTACACTGATAGCCTCGAGTAGCTCATCGTAAAATTGAGTTGCTAATCGGGGATTCTGAACTGACTTGGGATTCGTAGGGCTGTAACAATTAACAATTCTGATATGACAAGGGGGTTGATCCACCCTTTAGCACTTAATTTAAAGTCCATATAAACAACTCTGTCACTGATCTATGATGAGATACTATACATTCCAAAAAACGCTTGTTAACAATAAACCCAAGTCCACCGTGTCTATCGTGTCTCTGATTCTACCCCCCCTCCGTATAATAGTAATCAACTGTAATCAAGACCGAACCCCCCTCCTATATTAGGAGCTAACACACGCAAGCGCGCTATATCACGCGCATGTGACTTAAACACTGCAATATCATTGGTCATCTTTATATTATTATTATTATATAACTTTATTCAAATCAAAAATAGAACATAAAGAACATCTTGATGACCTGATAAGTCACCAAGAGAAAAATAACACAGAATAAACTAAATCATGCTTAACTCTCTCCATGCTTTTCTATCTGTTGCAAAAAGTCTTAAATGGTATAAATCGTCTGTATTTACAAGTCTAAAGTTTCTGTCACTTAAATCGTTCAAAATAGTTTTTAACAAGTTTGACTGGTGTCGTCCGACTCTACCTCTCATCAAACTCTGACTCTCTACAGCAAAATGTAAGGCAAGCTGGGCAGGTGAGTTATTATCACTGCGGAGGATGTGACCAAGCATTCTCCACCGTGCACGAGCAACACGCTCACTTAGTGGAACAACTTCGCAGCGTTTGTATAGAGTCACATTTCGTATGACATTAGGGTAGGTCATGCCGATGATCGTACGGAGATGATTCCTGTGGCAGACATCAAGTTTTTGAAGGAGTTGTTTAGATGTTGCCCAACAACCATATTTTTCCCGGTCATTAATTCTCCCAGTAATAAATTAACCCGCTATAATATTCCCGAGTAAGGTAATCAAGATTAGACAATGAATGAAATAATCGCAAAGCACTTACTAAACGATAATTGGTTTAAAAAACGAAAATTTTGACTACATAATTAACGAAAATTACCCAATTGCTATTTCGAAAATCTTTTTGGCGAGTCCAGACTATGGTCTAGTCTAAACTTTTACAAAGCCTTAGAGAAAGAGATGCAACGTAGCGCCGCCGGATTGGTACGTTGTAAACAGACAAGATAAAACACTTTTGATAAGATTCTGTGAAATGAATTTTAATTTAATAATTAACTCTTAATTTAATAATTAACTACTTTAATAAATAACTCGTGACAGTCGAGTGTAGAGTGATTAATCATCATCCGTAATGGAGGGGTGGTAAGAGTCTAAACTTTTACAAAGCCTTAGAGAAAGAGATGCAACGTAGCAGCGCCGGATTGGTACGTTGTTGGTTGTTATGTAAACAGACAAGATAAAACACTTTTGATAAGATTCTGTGAAATGAATTTTAATTTAATAAAAGCATTTATTTGGCTACATTTATCATCATTATCATATTATATCTTGCAGTCATCAATGTACTTAAAAAATTCGGAGCCAAGTGAAAGATTTTACCATCTTTGGATTATAAAGAGTGCAACATTCAATCATAAAAATTAGAACATTAACCGTATAAAATCAAAACTTTAATCAGGATGTATAAATCAACTTGCCGAGTAACTAATTTGTTAGCCGTTCCCAAAAAAGTGCTTAATGCCGAAAGGAATGTAAATAATCATACGAACAGAATATTAATGATGGAAAAATATTATAAGGAAAACGCATCGATAAAATTGCGAAAACTAATAACTTTAACTCTTAAAACTCGCTTTCGGTGAAAATGTCACCGTGCGATCTTGTTCTACTCTATACTTCTAAAAGTCTGACACTGATGACCACCTTAGCATATTCAAACTGTATCAGTGTTTCAATGAAACGCGGGCATTGAACTGAAGAAGTCCTATATATTTAATTTAATAGGCAGTGTCTCTGAAGTAGAGACAAGTTGAGACATCTCCTTTCAAGAGGAACTCAAGGAGGAAGCGTCCGAGTTGTTGCAGTTATTGTGTATCTCAGGGATCAGAATGGTTGTGAGAGCGTCCGTCTCGTCCTGACTAGACGCCTGCAAATACACACTAATAACTAATCACTAATTACTAAATACACACTAATTACTAATAAAAAACCCTGAACTTAACTATAATTATATAAGATGTAAATTACAAATTGTAAATTTCATGTTGCAATTTAATTACACTCATACATACAATAGCAAGAAGGAATCCTCAATATTGTTCACTTTTAAGATTTAGGATTTTGATAATGCCAATTATCAAATTGATAGTAGATAAAAGATGAAAGTAAGTTAAATATGTATATTAAATGATATAACTAACCATCATGTAGTAAGTTCTCTTTTTAGTGATGACTTCAAACAGAAACTTCTTGTCGGGATACTTGCAAGATCTCCTAGCTAAAATAACTTCCGCCATGTATATTATCCCTGAACAAGAGTTAAGGGTTAACAAATTAATAACTAATGTACAGAGCTGCTCGTGATTTCCTCATTCTAGTCTACATTAATTGGTGATTCTTAAGGGCCCATACACCAAATCTGTCGAGCCCAAATGACTTCATAGGAAGTTCAGAGACCAGGGTCCTTGCCACATTAACATGCCGCCATAAGCAGTAATTCCTTCTCAGATCGAGCGAGTAGAGACTATAATATATTAACTCGTTTTGTACTTAGTTCGTTTAATTACGGCTGGTTAAATTTGGCGGTTTTCGGAAATTCCGCCATATTTTAACCCGCCATTATTTTTACCCGCCATAATAAAACCCGCCGAGTCAACTTTTGGAGTTCTGACAGGGTATTATATGGTATAATAATTGATTATCGTTCTTTTATTACATTGATACAAGCGTCGTAAACTCTATTTCTAGGTATTCCGACCATAACGAGGTGGTTTTAATCGAAAAATCTAATAATTTGGTTGTAATGGACGAACAAGTACTGTTAAACTGATTGATACCGTGCTATGATACTTTTTACCTATTCATACTTACTACCTATTTATATCAACAGGGGGTTCTTTTGCGATAGTCAAAACGCGACAACTAGCGCTGGATGGCGACAACCAGCGCTATCCAGCGCTAGTTGTCGCCATCCAGCGCTAGTTGTCGCTATCCAGCGCTGGATAACGCTGGCCAGCGCTAAATATATTTGTTCGATAATTGTCGCTATCCAGCGCTAGTGCTAGTTGTCGCCATCTATCGCACGCGATAGTTTGCGATGGCCAGCGCAACTGGCCATCGCAAAAAACAGTTCGATAACTAGCACGCTGGCCAGCGCTGGCTAGCGCTGGCTAGCGCTGGCTAGCGCTGGCTAGCGCTGGATGGCGACAACTAGCGCTGGCCAGCGCTAAGCGATAGCCAGCGCAACATTTTTGCGATATTACTCGTCAGCTAGCCAGCGCTGGCCAGCGCTAGCCATCGCTAGCCAGCGCTAGCCAGCGCTAGCCAGCGCTAGCCAGCGCTAGCCAGCGCTAGCCAGCGCTAGCCATCGCTGGCCAGCGCAATGTATCAAAATCATATAATTATAATTGCGATATTACTCGTCAGCCAGCGCTAGCCAGCGCTGGCGAGCGCTGGCCATCGATAGCCAGCGCTAGCCAGCGCTAGCCAGCGCAATGTATCAAAATCATATACTTGCGATATTACTCGTCAGCCAGCGCTAACCAGCACTATCCAGCGCTATCCAGCGCTATCCAGCGCTATCCAGCGCTATCCAGCGCTATCCATCACTGGCCAGCGCAATGCATCAAAATCATATACTTGCAATATTACTCGTCAACCAGCGCTAGGTAGTGCAAGTTATAATAATCAAATATTTGCGATATTAATCGATGGCTAGCGCTGGTTAGTGCTGCCCAGTGCAATATACCAAAATCAAATATTAGCGATATTATTTATCGTCAGCTGACGCTGACTGACCAGCGCAATATATTTGCGATATTTCTTGTCAGCTTAACGCGGGTGATACTCGTAAAATTGACTGACTGACTGACTTAAGGCGGCTTCAGCGTCCGAGTATTGATGCGCTGTCTCCATAAAACTCTATCCGCCATAAGTCCGCCCATTTCTCCAGTGTCGTTGAGACCCGTGTCAGCTCGTAAGCTATCAACATAAGTCATGGCTGGTCTCCCCCTACTCCGCACCCCATGAGTTGGTTCCCAGAGTAGCAAGCGGTTTGCGACTAGTTCTGGGTGCCGGTGGATATGGCCTGCTAGTCGCATCCTGCGCTCTTGGATCTTCATGGTTGCTCTTGGTAGGTTGCCATAGACTTCTTTGTTGGTTTTGCGCTGCTTCCAATCCACATTTAGTGCCATCCTTAGCATTCTGGTGTAGCAGCCATCAATGCGTTTCTTCAATTGCTCTGTCAACGTCCACGTTTCAGAACCATAAAGAAGTATTGACTCCACAGTAGCAACAAATAGACGGATCTTTAGTCCTCTTCTAAGGTCAGACTTCCACATCTTCTTCAACTTGTGGCAGGCTGCCCAAGCCTTAGCTTTTCTGACCCGCAGGTCCCTCTCTGTTGTTGCTATCCATGCTCCAAGGTAAACAAAGTCTGTCACCTTTTCCAGCTGGTTTCCACCACAACTGTTAAGACTACTCGCCTCCTCTGTCATGTTCAGAGTCATGAACTTAGTTTTAGTGTCGTTCATGGCTAGCCCAACACTCAGTGCTGCTTTCTCAAGCCTGTCCAGGAGTAGTTTTGCCCCTTCAATGGTATCAGTGATAAGGGCAACATCATCTGCAAACTCGACGTCTGCGATTTTCTCGGCACCAATCCTTCTACTCCGTGCAGGCCTGAGAGTGAACCCAGAGTCCGAGTCATCATCGTCTATAGTCACTGTCATGATATAGTCAATCACGATAATGAACAAGTACGGGGCAAGAGTGTCTCCTTGCAGTACTCCAGCCAGGATATCAAAAATCTCTGTTATACCATCAGCTGTAACTACTTTAGCCTTTGTGCTCGTATATATACCCTCAATGAGCCGCACTATGGCTTCTGGTATGCCATATGCTTTCAATATCTTCATGAGCAAACCTCTATGCACACTATCGAACGCCTTCTTGAAATCAATGAAAACCATGGTGGCCTTTAGGTTTTTGGCTCTAGCACCCTCCATAATTCTTCGTAGAGCAAGAATGTGCGATGTTGTAGAGCGCCCAGGTCTAAAGCCATTCTGGTTGTCCCTTAAAACTTCCTCAAGACTTGGTTTCATCCTGTTAAGCAACATTTTGTTCAGAGTTTTACTGACTATCGATGTCAGAGATATTCCTCTGTAGTTGTCGGTCTTAGTGAGGTCCCCTTTCTTTGGCACAGGAACAATATTACTGAGCTTCCATTGATCGGGCATGAGACCATCACATAGTGCATCGTTGCAGAACTTCAGGATGACGTCATCAATGTCCACCCTCTTCATCACTTCAGGTGAGATACCATCATCACCATAAGCTTTACCTTCTACTATCTGCTTTTTGGCAAGACGTAGTTCCTCAATGGTGAACGGGCCATCTTCTATATTCAGTGGAGGGTGTATATTCCTGATCGGAATACTATTGTCAGGGACTGTGGGTGGCTGTCCAAGTAATCCAGAGAAGTGCTTCCTCCAGTTCTCGAGACGTTCTGTTGAGCTGCCCCCTTCAACGAGTCCACAGCTGGGATTTGTTCTCCCTGAAATATCGTTGACAAGCTTCCAGCTTTCCTTGTTCTTACAACGATCAGCAGTATCCTCAACTTTCCTGATCTTTCCTTTCAGGATCTCCTCCTCTACCTCTTTGTAGCAGGCCTTTAACAAATCCTTTTTAGTGGCGACTTCCTCTCTCTTCTCCTCGCAAGGCTCCTGATGGTATTGGTCCTTGGCCAAGAACAGTCCCCTCCTTGCACTGTCCACTCTTGGGTCACTTGAGGGGTCAATCTGCTTTTGTCGAGTCTTCTTTGGCAGAAGGCTCTTGTTTGCCGCCTCAATAGCAACCATAAGCTTCCCGTAGCTTTCAGTGGCCCCATCATCCTCCTCTACCAGGCCAGAGAATCTATTCCGAACTTCAATTGCATACTTTTTTTGAAGCTCACCATCCGACTTCAGGGCACTATAATCATAGTTAACTTTTTTCGGAGGCCTGTGTCCTTTCCTAAAGCTAACTTTGATCTTACACACTACAACTCTGTGATCAGATCCCAACGACTGAAAAGTGTTGTAAACTTCAGTGTTCTTTAAAGAGTTTTTCCACTTCTTCCGTATGAGGATATAGTCAATCTGACCTTTGTTAAGTGTCCCATCGGATAAGAAGGTCCACCTCTTGTTGACCTTCTTTCTGAAGCGGATATTGGTAATTTCCATATCGCACTCCAGGGCAGTGTCTCTCAGTAGCTCTCCATTCCGATTGGTACGAGTATGAAAGTACCAACGGGAATCTTCTTCACTCACCTTTCCAAGCCGGGCGTTCATATCTCCCTCAGTGATCAGCAGGTGGTGCGCTGGCACATCGTTCATAGCCTGTCTAAGGGTGTTATGAAAATCCTCCGCTTCTTCAACTAGTGCTGCCTCGGTCGGACTATAAGCAGTTATAGTTGTGAGTCTGGGATTCCCATTGAAAGAGATAGTCAGCACCCTTGAGCCATAGGGTTTAATGAGGCTGATTGCGCTGTATGCTCTTCTAGTCAGCAGAAAGCCCACTCCACCAGTGGCTGCTCCTGCTCCATTCCTCCATGCTGAAACAGTTACCAAGCTAACCCCCTCCTTGAACTTTTCAATCTTGATCGGCTCCTGGTGGACAATCCTATGTTCTTGGATCCCAAGGATCTCCATGCCACTCTCCAGAAACTGAGTCACGAGTTCAAGGCGCTTGTAACCTTCTCTAGCAGTTCGGACATTAAATGTCCCTACTAGAGCTACCTCACTACAAGAAACCAATGCATCCCCATCCTTTTTTTGGTGTTTTATGTTATTTTTTGTGCCGGGTGAAGGAGCCGGCATATCATCTGTCACCCCTCTCCTAGGGAGTTTTAGGGTGAGAGAGTCATCATTCCGGTCCCCTCCGACATCTAAATCAGTGGTAGGGACTTTAACCCTAGTGTTATTATAAGACATCATCATACTTTTCAATGGCTGGTGTCTCATGCGCAGTCCCCTGCACATCAGGCAAAGTGAGACACCTACTTAACGCCGGGCGCCACTTGAGCGTTAAATGACTTATCCATCTTGGCCACGTGAGTAACAACTTCCGCTAGAACACATGTTGCTACCAATCAGTAAGAGTGGGTTTTGTGATGATGCCCTGTCGTTGTATTATTTCTTCTTTCTTCGCCAATTCCAATAAATGACTATACGCTTTTGTCCCAAAGCTTAGGGAGATTAGAGTGAGAGCCAAGGCTCCACTTTTACGGGGGCTAACCTTCCCCCTGACTACCTCGTTACCCCAGGCATGGGGGGCCGATCCTGTTACCAGAGCGTGGTCCAGTTTACCTGGGTCATGGAAACAAGGTCAGAGGCAAACGGCCAATACCTCTTTAGCTACTGTTCACTCCACAGCCGGGGGAGTCACTGATTCTCTGCACCTCTCTTCTCTTGAGGTTTAGAGTTAGGAGACAATTATGTGATCCAATAATTGAAATCCGCGGGGGTCAGTGAGCCTCCCGTCGCCCTTCGCTGCCCTTAGCCTGGAGATCACCACTGTTCATCCAGTTTCCAGTCTTCACCGCGAGGAGGTAGCAGGATAGGACTTGTTGTGGAGAGGCTTCATCTTGCTGTTCGATGTGGTACTGGAAAAGGGCACCAACGGGATAGCCCTTTTTCGAGGTTCTGGCTGCTGCAGGCAGATCCAGGGTCTCTATCCAGCGGTAACGCTTTGGGTCACCTGCGCTTCACACAACCATTGGAAGACCAAATTCGTAAAATTGGAAATATTTTTTCAAATCCAAGTCCAACTCGGTGCGCATTTATATGTAAAGGAACGGTTATAAACCTACATCTACAATCGTCTGCTAGCGTTGGCTTACTAGCTGGGCGGAGCTCAACTTACTGGGCGGCGCACAGCCTGTCATTCCGCGGGATCTCTATTATATGTTTATCTCTATTCTATGTTTATAAACATAGTATCCTGCGGTCCCCAGTATGTGGCTCAGTATGCAGTATGCAATACACCGCTATATTAGCAGACTTTACTCAACGCGCTAAATTCTATTACATATATATTATGCGCGGCGCTCTTTTCGATCGTGAATCCTAGTAAGGTCAGGAAACCTTACTGGATGCACAAAATGATCATACTCATAGTGCAAATAAACTTCGGCTAACTGCTAACTAAGCAGCAGTTTCTTTGCACTATAGTTAACGGGTGATACTCGTAAAATATTTGTTCCAACTCGGCGCGCGTCCTGGAAGGTTATAAACCTACAACACTATGGTTCTCCTGTGTCGTGCGCGGCGGGTAAGATCATACAACGCGTCGCGTATGACAACAATGTCCTTAATTCTCCTCCAGAAGAAAAAACGTTATTTTCTCAAGGCGTATATTTTGCAAAAATCCGGAAGTCTCTATTTTTATTGGCCCCATCCACAGGAAAGAAACTGCTGCGAACTGCAAACTGCGGCTATGGACGCGCGTGAGACAGTTAGCAGCAGTTAGCAGCAGTGAGTGAGTAGCTGTTAGCAGCAGTTGGGATCAGATTAGAGGGGTAAGGTTTCGAATAGACGTCCAGGACTAGCTACCCAGGAAAAGTTACCGGCTGGTGGTGGTACTAGAGTTGGTTTAATTTAAACAGACGGCTTGACCTCGCGCGCGACAACAAGCATGATTTGCACGCGTGGCGTATTCCAATGTTCAGGCAGCTACCACGTGACACAATTCAGCCAACCAGAGTACAGGAATCCGCAAAGTTAAAGTTGCAAACTTTTGATCGGCCCGAAAGGGGACTTTTCTGGAGATTTTGAGATAACTCAACAATTACGTTGTCTTGAATTTTCCTCCTGGAGAGGTAACGTTACTTTTAAAAGAGGAACATGTTACAAAAAACCGGAAGTCTCCAACTCTTTTACTTTCAAAGTTAAGCCCCATCCGGTCAGGGTTCCTGGGTGCAGCTGGCTGACGCCAAGTGGGGTGTTTTGGCCGTTCTAACTTAAGACTTTTATGAATTAAAGCAGCCGTATTGATCTTCCAAACCTACAACTTTCAAGGGCTAGAATTCGCTGTATTTTGCCGTTAAAACACAACTTGTACTGTTTAACTTCATGATTGGGCCGTAATTCAAAAGCAAATTGGCAAGAAGTGGTGCTCACGGTCTCACTTAACGTCACTTATCGCTCAGTTAAGAGCGACCATGGTCTTAAGCGACAGACAGCCTGCAGGCATATGATCCGAATACGAAATATCCTTGTGTTCGGCATTTAATAGCCCTAATTGGTTACTTCGTATAGAGAACGGGTTGAAAAAGTTTCGTGACAGTCGAGTGTAGAGTGATTAATCATCATCCGTAATGGAGGGGTGGTAAGAGTCTAAACTTTTACAAAGCCTTAGAGAAAGAGATGCAACGTAGCGCCGCCGGATTGGTACGTTGTAAACAGACAAGATAAAACACTTTTGATAAGATTCTGTGAAATGAATTTTAATTTAATAAAAGCATTTATTTGGCTACATTTATCATCATTATCATATTATATCTTGCAGTCATCAATGTACTTAAAAAATTCGGAGCCAAGTGAAAGATTTTACCATCTTTGGATTATAAAGAGTGCAACATTCAATCATAAAAATTAGAACATTAACCGTATAAAATCAAAACTTTAATCAGGATGTATAAATCAACTTACCGAGTAACTAATTTGTTAGCCGTTCCCAAAAAAGTGCTTAACGCCGAAAGGAATGTAAATAATCATACGAACAGAATATTAATGATGGAAAAATATTATAAGGAAAACGCATCGATAAAATTGCGAAAACTAATAACTTTAACTCTTAAAACTCGCTTTCGGTGAAAATGTCACCGTGCGATCTTGTTCTACTCTATACTTCTAAAAGTCTGACACTGATGACCACCTTAGCGTATTCAAACTGTATCAGTGTTTCAATGAAACGCGGGCATTGAACTGAAGAAGTCCTATATATTTAATTTAATAGGCAGTGTCTCTGAAGTAGAGACAAGTTGAGACATCTCCTTTCAAGAGGAGCTCAAGGAGGAAGCGTCCGAGTTGTTGCAGTTATTGTGTATCTCAGGGATCAGAATGGTTGTGAGAGCATCCGTCCAGGTCGTCATCTCGTCCTGACTAGACGCCTGCAAATACACACTAATAACTAATCACTAATTACTAAATACACACTAATTACTAATAAAAACCCTGAACTTAACTATAATTATATAAGATGTAAATTACAAATTGTAAATTTCATGTTGCAATTTAATTACACTCATACATACAATAGCAAGAAGGAATCCTCAATATTGTTCACTTTTAAGATTTAGGATTTTGATAATGCCAATTATCAAATTCATAGTAGATAAAAGATGAAAGTAAGTTAAATATGTATATTAAATGATATAACTAACCATCATGTAGTAAGTTCTCTTTTTAGTGATGACTTCAAACAGAAACTTCTTGTCGGGATACTTGCAAGATCTCCTAGCTAAAATAACTTCCGCCATGTATATTATCCCTGAACAAGAGTTAAGGGTTAACAAATTAATAACTAATGTACAGAGCTGCTCGTGATTTCCTCATTCTAGTCTACATTAATTGGTGTTTCTTAAGGGCCCATACACCAAATCTGTCGAGCCCAAATGACTTCATAGGAAGTTCAGAGACCAGGGTCCTTGCCACATTAACATGCCGCCATAAGCAGTAATTCCTTCTCTGATCGAGCGAGTAGAGACTATAATATATTAACTCGTTTTGTACTTAGTTCGTTTAATTACGGCTGGTTAAATTTGGCGGTTTTCGGAAATTCCGCCATATTTTAACCCGCCATTATTTTTACCCGCCATAATAAAACCCGCCGAGTCAACTTTTGGAGTTCTGACAGGGTATTATATGGTATAATAATTGATTATCGTTCTTTTATTACATTGATACAAGCGTCGTAAACTCTATTTCTAGGTATTCCGACCATAACGAGGTGGTTTTAATCGAAAAATCAAATAATTTGGTTGTAATGGACGAAGAAGTACTGTTAAACTGATTGATACCGTGCTATGATACTTTTTACCTATTCATACTTACTACCTATTTATATCAACAGGGATATTATACTACAATACTTTTAATTTTAAAATGTTATTTTACTTTGAAATTGCAAAAAAATATGCAGTCTGGATGGAAAATTGGGTAGAATTTTGCAATATGGCAGGTATAATTCGGTCGATTTTTCAGATTTTGTTGTGAAGATAATGTTGCTGTTAAATAAGTGACGGGTTAAATTAGGTGGATTTTGGAAAATCCGCCATATTATTAACCGCCATTATTTTTACCCGCCACAATATTACCCGCCATAAATATACGAACGAAGGTATCTACATTCTACGTTGGCCACATGAAACGCACAGGTAGACCAGGAGAGTGTTAATTGAATCGTTTGCTTTGTTTCTTTACCCGTTACTGAGCTGAACATTCTGAGTGTAAATACCTTCGGAACATATAAAATAGCTAGTTATTTTAAGTTTCCATAAATCTTGATTTGTTGACATAGAAAAAAGGCAGTAGTTGAAATGTCTGTATGTACAGAGCTGCTCGTGATTTTCTCATTCTCATCTACATTATTTATTGATCCCAAATCTAAATATTCTCCACTATTACTAGTTACTATGTTCCCCAAACCGACCATGTCAAATACAGATCCTGGGTATAAACTTCTGACCGGCACTGACAAAGGAGACGGAGTTTACGCAACAAGACAGTTCAAACGCAACGATATTGTCATGAAGGCCAAGGGAAACATGGTGAGAGTAGCTGAAAAGAACACTGCCTGGACAACGCAAGTAGGCGTCAACATGTTCATCCTACGAGATGGACTCTCTATAAAAGTTAACCACTCTTGTAGCCCTAATGTTGGGTATAGAGATAACCAAGACGGCGGGATGGACTACTTCGCTTTCAGGGATATTTCGAGTGGGGAGGAGATTGTTGGTGATTATGCGATAGGTAACTATAGGATAGATCATATGCCTGCTTGTTTATGTGGATCTGTAAAGTGCAGAAAAACTATCTCTGTGTGGAAGGATTTGCCAGATGAGATCAAGAAAGAGTATGAAGGTTTCCATGCAGCATATCTAAGTGAATTGGACGCTCTCAATGCACAGTAGCATTCAATTTATTCTCAGTTTGTTCTGTGTACTTTCTAAATGGATTTTAATTGTACGAGTTTATGGACTGACGGGGGATGGGGGGGGGGGGGGGGGGGGGGGGGGGGGGTGTCATGGGGGCTTACCTTTCGCTGCTGGGGGGGGGGGGGGGGGGGGGTGTCATGGGGGCTTACCTTTCGCTGCTGGCTCGGGGGGGGGGGGGTCATGGGGGCTTACCTTTCGCTGCTGGGGGGGGGGGGGGGTCATGGGGGCTTACCTTTCGCTGGGGGGGGGGGGGGGGGCTTACCTTTCGCTGCTGGGGGGGGGGGGGGGGGGGGGGTGTCATGGGGGCTTACCTTTCGCTGGGGGGGGGGGGGGGGGCTTACCTTTCGCTGCTGGGGGGTGTCATGGGGGCTTACCTTTCGCTGGGGGGGGGGGGGGCTTACCTTTCGCTGCTGGGGGGGGGGGGGGGTGTCATGGGGGCTTACCTTTCGCTGCTGGGGGGGGGGGGGGGGGTGTCATGGGGGCTTACCTTTCGCTGGGGGGGGGGGGGGGGGGGGGCTTACCTTTCGCTGCTGTACTCTCTTCTTCTCTATACGTTAAAGCTGAACTTGACAGCGTAAACCACCTTCTCTTCCAGTTCTTTATCTTCTGACCTGATAAAAAGAGGCCACTTTAATGCAAATGTCCAAATTAATTTAATAATCCAGTATTTAATTAGTTGTTGGTAGGCTCAGGACGGTTGACTTATTCAACCGACGAAAAAAACAATTAATTATTTAATATACAATAAGTAATAACATATTATAATAATAACACTGATATAATTATGATATAACAGATAATTATGAGATATAACAGATAATTATGATATAACAGATAATTATAAGATATAGCTGATAACACACCCTGTTTGATAAGGTACCCTTCCCTGACAATCGGTGCGTTTAGGATATCAGATGGTACCTCCGACAGGTCAGTATCTGAATCAACTGAGGGTCGTGGAGAAAACGGCTGAAATAGGTTAAAGAGGTTAATATGAGGTTAAAACGAGGTTGAAACTTGAAAGGAGGTCAGTTTATTGATACTAAAGTCAATAATATTACAATATATTGATGATAGAGCAGTGATTTAGTCCCGAAAGCCGGAAAGCTGTTATGAAATCAGCTGTAGCCTGTAATCTAAATTTGGAACGTTTATTACTGATACACAATTTGTAAATCGTTGGTAATGATATTTGGGATCAAATACAGATTGAGGGGAACACAAGTGAGCACACAGATCTGCTGAGAGTTGCAGTAGGTCACACGTGCAGGTCACGTGTAGGTCACACACGTGCAGGTCACGTGTAGGTCACACACACGTGCAGGTCACGTGTAGGTCACACACGTGCAGGTCACGTGTAGGTCACACGTGCAGGTCACGTGTAGGTCACACACACGTGCAGGTCACGTGCAGGTCACACACGTGCAGGTCACGTGTAGGTCACACACGTGCAGGTCACGTGTAGGTCACACACGTGCAGGTCACGTGTAGGTCACACACAGGTGCAGTGTAAAAAGCCACTTGCTAAACTTTGAAACTTCAAGACAAATTATAACTTGCCCTGTCTTTCCACTGTCACCCAAATCTTCACTCCATTACAGTGCAGTAAAGCAGGTTTTCCTTCAAAAGGATATTCATGCATTCCACAATACTCTCAAAATATGCATTGCATATTATGCATATTATGCAAGCTTGCTCATTCAAATATTCATCTCAAAATAGTTTCTAAAACACAATAAAATTCGATTCTGAGCCAACTATTTGGCTAAGAATTTCCAGTTTAAGAGCATGTTTTAAATTGTACGAGATCGATAAGGGAGACGTAATGCAGTCAGAAAAAATAACTCAGACGAAATGATGAACAATCCCCACAAACACAAGGATCATGATACACGAACACTGATACATCAGTTTTATAATCGCTCACGACATGCAGCACTCACATAGAAAGTTGACAAACTGAAAGAATAACGGTTTTTCTTTAGCGAGTTGCTGGTGGAACGCATGGACCTAGGGCTGCTAGGCCTGGGCCTCACCTCCTCAGTGGCCACCTTTAGATGTATGTTGTCTGATGATTGGGCTCGTCGGATTCTCAGAGAGTCCTTAAGTCTCTGTCAAAGTTTTGGGACGTTGAAGTAGGCGCGGGATAGTTGAATTTACCAAGTCATCATTGATAATGATTAATGATGTACGGTTCAATGAATTTGTTAATCTTGGTTATTAGTTATTTACATCAGAAGGGAAACTCAACTTACCATGCGCCTACTTAACGGTCAGTCAAGATGTTTTGGTCACTTAATGTCAGTCTTAATAATAATAACATCACAGACAAGCAGGATTAAAGGACAAAATCTCGAACATAAAACTTACCTCGGGTATGTTGTTCATGATAAGAATGGTGTTTTTCTCCGTTTTTTGTTCGCCCTCGGACGGATCAGAAGGTCGGCATATATGAGTGCCGCCCATAATCTCTGTTACCATTGCTGAAATAGGGTTAAAATTATGATTAAGTTATTTAAACGAGATACTTTCTGTTAAAATACGACTTAAACACTGAAATAATATTGCAATATTTGAACTTTTCAGTCTGTGCTTGAACTGATGACTTCTCGCACAGTTGCCACGTTTCATTATTTCATTATTCTATATTTGAGTGCGGCTCCAGTGCAAACTGCAACTGTATGCTAATCGCGTTAGTCGTTAAATAAATCTGATGATGATAAATCTGATGATGCTCTGGCCATATGCAAATATATGCTGCAGAGAAATTAATTGATTCCATTATAAGCTCTATTAGATCATACATTACAGACAGTATATGAGATTATTGCATGACTAACAAGGACTATTGCATGACTATAAGGACGGGGAGGCTAATGTCAAATTTAACATTAGCCTCTGTCTCGCAAGACGGAAATAGCTCATTTAATTAATCCCATTATAAGCTTTATTAGGTCGTCTAGCGACTAAAGACTACGAGCGGAGAGGCCAATGTCAAATTTGACGACTTGCAGCACGAAAAAATGGTTCATTTCTCCTAGGTCATTATTCAGTGTTATTCCTACGCACTGATTATAAAGAAGACAATCTCTTCTCCTCAATTCATTAATTCGTCTTAATTCTTTTCTTGAACTTACATCAAGATGCTTACAGCTGCTTTGTTTTTATCGCTGGTCTCCTTGACCATGGGAGGTGCCAAACTGAAAGCCCTCAAAGGAGAGATTGCAACATTACAGGATAATTACGCACAGGTATTGGACGATACAAATGGAAGTCTGGAAGAACTAGAAGCCTCTATCGCTGAGGTAGTTGGAATGCTTAACAGCATGAAAGCAGAACAAGCACAGAAGGATATCGACCTTGCCTGGCAAGCTCTCCATATGGCGGGTGCTGCTGCCTGCCGAGGAAGCGCCCCTCAAGGTGGAAAAGGTCCCTGGTCCAACTCTGTTATCCCCAAACGGAACGGAGCGAAATGTTCCGACCAATGCAAGCTAACCGACAGAACCGCCTGCAAGGCCGAGGTTTCAATTTCTGGCTTCACTGGAAAGGCAACATCCTACACTCAGAATGTAGGATACTTCTACAACTACGAATGTGATGGTGGCTGGAACGAAGATATCAACCATAACGAGGTCGCAGCTGAGGATGTTGATATCTTGAACAACGAGAAAACCGCCTACTACAGATTCTGCTGTTGTGCTAAAGTTTAAACCATAAGTAATAGGAATGGAACTCTGAAATTCTCCATTAATATTATCTTTTTGTCTTTATTGTAGTTAATGATATTATCTTATCGCAATGTACTGTAAAATAATGCTTACATTTTAATCAAAATTTGACCGCATTAAATCCTGTTATGGTTATTGTTTATTGTTAAATTAAAAGATAAAATCCTTAAACAACAAAAACAAAAACAAAAACCCCAATAAAATGGTTTGTTGGTTTGTAATACTCTCAAATTAAGTTAAAAAGTGGATTAAAATAAATAAAAATAAACAAAAGTGGAATTAGTTCTCTCGTGAGTCAGGAGATACACTCCCCAAGCTAGAAAGTCTGGAAATGCGCTCATAGCGGTCTCTTTGGACTGTAGATAGAGTTCATACTTTCAATGTAATGCATGTTTTCAAATATGCGGGTGTGGTGCGGAGTTAATAAGGATCAATTTCTATTGATTATTGTTTAAGATACTATTGGATACGTGAGGGCACTCCGAATAGAATTACTCACCTAATGCGGGTTTTGACTTAGCGGGTAAATACTCCTACCCTTTTTAACTGCGGCAGTGAAATCACAGTGAAAAAATTGTTCATTTCTCCTTGGTCATTATTCAGTGTTATTCCTACCACTATGGATGGTTTTGAGTGTAGACACGTGTTAGTCGGGTGGACTAGTTTTAGTATTTAGAGAGGTGTAATCACACCTCGTCTGAATGTTGGGATGTGAATAAATAAATAATATATTTATATATTAAATTCTTATATTTAGTACACGATTCGACATTAAAATAAACCCAACAAAGATGAATTATACATTAAAGTCATTCAAGCGAGGAAATAACAAGATTATGCTCTTATTTATCAGTTCAGAATTTATGGGAAAATTATATATTATACATTAAATCACGTAATTGAAGAGGAGTGCAATTTGGACTTTTCTAAAAATAAACAGCCTAATTTTCTAATTTATAGTTCCCAATTGAGATATGTATTAATGTGCAGTGCAGTGGTGGCAAATATGGTGGCAGTTCCACTTCTAGAAGGTTAATTTACAGCCCAGAAAGGTTGTTCCACTTCTAGAAGGTTAATTTACAGCCCAGAAAGGTTGTTCCACTTCTAGAAGGTTAATTTACAGCCCAAAAAGGTTGTTCCACTTCTTGAAGGTTAATTTACAGCCCAGAAAGTAAGTGAAGAAGGGAATCTCCTAAACATTATGCGAATTATTGACCTAAGCGGAGCAGCTGTAATAATTAAAAAAACAGCCTTATCAACCACCAGGGCTGCATTATGGAGATAAGATAATTATATTTTCACCGTTATTATATAAAATCTGATGAAATTTAGAAAAACTCGTTATAATCCGATGGTTTATCAAAGATTCCCCAATTATCCGATATTACATGTCAGTATTCATCAGAAGTTCAGGAACCTAGCGATTATAAAATTCAGATAACATTGCTGATAACTCTTTTATGCCGTGGGAGTAAATTAGCAGGAGACAGTTTGCCCCTTGTAGTCCAAATTTACATTACCTCATTGCTAGAATTCATTCCTTAAAACAAATTTTCCAAGAATTGTTCCAGTTTGTCCCTTCTTGCATGTTGTACGCTCTTTGAGAGTGAGACCAATTACTGTAAGAATATTTTTCAAAATTTGCAGGACTTTTCCTTTGACCCTTAATTAAACTGGCACAACAAAATCTTTCTGGATTTATCATTTCACATTGCTAGTTTTCAATTCTGGAAGCTAATTTCCTGAAATTTTTTTCGAGAGAATGCAATGGGTGACCGACAACTGAACCCAATTGAACCTAGTTCCCACGCAGTTAACAGGCACCCGATCAGCTTAATTGGGTGACCAGTCAGCTTAAATCCCAAAACGACAACTGAACCCAGTTGTCGTTTCAAAGTTAATTAGGTAGACTGATTGGGTTTACAATTATTTTCCCAAGCTACCCTGTCTAGAAAAAGTCCAAATTGGGTTCAGTTGTCCGGTAGCAATATGCATCCCCTTTTCGAACTACACTTATTTCGCAACAACTGCTTGCAGGCCCTAATATGCATTTAAAATCGTATTATTTTAATCGTTCTTGAAACTGTGTTTGAAAATGATCTCTATTGCCAAATTGCTCAGCTAGGCCTTTTACACGTTTTTCTGTTTTTGAAATTCAGGCTGTGGCCAAAAAAGTTCAAACTTTTGAATACAGCAATGCCGGGTATTATAATTCGTTCTAGGGCGTTACTTAGTTGTATATAAATATTATATTATACGATGATAGTGATTCACATTTCACGGCGCTCATTTTGGTCCATTTCATTTTTAGATACATTAAATATTTGATGCCATGATCTGAAGTGAATAATATACTCCTTGATAGCTTGACTTAGTCCTAGTCCATAATTTGGTGCAGTTAATCGGTAATAGTCCTTTTATTTAGAATCATGTTGTCGTTTGGATCAACATGATCTTTTCCCTGAACGTGGAAGTCCGCACCTAGTTGAGATTTTTTTGATTTTTTAGGGATTCGAGTTAAAATGTGACGAAAAATATGCATTTCAAGATTTTATAAATACATTTTAAAAAGAAATATTCGGCAAAAATCCGGCAAAATTTTTTGAAACCGGAGCCGGAACCAAATATTGAAGCAGGATATCCGCCTGGATACGGATTCAGCCGGATATCCGGTCGGTTCCTATTCCTACGCACTGATTATAAAGAAGACAATCTCTTCTCCTCAATTTATTAATTCATCTTAATTCTTTTCTTGAACATCAGGATGCTCACAGCTGCTTTTTTCTTATCACTGGTCTCCTTGACCATGGGAAGTGACCAGCTTAAAGCCCTCAAAGGAGAGATTGCAACATTGCAGGACAGTTTCGCAAAGGTAGCTGGAATGCTTAACAGCATGAAAGCAGAACAAGCACAGAAGGATATAGACCTTGCCTGGCAAGCTCTCCATATGGCGGGTGCTGCTGCCTGCCGAGGAAGCGCCCCTCTAGGAGGAAAAGGTCCCTGGAAAAACTCTGTTATCCCCAAACGAAACGGAGCGAAATGTTCCGACCAATGCAAGCTAACCGACAGAACCGCCTGCAAGGCCGAGGTTTCAATTTCTGGCTTCACTGGAAAGGCAACATCCTACACTCAGAATGTAGGATACTTCTACAACTACGAATGTGATGGTGGCTGGAACGAAGATATCAACCATAACGAGGTCGCAGCTGAGGATGTTGATATCTTGAACAACGAGAAAACCGCCTACTACAGATTCTGCTGTTGTGCTAAAGTTTAAACCATAAGTAATAGGAATGGAACTCTGAAATTCTCCATTAATATTATCTTTTTGTCTTTATTGTAGTAATGATATTATCTTATCGCAATGAACTGTAAAATAATGCTTACATTTTTATCACAATTTGACCGCATTAAATCCTGTTATGGTTATTGTTTCTTGTTAAACTAAAAGATAAAATGCTTAAACAACAAAAACCCCAATAAAATGGTTTGTTGGTTTGTAATACTCTCAAATTAAGTTAAAAAGTCGATTAAAATAAATAAAAATAAACAAAAGTGGAATTAGGTCTCTCATGAGTCAGGAGATACACTCCCCAAGCTAGAAAGTCTGGAAATGCGCATAGACTGTAGAGAGAGTTCATACTTTCTTACTTACTTTGTTACTTTGTAGGGTTTCATAGAATCCTCTATCGGGCCATCGAAAAAGTCGACCCCCCCGACGACAATATAATGCATGTTTTCAAATATGCGGGTGTGCCGGTGTGGTGCGGAGTTAATAAGGGTCAATTTCTATTGATTATTGTTTAAGATACTATTGGATACGTGAGGGCACTCCGAATAGAATTGCTCACCTAATGGGGGTTTTGACTTAGCGGGTAAATACTCCTACCCTTTTTAACTGCGGCAGTGAAATCAGGGCCGAAGGCCGGGTTACACTAGTTATATTATAAGAGCGACTAAAGACTACGAGTGGGGAGGCCAATGTCAAATTTGACGACACGAAAAAATGGTTCATTTCTCCTTGGTCATTATTCAGTGTTATTCCTACCACTATGGATGGTTTTGAGTGTAGACACGTGTTAGTCGGGCGGACTAGTTTTAGTATTTAGAGAGGTGTATTCACACCTTGTCTGAACGTTAAGTTGTGAATAAATAAATAATATATTTATATATTAAATTCTTATATTTAGTACACGATTCGACATTAAAATATACCCAACAAAGATGATATACATTTAAGTCATTCAAGCGAGGAAATAACAAGATTATGCTCTTATTTATCAGTTCAGAATTTATGGGCAAATTATATATTATACATTAAATCATGTAATTAAAGAGGAGTTCCAAAAGTAAACAGCCTAATTTTCTAATTTATAGATCCCAATTGAGATATTTATTAATGTGCAGTGCAGTGGTGGCATATATGGTGGCAGTTCCACTTCTAGGAACTGCCATTTACAGCCCAGAAAGGTTGTTCCACTTCTAGAAGGTTTATTTACAGCCCAGAAAGTAAGTGAAGAAGGGAATCTCCTAAACATTATGCGAATTATTAACCTAAGTGGAGCAGCTGTAATAATTAAAAAAACAGCCTTATCAACCACCAGGGCTGCATTATGGAGATAAGATAATTATATTTTTACCGTTATTATATAAAATCTGATGAAATTTAGAAAAACTCGTTATAATCCGATGGTTTATCAAAGATTCCCCAATTATCCGATATTACATGTCAGTATTCATCAGAAGTTCAGGAACCTAGCGATTATAAAATTCAGATAACATTGCTGACAACTCTTTTATGCCGTGGGAGTCCATTAGCAGGAGACAGTTTGCCCCTTGTAGTCCAAATTTACATTACCTCATTGCTAGAATTCATTCCTTAAAACAAATTTTCCAAGAATTGTTCCAGTTTGTCCCTTGCATGTTGTACGCTCTTTGAGAGTGAGACCAATTACTGTAAGAATATTTTTCAAAATTTGCAGGACTTTTCCTTTGACCCTTAAGGGGGGGGGGGGGGCCAATGGATATTTTTTTGTGAAACTTGATTTCGAGATAGCAGTTGACCAACAAACTAAGACCAGTGACCGAACTTTTGAGGGGGTCCCGGACCCCAACCGCCAAACGGTGCCCGCAGGGCAGCCACGCCCATATTTGGTCCAAATTAGGCCCAATTTAGCCAAATACTCTGAACATGCCCAAAACCCAAATTTTAGGTGCTCTACTTGTAGCTAGTGGTCTCTTGAAGTCGTATATGAAATTTCATCAAGATTGGACAAAAAATGACTGAGTTATGAGCCAAAAACCATATGCCCATATTTGGGCATACGCACCAAATTTGGTAGATTTCGTCCCATAAATTGGTCAAATATCAATATTTTTCACTGAAACTTACTTTATATGAAAGGTAAGCCTAAACTACATATTCTCTGTAAGTTATAGCTTTATATCTGTTTAAATGTGCATACTAAGGCGAAAAGACCACAAAAAATGGACTAAATTGCCCATATCTTGGTTCGCGATATTCGCGGAATTGATCTCATTAAAATTGTAACAACTCGATCAGTTTTCAAAATTTTTCCATGAAATTTTCGGAATCGCATTTCCACCTTAGTTTGAGAACAGATTTTTGATTTAGGCCTCCAAAAAAATTTGGCGGCCAAATTCCAAAATTTTCCCGGAGAAATTCAGAATTTGGCCGCCAAATTTTTTTTGAGGCCTTAATCAAAAATCTGTTCTCAAACTAAGGTGGAAATGCGATTTCGAGTCGATTCCGAAAATTTCATGGAAAAATTTTGAAAACTGATCGAGTTGTTACAATTTTAATGAGATCAATTCCGCGAATATCGCGAACCAAGATATGGGCAATTTAGTTCATTTTTTGTGGTCTTTTCGCCTTAGTATCCACATTTAAACAGATATAAAGCTATAACTTACAGAGAATATGTAGTTTAGGCTTACCTTTCATATAAAGTAAGTTTCAGTGAAAAATATTGATATTTGACCAATTTATGGGACGAAATCTACCAAATTTGGTGCGTATGCCCAAATATGGGCATATGGTTTTTGGCTCATAACTCAGTCATTTTTTGTCCAATCTTGATGAAATTTCATATACGAGTTCAGGAGACCACTAGCTACAAGTAGAGCACCTGAAATTTGGGTTTTGGGCATGTTCAGGGTATTTGGCTAAATTGGGCCTAATTTGGACCAAATATGGGCGTGGCTGCCCCGCAGGCACCGTTTGGCGGTTAGGGTCCGGGACCCCCTCAAAAGTTCGGTCACTGGTCCTAGTTTGTTGGTCAACTGCTATCTCGAAATCAAGTTTCACAAAAAATATCCATTGGCCCCCCCCCCCCTTAATTAAATTGGCACAACAAAATCTTTCTGGATTTATCATTTCACATTGCTAGTTTTCAATTCTGGAAGCTAATTTCCTGAATTTTTTTTCGAGAGAATGCAATGGGTGGCCGACAACTGAACCCAATTGAACCTAGTTCCCACGCAGTTAACAGGCACCCGATCAGCTTAATTGGGTGACCAGTCAGCTTAAATCCCAAAACGACAACTGAACCCAGTTGTCGTTTCAAAGTTAATTAGGTAGACTGATTGGGTTTACAATTATTTTCCCAAGCTACCCTGTCTAGGAAAAGTCCAAATTGGGTTCAGTTGTCCGGTAGCAATATGCATCCCCTTTTCGAACTATACTTATTTCGAAGAACTGCTTGCAGGCCCTAATATGCATTTAAAATCGTATTATTTTAATCGTTCTTGAAACTGTGTTTGAAAATGATCTCTATTGCCAAATTGCTCAGCTAGGCCTTTTACACGTTTTTCTGTTTTTGAAATTCAGGCTGTGGCCAAAGCGTGTGCTAGATTTGAAAAACTCTAAGATTTTGGCTCCCTCATGAAGAAAATCATTCCTACACCCCTGCCAATTATCACCAATGAGATAGGAATAACTTGAGGCTACTTCTTATTAAAGTTCTGATTTAATAACGAAAAATCAGATCAAAAGTTCCAACTTTTGAATACAGCAATGCCGGGTGTTATAATTCGTTCTAGGGCATTACTTAGTTGTATATAAATATTATATTATACGATGATAGTGATTCACATTTTACTGCGCTCATTTTGGTCCATTTCATTTTTAGATACATTAAATATTTTGATGCCATGATCTGAAGTGAATAATATACTCCTTGATAGCTTGACTTAGTCCTAGTCCATAATTTGGTGCAGTAAATCGGTAATAGTCCTTTTATTTATTATTAGAATCATGTTGTCGTTTGGATCAACATGATCTTTTCCCTGAACGTGGAAGTCCGCACCTAGTTAAGATTTTTTTGATTTTTTAGGGATTCGAGTTAAAATGTGACGAAAAATATGCATTTCAAGATTTTATAAATACATTTAAAAAAGAAATATTCGGCAAAAATCCGGCAAAATTTTTTGAAACCGGAGCCGGAACCAAATATTGAAGCAGGATATCCGCCTGGATCCGGATTCAGCCGGATATCCGGTCGGTTCCTATTCCTACGCACTGATTATAAAGAAGACAATCTCTTCTCCTCAATTTATTAATTCATCTTAATTCGTTTCTTGAACATCAGGATGCTCACAGCTGCTTTTTTCTTATCACTGGTCTCCTTGACCATGGGAGGTGACGAGCTTAAAGCCCTCAAAGGAGAGATTGCAACATTGCAGGACAGTTTCGCAAAGGTAGCTGGAATGCTTAACAGCATGAAAGCAGAACAAGCACAGAAGGATATCGACCTTGCCTGGCAAGCTCTCCATATGGCGGGTGCTGCTGCCTGCCGAGGAAGCGCCCCTCTAGGAGGAAAAGGTCCCTGGAAAAACTCTGTTATCCCCAAACGAAACGGAGCGAAATGTTCCGACCAATGCAATGCAAGCTAACCGACAGAACCGCCTGCAAGGCCGAGGTTTCAATTTCTGGCTTCACTGGAAAGGCAACATCCTACACTCAGAATGTAGGATACTTCTACAACTACGAGTGTGACGGTGGCTGGAACGAAGATATCAACCATAACGAGGTCGCAGCTGAGGATGTTGATATCTTGAACAACGAGAAAACCGCCTACTACAGATTCTGCTGTTGTGCTAAAGTTTAAACCATAAGTAATAGGAATGGAACTCTGAAATTCTCCATTAATATTATCTTTTTGTCTTTATTGTAGTTAATGATATTATCTTATCGCAATGTACTGTAAAATAATCCTTACATTTTTATCAAAATTTGACCGCATTAAATCCTGTTATGGTTATATTGTTTATTGTTAAACTAAAAGATAAAATCCTTAAACAACAAAAACAAAAACCCCAATAAAATGGTTTGTTAGTTTGTAACGGATTGTTAAAAAGTTAAAAAGTGGATTGAAATAAATAAAAATAAACAAAATTGGAATTAGTTCTCTTATGAGTCAGGAGATACACTCCCCAAGCTAGAAAGTCTAGAAATGCGAATACTAGAATTACCTTTAGTATACTCGAGATGTGTATACTGAAAAGGTACTGCTCAATGCAGTATTTCAATATTCTAAAACGAGCTGCACAGGTCACGTTGACTGAAGTCTCAACATCACAAGTTTCTTTAAACAGAGATCTAACAAGTTTGCACGTGACATTAAAGGGAGAAGATGGTTGGTAAGGGAGGGTGACTAACTTGGAATTCGTTATTGAGTACTAGGCTGACACGTCAGAGGTATGCCATTATAGATAACTTGATCGCCCTGCTATTTCCATTATAATTCGAATATTTCGAAACTAATAGGGCCGGACATGATGATGTTTATAAACGATTGGCAGTTTCGTGCACACTCCCACCGAAGTAATTATACTATTGAGGTTATATATTTGGCCTAATCTTGCTATCGATATAGATGTCTAAGGATGCATTGAATAAGCATTTAATATTTTTGCGTCACACTTTTCCAGACATGATTATTAAACAGAGTCTGTACAAAAACAAATCTTACAAAAACATAATCTGGGATGAAATCTGGAATATAATCTAGTTACCTGGCTTGTCTTGAGTAGACTTGACTGAAATGTTGGATTGGTTGGAGGTATCTGAGTGAATCCTGTCTCGTCCCAAGGTATCTGGTAGTTTCTTTCTCCTAGTCTTCGGTAACTGCGCAAAATTTTATCATAAAATTTCGGTCAACATTCTTAAAGCAACAGCACATCTTTTATTTGGTCAAACAACTAAAAATTCCAGTAAACATCTAGACATTGGAAATTTAAAATAAGCTTTGCAAGCGTTCACAGGATATTGCAAGGTTTTAAAGTTTCACTTACGGTAGCGTTTTTAATATGTTGTACCCAGTGCTCCGATTGTTCAAGAGAAGAAGTCCTGAACTCATGAGTAATCTGAGGATCTTGAACAATAAACATACAGTGATCAGGCTCGTTGAGGGCTGATGTCTTGTCTATCTTCGCCTGAAATTGTTCCGTAAGAGACTGAGAGGGAAATTTGTTGAGGAAACTTGATGCTGCTAAAATTTCCTGGCTCGTTATAAGTAATGAGTCATATGTTATTTGCAATGAAATGTAATGCAGCCTGGCGCCTGCTGATCTATCGCATGATAGAATATGGCAGCATATGAAATCATGGAGCTTAAATATATAGTCGCGAGTGTATACGGACGTACGTGCAGCAAATGCTGAAAATTTGATAACGAGGGAACTTTCATTACATGGTTTGATTGCGCGCGTTACAAAAATGTCAGCTTTTACAGTGCCCCAAATAATGTACCTCACTCAACGTACGAATCAAGAATACCAGAAACATAATATATGATAAAGCCTACAGCAATTGTTCGCCCGAATTTAATCACGAACCATAAACATCCTCTCATTTATAACTTTTCATGCTATATATACATAATATATATCGTAATTGCAAGGGTCTATCAAGTAATCGTATAGACAGAAAACTAATCGTATGGCTTCTTGAAGAACTTCCTGCTCTAACATTTCCTACAGGCACAGACTCTCGTATCCTATCGCTTCTCTTGAATCCCAATAAACACGGCCAACACGGAACCGTTCACTTTAAAGAATTCCTTTTTTCCGAAAATACGTGTGACAAATCAGACTAGTATTTTTACCTGCAGCGTTATGTTCTGTGTCGCCATTCGACCACCACTGCCACATTTTTTATATAATCAGAAGATTCTTTAATGAGCAAAATGTACGAAATGTATCTACTCACATATAAAATAAGATAACAAAACTATGAAGTAAAAAGGGGTTGGAATGCAAGTGAGGAAAAGAAACGGTAAAAGTACTCACGTTAACTATTCGAGATACTTCAATCTCTCCAAGAAACACATTCTGATCCGCCTGAAATATGCGAAATGTTCACACTGTTAATGTACAAAACAGCAGTGTCCTTATAAGGTGTTTTAGTTAGTGATTGGGGATCAGGGAATTGTCGCTCTGGTGGGCTAGTTGAGATCTGTGGGATGCAGCCCTTAAAAATGTCTGATTACCATGCTAAATATATACATTCAATTAAATCAAGTGATGCAATTGGCAGAGCATAATACATAGGTAACGGAAATGGTCCATGCTAAATTGGACCTAAACACCCGTACAAATTAGAAAGATCCGAAAATACCTCAGATTATATAACTAAATTAGTGGCAAGGGTATTAAGAAGAGGCTAATAATCTGTTTTTGTTAGTACATTTCACAGTAATTAGCAGCTTGTTGGCTAGTAGCCAAATTATTCAATCCAATAAAGAAAGAAGTGTAAATGCAACAGTACTAGAAAGCAAGTAGGAAGCGAGTAGAAAGTAAGTAGAAAGCAAGTAGGAAGCGAGTAGAAAGTAAGTAGAAAGCGAGTAGAAAGCAAGTAGGAAGCGAGTAGAAAGTAAGTAGGAAGCGAGTAGAAAGTAAGTAGGAAGCGAGTAGAAAGCAAGTAGGAAGCGAGTAGAAAGTAAGTAGGAAGCGAGTAGAAAGCAGAACTCACCTCAGTTGGTAGATGCCACCTGATCTCCCTGTTTGTAAGTCTGATAAAGAACTTCCTCCAGGTCTTACCACGTGCCGTGTTGGACCATTTCTCCAGGTCCCCGCAGTACAACAGCTCTCCCATTCACATGCCGGACATTCTAGCACATTCTAACTGGAGGTGTAATGGGTAAGTCATGGGTAAGTTATGGGTAAGTCATGGGTAAGTTATGGGTAAGTGACGGCTAGGTGATGGGTCAGTGATGGGTAAGTGACGATTAGGTAATGGTGTTCGTTTAAACGTCATAACACTGATACTGGATACTCTAGGATAAACAACAGTGTAACTCGCTCAATCACATATCAAGGCTATACAGTTTACACTTTACATGAAACACACTACACTAATAAAGATCAACAAGAATCTCAAATATTCTTGACATTGCAACGAATTCCACATACGATTAAACTGTCATAACAGTTATCGAAAAAGGAAGATCACAGAAAATAAAAGGTACAGCAGGACACAAACTATCTTGAAATACCAAGTCACTACAAATCGAAGAACTAGGAACTAAATATACTGATCGAAACTAATTTCTTTAAACCTACGTACGTGCGTGTAACAAAGCCCACACGGCCGATATTCACAGCGCATGCCTTTCTTTTCAGGATACAAGTTCGCAAACTCTTCGTGGAATGTGAATAATGTGATACTCTCTCACAAAGTGAGTCATCCCTACATTCCACATATCTGTAGCTGCGGGCTAGCTGCTGGTGTGCTCCTGTGTGATGTACAACTACAGGTCACCCCTCATAGCATATAATATGATAATGAATAACGTGTGTTTATAGTATCGCCTTTCATGATACATGAGATTTATCACATACAGGGGGATAAACAGTGAAATACACTCCGTACCCGGAGATAAGACTGATACGTCACATGCCCATTAGATGGCCCTTACAAATGCAGGAGAGAGTCGCGTATTTTACTAGGATACATGTGTCTTGTTATAGTATTACAGAATACCCGCGACAAACATTTCGCTTTATTTGTTTTCCTAGGCAGTTCATAACCGGGAATGTAACAAAGACGTGGAATATCTAGAATATCAGCAAACAAAAAAAAGCATCAGGTAACTGACGTTATTTAAAAGGATCAGCGATTGAATTATTTATAGAATTTATAATATGACAGCTGGTTTGTATAAGTACACCGATAGCTCTAACTTAGGCAACAAAAGTGAGCTTTACAGTACGGAAACAAATAATGACGTTATTTCTGAGTTATATTTGTACAGAAATCATTACATATTCGACGACGAAGATTAAGTTAAAATATTATTATTACAAATGACGAAGTGACAGGGTTGTTAATTCTCTCAATATTTGGCCCTGATTCCTGGTTAAAATAATCTCCTCCAAAGAGCGCGGAAAGTAAAGCAGGAAACAGCAACAACGCAACTAGAAAACAATTAGACGCTAGCAGGTAAAAAGATCGTTACAAGAATGGAGAAATAGTCCTCCAGAATTGACACTATAAAATGATATGCAGCAACTAATCATTCAGTTTAAAAAGCACAATAAAATCATTCACTACTTCACTGATGACGAATCAAAAGCGTGACTGGTGTCTGAACTGATAAAGTGCGTATCTTTTAACGTTACAATCGTGACAACTTAACAAATCCAACATAACAACAATAAATTATCACAATCATGAAGCTGTGAGCAATAAGACGTGACATCATTTTCAACGCCGTCGGAATATTTTCAGGAATTCAAAATATGCAAGGTCAAACACTACAAAAATAATCCACCATTTTTACAAGTCTACGAGGATGAAAATGCTTGCACAAATTTCGAGTTATGTCTGCATAATGATATCATCACATGTGATAACGTTTCTGGTACAATGGGTAAAATCACAGTGCTATGAATATCACGTGACATTACACCACTATTTGATGCTTAGTTCGCAGTGCAACTTTCACTGCCGGACCATTTCAGGCATGTGAGGTAATTTGATATCTCAGGCAATCTATAAGGGTCCGAGTTAAAACAATGAGGTAATGACTATTATGTGGTTCAAATATGACGTTGATATGTAATTATGTGAGAAGCTTTCTCAGCCAAGAATTAAGCATATTTCCGTTACTTATTACCACAGCTTGCAAGTTGTTAAAAATCAGAAACTGAAAAAAATAAACTGATTACGTCACCTATCCCAATCTAACAAGCAGTATTCAACTTAACAAAACTTACTCTGAATAAAAACCAAACCAGCAAGGAAGGAACGAAGAGTAGAAGAAGAACTAAACTTAATAAGAACTAAACGAGTAAAGAAAAATTAAATTTATAAGAACTTAACGAACAGAGAAGAAGAACTAAACGTGTAAAGAGAATTAAACGTCATAAAATAAGAATTAATTAAAGCTTAAACCTGGACCGGTCACAAGTACACGTATACACGAACATGCAATCTACAACTAAGTGTTGATTTGCTACCAGCTAGAGCGTAACTTGACACTGCACTTCTATATAATAATAAACTGTACAACACGTTCTGCCCTCTACCTCAACCTCCCCTGTAATGTTATCACGCTACAAAGGTAAACGCAACTACAAAACAAGGATGTTTAATAATAGTATGACGTCTGTAATATTTCAAGGGTACAACAAAGGGGGGTATAACCTGGCGGATTGCCAGAAAAACACCACCATAGAATAACCAGTAAACTAGAGTCACGAGGTGAATTAAACTCAAGACAGAGTAAACGCGCGTGTTCCCATGTCAACCCCCCTGTTAACAGAGTATATAACACGTTCTCTGAGTGTCAACGTTAAAACAGTGTGTATAAAGCACTGATAAGAGAGAAGGAAACCTTAGAGGAGGAGTTCTGACAGTTGCTGAGAAAAGAGAAGAGGTGCCCGGGGTTAGAGTCACGTTTAGTAACAGCGCTAAGTTTAACTGAGGAGAAGAAGAGGAGAGTGCTGTAGTAAGTGGTGCTGTAGTGGTGCTGTAGTGGTGCTGTAGTGGTGCTGTAGTGGTGATGTAGTGGTGCTGTAGTAAGTGGTGCTGTAGTGGTGCTGTAGTGGTGCTGTAGTGGTGCTGTAGTGGTGCTGTAGTGGTGCTGTAGTGGTGCTGTAGTGAGGCTGTAGTGGTGCTGTAGTGGTGCTGTAGTGGTGCTGTAGTGGTGCTGTAGTGGTGCTGTAGTGGTGCTGTAGTGGTGCTGTAGTGGTGCTGTAGTGGTGCTGTAGTGGTGCTGTAGTGAGGCTGTAGTGGTGCTGTAGTGGTGCTGTAGTGGTGCTGTAGTGAGGCTGTAGTGGTGCTGTAGTGGTGCTGTAGTGGTGCTGTAGTGGTGCTGTAGTGAGGCTGTAGTGGTGCTGTAGTGGTGCTGTAGTGGTGCTGTAGTGGTGCTGTAGTGGTGCTGTAGTGGTGCTGTAGTGAGGCTGTAGTGGTGCTGTAGTGGTGCTGTAGTGGTGCTGTAGTGGTGCACAATTACCAGGCCAGCAGGGTGGTGAGTGGAGGGTAAGTGGTGGCGTTATAAGGCGGCTGAGTGGCGACAAGGCGGCCGAGTGGCGGTAGTAACTGACTTTGATATGACAGTTGAGAGGTGTGAGAATCAGGTGCTCCGTAGTAATGATAGCTGGAATTGAATAAAATAAACCGTATTTTAAACTATCTGAGTATTTGTAAACGTAAAATTTTAAAAGCCCTTATAAAAACACTGAATTAGTAAGTTACATATAATATGTATATATATAGTTTATAGTTGAAAAAAAGTCGAAAACAAACCACTCTATAAAGCTATAAAACCCAATTAAATAGTATAATAACGTAATAATTTAATATTAAAAATAGGCAATTTGGTAATCTAGTTAGGCACACTTGGGGCACAAAATTGTATTTCCTGGGGCACACTTGGGGCACAGTTGGGGCTCAGTTGGTGCACACTTGGGGCAAAAAGTTACTTGGGGCACACTTGGGGAAAATACAGTTGGGGACCAGCTGGGGCACACTTGGGGCAAGAATGACTACGGTAAACAATCTTCTGGTGTACCGTGTAATAATAAGTAACAATGTATACGTAATTTTTAACTTAATTAAAATTAACCTAATTCCTGAAGTGTGCCCCAAGTGTGCCTAGCTAGATTACCAAATTGCCGAAATATAGTGCAAAATGATTTTATAAGTGCATTTTTGGAATTCATTTCCAGATCTCCAGATACAGTACTTTACAGGAACTGTATTTTCAGATTACCAATTACCCAAAGTCAACATCCGAACCTGACTTCGTTCATATCTACAAAACTCAACCAGGCCCTCTTCGAATGAAATGTAAATCAATTGTAAAGTATGAACGTTGTAACTATTACAGATCTAGACATTGGAAGGGAGGTACAGGTGAATCATACTCTTTTTCAAAACACGACAACCATTAACCGATATAATTAGCTAATTAATAATTAGCTGCCTGAATTACTCTCAACGACTTAATGACATTCTATATAAAAGGACACAGATAAAGTAACTTACTGTATAACCCTCGAAAAAGAGGGGTGATACATTTTAATTCTGAATTACAATCTCATAAAATTATTGATTCCGCTGTAAAAAATTGCGGTTTTTTTTCGATCGATTACCTTGGTCATGTTGTAGCAACTAGCGAGTTTCATAATTATCGCTTTTCGAATCTAACTGCAACCAGGTGACATTGGCGATGCGATAGATAACCGAAATAGATTTTAAAAAGACGGTAACATCTAATTATGTAACATTAGTCCTCCTCCTTCACTATTTAACTTTATATTATAACTACTAAGTACTAACATAAGTTTTAAAAACCAGTAATTAAGGAGTGTGCCAGCTGTTTTATGTCAACGACTGGTTTTAAAAGTTATAATGATTGTAATCCGTAAAAACACTCTTAGTCCCTATTTTTGATTCGGTAGCGGTTGGTGATTAAACTTTGAAAGCCGATGTGACTATTTCAGTTAATTCCAGCTAAAAAAGTTGTTCTGTAAGCAAAATATACTTTTTAGACCGTCACGCATATTGGGAACTACATTATGATCCTGAGGAAAGCTAACATATCGATTGATGAAGAAACAATTGAAAGACTGGAAAGATTCATTCCGAACTTAAAGGACTTTGGCAATGAACCATCAGATGCAGACTTCGCCGGTGATTACTTTCTTGGTATCACAATGATCCTCGCGTTCTTGATTTCTACAGTACTGAACCCCCTTACCTTCCTCTTCAACTATCACCAAGATGGAAGGCTCAAAACTACCAGAGTTCTCTTCATGCTGTTGGCCATCTCAGACTTCCTGACCAACATCTACCGACCACTACAGATTGGATACCGCTTTCTGTCCCCAGAAGTGTACCCACTTGTTCGTACCAGCACCGTGGCAGAGCAAGTAGAAACTATAATATTTAAGTTCATAGTGTTCTCCTCGCTGATCCTTACGACGTTCATCTCCATTTGCAGATTCATCAATGTTAAATTTCCCTTCTACAAGCTGTCTGGTAAAGTTGTCATGATGATCATCACTGTCTCTATCGTAGGTGTCATGCTGATATACTATTTAGCGACCGTGGGAATACCGGGAAAAAGCACTTCTTACTTCTTCTTACATTTACAGTGTGCAGCTGTTATAGGAGACGCTGTTCTTATATTCACCATCCTCATTGTAATAACTTGCATGCTGGGAGCAGCAGGAGTACTGAGTTCTCTACTCACGGTTAACTGTCTGATGAAGAAGAAAGGGCTAACCAGAAACGAGGAATCAACTGTGACACTCCGCAAGAGCTCTCAGGCTGTTCTCATCATGAATATCGGAAATGCTGTTATGATCGCCATTCGGGTGACCTACTCATGTTATAGGTTCCAAGCTCCTTTTATAACCGTGCTCGGTGCATTTGGGATGTCAATTTTTCTGTCTGCATTGAATCCTCTCATAAGAATCTGTCTCTGTCAGCAAATAAGGAACTTTGTTTCGAAGCGAGTTAAAAAGAATATGATAGGCCAACAGTGATGACATTGCAGACCTCAGATATTGGACAACAACCGGAGTTGAAGAAACATTTAAGTTTGATCAGGGATGCTTCCTGAATTTCTCATAACTTAAATCATTAAACATTTTTTTTTCAGAAAACGACTATCACGACCGTGGTCGTCTCCAGGGAAAATTTAGTCGTAAATAGTTTTTATAGTTGTTTTGAAATGTTCATTTAACTCTAATATAATTGTATATTATAAGCTAGGAGACTCGCATTCGTCAAGGTCGTTGCCAAAAACTAATTTGGAATGGGTTTTTATAAAGGTCTTGAAAGAAATTTAACCTGCTTCATTTGGCGACAATTTTTGTTTAAAACCGGCGCCATTGAACTTGAAGACCATCACAACTATGATTGTCAGGGACCATTTTGGACAGAATGGTATGAATTTTAATCTAGACTCTTTAATGCTACTGAGAAAAGATATTGGTTTTTCTTGAAATTGTTCTTTTCTTGGTTCGACGATGTTTTATGATTAATGATTATCTGAAAATTTGAATGCAAGAGCTGCTCACAGCTGAATCTTGACTGAGACCCTGGCAAGCAGGTGGTACTGGTATTCGACTTGCTGATCGATGACCCAAAATAATAAGACAAAATATCTAACATAATTTAGTGCTCCACTATCTAACCCTTACAACTTATAATAACCTCTTGTAAATTATAATATAAGCAAATGATAAGTAAATAAAAAGCAGCAATGACTATACGGCAATTTGGTAATCTAGCTAGGCACACTTGGGGCACAACATTGTATTTCCTGGGGCACACTTCTGGAGGACGGAGATCACAGAAAAATTGGTGGACCCGGCCATATTATCGAGATCGATGAATCGAAAGAGAAAGTACAACCGAGGAAGAAGAGTTGTTGGTAAATGGATACTTGAATTGGGGGATTTTGTAGGACTACAGACGAGTGTTTTCTAGTGGAATGTCCTAACAACCGGAGGGACCACCACACTCCTTCGATTGATAAAGCTCTACGTTGCCCCAGGAACCACCATCTTGACTGACAAGTGGAAAGGTTACAGTGCTCTTCCACGGCCTGGATTTGTACATCTAGTGGTCAACCATTCGAGAGGCTCCGTAGTTCGTTGACCCTAACTGGCGTCCACACCAACACATGTGAAAGGATGTGGTTTCACGTAAAGAAATTCATGCTCCGTGGCCATGGAAGGACCCGTGCAGACTCTGAAGCCCTAGAGATAGCCCTCTGTGAGTTCATGTGGCGAAAGCGTCATAACGTCACCCGATCGGACTCATCTGTGAGAAGAGCCTTTAATAGCGAAATCCCTAAACTTATGAGAAGAGTATTATCCTGAATAGTTGAATGTATAATTTTATTAATGTATTGGTTGTATTGGTATTCAGGAATTAGGTAAATTTTAATTATGTTAAAAATTACGTTACATACATTGTTACTTATTATTACAGTACTCAGAAGATTGTTTACCTTAGTCATTTTTGCCCCAAGTGTGCCCCTGCTGGTCCCCAACTGTATCTGCCCCAAGTGTGCCCCAAGTGTGTTTAGTTTACTTAAACTGTGCTTCAGGTAATTTTTTGCCTCAACTGTGCCCCAACTGCATATGCCCCAAGTGTGCCCCAAGTAACTTTTTGCACCAAGTGTGCCCCAAGAAATACAATTTTGTGCCCAAAGTGTGCTTAGATAGATTACCAAATTGCCTAAAAATATCATGTCATAAAAAAACTGATCGATAGAGATACGTAAAATTGATAGAGAGGAAGAAGTCCCCTCTAACGACAAAAGCTTCCCAATCACCAAATAATCCAAACATCTGATTAATTAATTAATTAACTAACCGATTAATCTTGATAATTAACAGAGCACCAAGTGAACCTACCAGCCTCACACCTGACCCTGACCACCCCTACATCCCCCAACATCTCCACCAACTTCCCCCTCAGTTCACCACTACTGACACTGTGTTTCTCACAGTACTTCCCCGCTGCTGACCAAGTTAGAATGTAGTCGGCCAGTTGGGGGATTGTGGACCAGTAGGATGTTGTCCACTCTTTCCGGGTCGGTTCCTGGTTAGGGTAGAGCGGGGGGATGTTTGTGTATTTGTGGGGGTTGAAGGTGGTACGGTCGTGGAATAGACCGGAGAAGAGTTGTGTTTTGATGTACTCGATTCGCTGGTTTAACTCACTGACAGTGGTTGCGGTTTCACTTTCTGATTTAGATTCGGTTTCTCTTTCGATTTCAACGACTTTAGGAGAGCACTTGCCGTGAAACACGAGTGCTCCACCCGGCTTCAAGACACGCTTAGCTTCCTCGAAGAACTGAGGTAAGTCTATAAACTGAGCTATCATGACTCCAAGGATACAGTCGACTGATCGGTTGGGAACTGGCAGTTCATAGATGGAACCCTGTCGGAATGATACAGATTTTACAGATAACATCGATATGTGCCACATTTAATTTTATTATATTGGAATGTGTTGATAAAGGGTATTTATAGTTTCTAATATTAACTTATATCTCATAACCTTTTCATTACAACTCAAATGTTGACTGATTTTAAGGCTTTGCTGATTCTAAGGCTTTGCCCAATGGGCAAAGCCCTAAAAACAGCAATGCCCATGCCTATTTGACGAAAAATTGAGAAAGAAATGGGAATGGGGTTGGACCCCCAACCTCTTAATGATCATTCAACATTACTTACGTAATTTTAGACTCCCTCCCTCCATTTTACATAATATTAATATATCAACTGTGTGGAGCGTAATTATTTCCAAACCCTTTCTCCCCTTATATAATATGTAATAATAATGAAAGACCCCTTTCATTATTATAAGTAAATACGACGAAAAGAAAACCTTCGATTGAGAATAAAACAGCAAATTAGCTTTAAACAGGCCTCGATAAGCATTCATTGTTTTATTTACGAAGCCGAGTCTTAAATAATAACGTATCAAATATTAATTCTGAAACTGAACTCTCAAAGTATTCTACACGCCCCCACCTGATGGAAGTGTAGATTAGAGACCTCGGCTGACAGTGTTTTAGCGAGGGTAATCTGTGTAGGACTGTAGTCTACCCCTACTACTTTAGAGAAGTGACAACAAAAGGGTCGGGTGGAACTCCCTGATCCACAACCTGAAAATGGAATGATCTAGAACAGACTAGTTTAGATTGTTTGGATTATAATGATGTTTGGATTATAATGATATAATTGGATTGAGATTGGACAAAGACTAAATAAGTAAATCTAAATAAACGGTTAAATTAACAGACGTCGTTATAAAATATAAGACCTCCTTACATAATTAAAAAATTTCAAGCTACACAAGATTTGTAGTAGTTGTACAGCAAAACTAAGGTAATGGGACTACTGCCGGCCAAACCTTGTTTACAAAGATTTAATATAAACCTAACTCTCCTCACCAATGTCTAGGAGTTGTTCCCGTCCCTGTGTAGCGGATAGTACAACATCTATAGCCTGGTGATGTAGAGGGGGTTGATGTTTGGAGTATAGAGCTGCTGTCTCAGCTGTGTTGAACAGATCGTACTGCTCCTTCTCTCCCATCACTATAACACCGTTAAACTACAAACTCTTATTCCAGGTTATTAGTCAGGATATAACGTGGGCCTGCCTTCTTATCCGGGTCCAGGTTCTCTCTCTCTCTCTCCGGGTCCGGGTTACATGGTCATGTTGCTGTGGAGGTTTTCACTTTTTAGAGATATTTATTCAGTACTGAAGGCTTTAAAATTATTTTATTGGGTGCAATGATATTATGATATCTACAAATTGGTGTCAAGGAGCGATTACGTGTAACAAAGGAATTGGAGTCAGTAAAATTAAGCAAATTTATTTTTAGACTCATTTATAGATTTTAGGTGCTGCCCAAGTTTTATCATTTATTTGTACTGCTACAAAAATAAAAACAAGGACAAAACTTCAACTTTATTCGAAGCAAATTAAATGGTATATGAATTAGATAAAATTCAAAGCAATAAGTTAAATCTAATAAGTAATAAGTTAAATAAAAAGCTTTTATTTAAAACAAAACACCCAGTGGTACACAGATACATCTTTAAACCCTTTAAAAGGATACATTCCAAAAAAAGAAATAGAGTCACAGTTCACACCTTCATACCGTCATACCTAGATTCTGAATAAAACTATGGAACGATAAAAAGATAAAATAAAACTTGTTAAAAACTATTAAATCATACGTTCGTTTTTGATGTGTTCAAGTTATCCAAGTTTCCTTAAAGGAAATAAAAGCTTTAAGTCACTGAGTTACTCCAAATGTTGTCAATTGAAGAGTTGTCACAATATGCGGATATGCGGATATGCGGATATGCCCCTGACCACACAAACACCATCAGGAACCCTCGCTCAACAGTCAACATCCAGAGAACTGCCTCAGATCTACAGCAGTAAGTTTAACTTTATCTGGCGGATAACTAACAGGCTCCACCTCACCCTCCTCTCCCTCCTCTGCCACAACATCTGAAGTGGGGGGTGGCCAGATAACGTTCACACTGCTGTTTACCACCTCAACTATCTCCCGGTATGCTGTTACCACTTTCTGGGCGGGTTCTAGTAAGCCTTGTAGCAGGAGAATGTTTACCATGTCTTTTGTCATGGTTTCCCGTTGAGATACAAACGCCATGATGCCCTTGAACGCCTCCTGGATGGCGAAATATTCGAACCTACTTCCCTCTTTCAGACTGTATTTCTTCATCGCAGCCTTCTTTCTTCCTTTAGCAGATTTAGCAGAGCGACGAGAGGAGGAGGAGGTGTGGGAGGTAGCGGTGATGGAGGTGGTGTCGGAGTAGAGGTCACTGTGGTCCATGTCCTCGAACCCTGTCCTACCTGGTAAATGTCGTTATTTTAGGGAGTTGGTCAACCAAACAACAAGATTGTAGAACACGATTTGAAGTAGAGGAAAAATAAGGTTATTAAGAATCAATCATCAGAGAATATTACGATTATCATTGAAACAGATAAACTCCTTTCAAATCTAAAAAAGAAATAAAAGAATTACCAGGGAACGTTTCTCTCTGACCACAACAATTCTAGCAGCTAACTTCTCAGCGGACACTCTCTTCTCAACGAGCATGTCGTAACTCTGTTCCGACTCCATCTTCAGGGAGGACATGATGTTGGAGATAAGGTCCACCCGTTTGCGGGACTGTGAGACCTCCAGAGCGTCAGAGTAGAGACCACCCTCACAGAGGACCTCTACAGCTTCATCAGCGTTATCACAATACCTGTAAGGTGTGGTTGTTAGGATGGACGAGTAAAGTGATCGAGTTGTCATGATTGGGCCGAGTTTCGAGAGTTATTTTTAGATATTATGGAGTTATTTTTAGTGGACAAAAATTGGTTTTTATAAATTCTAAATTTTTCTACAGCAAAAATAGCAAAAATAGCAAAAATAGCAAAAAATAGCATACATTTCTAGGATGGACGAGTTAACGTTTATGCCATTTTGGGTGAACCTATTACGAAAGCGGGAGCCTACCACGTGATTAATCGTATTAATTTTCAGAGACTCTGATTCGTAGAGGGGCTTGGGGCCACAAGCCGACAAGCGCCTTCTTGGAATTGGAAAGACACTTTTATGCACCACCAATCACCATACACCATTCACCATGCCTGTCGCCAATTGCTTCGCTTCGATATTTTATGTTACATTTCTTGCCTCTTGGAAATTATATACTGTTTAGTGTTTCGTAACGTGGCCAGGCCATTAGCACTTGACCGATAACGCCCAAGATTTAATAGCGCTGCCTAAATGCCTACTGCAACGTAGGTTTCAAGACGTTATGGAGAAATATTCATTATTAAGCGAGTGATTAACTCATGATTATTGTTTCGAAATTGCTTTATGGCTGATTAGTGATTACGGAATGTTCACTCACATAATGTATAATAACAAGTAATGACTAATTCGTTTCATTCTTCCCACAAGTTATATCGAGTTTGATACGTTATTTATTATTATTAATGATTAATCATTCAATTTTCGGACGATCAATTGTGGCTGAAATAAAAATTTGGTATACTTGAATAATCAGGCCACATTTATTGGTCAACTAGATAAATTTGGTCCAGATTAATTATTAGCCCAAGTAGATTAGCCTCGAAACCCAGTCAACCCCTCTTACCTATCGTAAAGTCTGGCAGCCTCTCTGTGGCCGCCCTCTCTCCTCAGATTATCAGCAAGTTGCTCAGCAAGTCCTGACATCTGATCAGGGGGCAGACTCAACTGGGCCCCAACTGAGAGGGCCAGGTGGGACTGCTTTGTGAGACGCAGGCATTCCAGACATTCTTTCAGCTCCGCACACTGCACCAGATATGGACAAGTTATGGACAGGTGATGGACAAGTTATCGTAGTTAATAATGATTTTCAATCAGCTAATCTAGTAATCTATGGCAGTAAATATATTTGTGTATATTTTAAACTTTTAAGCATAGCCTTTTATTGCATGAGAAAGAATGATCATTTATAAAATAAAACATTAATCCAGGTAGTGGTTATTCGGGTTAGGTAGCGGTTATTCGGGTTAGGTAGTGGTTATTCGGGTTAGGTAGTGGTTATTCGGGTTAGGTAGTGGTTATTCGGGTTAGGTAGTGGTTATTCGGGTTAGGTAGTGGTTATTCGGGTTAGGTAGTGGTTATTCGGGTTAGGTAGCGGTTATTCGGGTTAGGTAGTGGTTATTCGGGTTAGGTAGTGGTTATTCGGGTTTACTAATTTATAAAAGAATGGAAGCTTGGAGAAAGTAACCCGGGAATAATCCGAAAATCCCACCTGTCCAAAGAGTACCCCAGCCTCCTCCATCTGACCGTTCTCTTTCATCAGAGCTGCAAACTTCCTTCCCACAGTCCTGTACTGATCGGACACAAAGGGATAGTGTTGTAGGGCTGTAGCGTGGAGCGAGTGCTTGGTAACGAACACGCACACTTCTTCAAACCTGCCTGAAAATCAAGGGTTTTGGTAATTGTTAGGAATTAAGACCAGTTCCATGGTCAGGGTTTTGGGAATTGTTGGGAATTAAGATCAGCAGACAATATACGTATTGTTGGATTGGGGGAATTACTAGTTGGTATGAGAGCTAAATTTGAAGTCAGAGTAAACTTCATACTTTTGAAATAAGAATTATAAGATATTGTTTTTGAACACGGACGGAATAAAAACCGTTAAATCTTTGTTTTATCCGCATCATGGTAGCTTCAAGTATAGTGTTAAAAGTCTTTATTTTGAATAACTTACCTTCACAGCACATCAGGTGCTTCAGAGCGGACTTCTCCCGTCCCAAGTGTTCGTCTATCTTAAACTTCCTGGAAATTTAAATGTTGTAGACAGTTAAAATACGTTAAATATGTTAAAATAAGTCACGAACAGCAGTTCGTGTTACAGTTATCGTGATTACAGCCTATCTGTTATATTATTATTCTTTATAAAACATAAAAATTAGAATAACCAATGATTGGACCCAGCGAAAATCGAAAAAGAATATGATTATAACCATAAATATTAAATAGTCTGTTACTATAATAATATATAGTACCATTCTATTCTTGTGTTTTCGTTAGATCCAATGTCATTGCGAAACTCTCATTTTGCTGCTTTGGTATTCCAAAATTGCTGTGGCATAGGATACGTCCGATTATGTTCGAAGGTAAATCGATTTTGTTACTACATAGTTACATTTTTGTTGTTGTTGCTAACTTAAGTCTTAATGGTGTATTTTTCCGAAAATTGTCGATTAAAAACAGCAGACAGACAAAGTACAAGTTCCAATGGTGAAAATTGTAAATGATTTTATGGTGAATTGAGTATTCAAATTGTAAAATTTCACCATTTATCACCACATTTTGATGAGTATGTATTTGCCTTCTAGTTTAGTTTTGACCAGGTTATAACCGAAATGACCCACCTGTAAATATCATCGTAACTCTGTAGCTCGTTTAGAAACAGCATGTACTCTTTAGGATCCTTCTGAGTGTGTTGAGCTACTAGTAGGACCAGGTCCAGGTCGTGTGTACCCAGCGCGTGGTTAAATAACGAGTCATCATCTGTGATATTCGTAGTATCAACCAATTAGTTAATTGGTTAATTAACGATTATCTAATTGGATAATTAGTCAATCGTGGTATTGCGCGAGGAATTAATCACACATAACGTAATGTTTACAATTCCCAGCTAACGAGGATTTAAAATAGAGATTACAGGTCACTTCTATACAACACAATTTCTAGCATAGGGGCACTTTCAAAAACTATGTTAACGAATCTGTCACGGGAAAAATTTCAACTTCTAGAAGCTCTCATTTGGTGGATAAACTCAATATTTTGATTAAACTTTTTTTCAGCATAGGATTTGCGATAGTTCAACTTTTACAAAAAGAATAAAATGTCTACTATGTCTATGAGCAGAGATACACGCATTTAAACCAGGGCTAATAATGGTGGATATACTTTTCAGAGGGGTTTGGTGGATATATCATTGATTGGCCTGTAACTTTACGTGTGGTTAATTTATGGTGATTATTTAAAGATAGAATTGTAGCAAATCGATATGCCTCTATGATAAAAGGGGAAAATAAAGAAAGATTTCAATTTTAAGGCTAGATATGGTGGATAATAAAACGATGAAATAAAATTCAATACCGAAAATTTTCAACTGAAAAAATTATATTGGTCAACAAGTTCACCAGCTTTACTCAGTGAACGGATCAGGTTGGAAATCGTTTCAAGTTTATGATAGCATAGAAGATTTAATTTTTAGGCCATTTTTGGTGGATATATTGGAGCTTCAAGATTGATTTAATTTTAAGTCAATTTCTGAGTCAATAATGCAGGTTATCCATTGTTAGACCCCAATTATCTCCTCTAGAAGCTGAAAATGTATACAATTATTGCTCTAGGGCCATAATGAATGGATATAGTTTCATACGAACTTAACAAAATGTCTCCTTTCAGCCTTTAGAGCCGTTTTTGGTGGATAAAAGCACACAAACGGGAAAATTTGATTTTTCATCCACTTTTTTTGGCCCAAGATGTGTTCTATCATGAAACTACAACTGTTTCTAGATAGAAGATCCCCTTTGCTGAGTCAGTTCAAAAGAATTCTCAGTCCAAGACGACTTTTAAGGTTAAAATTGGTGGATATTAAATGTAAATAACCTACCTCAGCGATTGAAATAACGATTTCTTTACTGATAACGTATGTGATCCACTTTCAAAGCCCAATAATTATATCTTAAGGTCGAAAGAGCTGAAAATCATTGCTCTGAGGTCGTAAAGAAGGGCTATAGTTTCAAGTAAACGTTCCAAACATTCTCCATTTAGGGCCGTTTTTGGTGGATAAATGCCTAAGAAATTAGCTTAAAGACGGTTAAATTTGCTTTTTTATCCACTATTTCTGGCCTTAGATTTGCTCAATTATGAAATCATACACTGATATTGGTTTGTTTAGACCTTTTTCTTGTTCAGCACAAAATGTGATAAGCTCAAGCCGACTTTTAAGGCCAAAATTGATGGATATCAAAATATCCAGGTCGATATTTTAAGTATTTTTGAGTTATTTATCCACCAAATTGGCCCTAAAAGCTTAAAATACCATACTACCTTTTACATTAATGTTCAACATCATATATTTTATCTTTATCAACTGTTTCTAATCATGATGATGTCTTATTTATTGATATTTTGGTAGCATTTACGTGTTTAATTAATTAATATTGACTTATATCCACCAAAAATAGCCTTTAAACTTAAATCTCGAACTCTAAGTTGGTGCCATTCATTTAACATTGCCTTTGCACCATTTTAAGACCAGTAAATTGATGTTAGCTAACAAATAACAGTCTTAAAAAAGAGGTAAAAAAATATATCCACCAAATTTGGCCCTTAAGAAAAATCCCGGCCCTACATATGAAATTGTGAAGTTATAACGATTATTTATAAGTCTCAATCATATTTTAGGAGTTTAGATGGAATTAAATATTTTTAAAGGCCACCTGAAGTGGATTGGTCTGTTTTACTTTTATCCACCAGATTTAGCCCTAAATCGAAACAAAAAGTGGCAGATAGTAAAGGTTAGGGTATAGCACACCATATCCTGGAGTTTCATCCCGTTCCAAAAATTATCCACCAAATTATGCCACAAAAACTGATTTTTGACAAATTTTAACATTTTTTCCGTGACAGATGTTTTTGAAAGTGCCCATAGAGTTAACATTTAAACTTCTTTCAGATAAGAAATGTTACATGATTTAATTAATATATATTCAAGTTTCAACAAACCTGTCAAGATAAGCATGTATTTTATGGTAGCCTCCGTTTCGACAGGGTTTGTGGTGTAGAGAGACTTCAGCTTCTGTAGACCTGGGTACAAAACGTTATAATGTTTATAATTTACGAGTAAAGTAGGTTAGTAGGTTTTTCCTCATTTCATTACTTAGTTAATTAAGTTGAAATTGTTAAACATGCATATTTTCGATAGTTGAACCTAAAAAACTGCAAGATAAAAAACTTCTAATTACCAGTAGAGATATCATCTATCTTGACATAACAAGAGATAAGGGTATTAAGCCAGGGTATAACATTCTCAGAGACACTCTCCACCACAGCTTTACAAACTGTGTTAACTTTATCTGGTGGGGCTGTCGACTTGGTACCCATGAAACTGAAAGTGAAAGTGAAAGTGAAGACTGTTCACTGTGTGCTGCACACAGTGTGTGCACCATGATAAGCCAGGATTAAAAACAAAGCCATTTTAAGATTTTAGGTTATCGGATTAAAATAAATTGTAGCTTATTTGTTATTATGTAATTATCTAATTACCTATGTAATTATGTAATTTTTGCACGTTTTAACTGTGGTCTCAAATAGAAATGTTTTGTTTATTTACACCACAAACTAACTGACTGAATTAACCCTCCCACAATTCACACCTGTCAGACTACCTGAGAACGTTGCGGAAAAAGAAGCCTGTAAACAACAGAAGAAGCCTGGCAAGGTCACGTGACACAATCAGTGAAGCCTAGCAAAGTCACGTGTTATAATGTAATAACCAGACGGTTGGCACTGGGCAGGCACTGGGCAGGCACGGCAGTGGGCAGGCACGTACATCATTTCTTAAAATTCCAACATTCTTTTTGGATCACCCTTTATTTAAACAATATGATTCGGCATGTCAATTGACAAAGGCTGTCAAACAAGTTACGAAGCAGGAGACTAAAAATGGCGGGACATTGCATCAGACATCCTGAGCTACTTGCCAGTGATTTAGTCTTTATATGGAACCTATGCATGGTAGAGCACAGCAAGGGCAAGGCAGACCAAGACAAAGCTACTTGTCCATGTTACTGAAGGAAGTTGGGACAAATTCTAAAGAGGAACTGTGAACCCTGATGCGGGACAGGGATGTATGGAGGGGCGGGGTTATCACTGTTTTTGCCTTTTGTTAACCAATATAGCCATGGTAAATAACGAGTGGATTTTAGCTTAATGGTCATGCACCAGGGTCGTGAAGTATTTAAAAAAAAACATTTAAAAATGTTTTGGGGCGAAGTTAAGTCTCCTAACAACTTAACAATAAACTTTATGAAGGCATAGAGATCACTTCTTCAATTGGAATTTACCATTTGCATCTTCTCGGTTATGTCTCTGTTTTATCTTATCTAACATATCATTGTTCCAATTTTTGTTAATGTAAAGCATTCACATCCTTCAATTTTAAACCATATTCTATTGAGAGAAAATATCAAAGTAAATACCTGATAAAATATATCCTTGTGTTTGCATACCTTATAAAACATATCCTGGTGTTTGCATACCTGTACATAGTGAGAGTTGTATCATCAGAGGAGAGCTCCGCTACGAACAGCTCCAAAAATTGGCTTGTCACTTGAGATAGGATTTCTACAGGAGTTTCAAGTTAGCTTTTTTAAATCTCATGATTAACGTCGTTGAGAAATCCGCGAGTATTGACACGGTAAGGAATTATTACTCAAGATAACTTTTTAATTATCGTTTATTGAAATTATTAATTGTGAATTATAAATAACCTGGCAGCTTTGTGAGGAACTGCTCAGGGTGGTAATCAAAAATGAAGTTCATGTTCACCCTGTGTTTCCTGACTCCTTCGAATACCTTCTTGTACTGCAATTAGTAGGTCGTGAGTTAATTAATTAGTAGGTCATTAGAGCATTAATTAATTAGTAGGTCATTAGAGCATTAGTTAATTAGTAGGTCGTGAGTTTGTTATTACCAATTAGCACATACTCATAGTAGCATTAAGGACTTTCTTATACAACTTGACATTGTTGATTGCTAGAATTGAGATGCTGGATTAACATTTAACACCATTGTCCTGCACATTTTAGTAATCTATTTTGATTATTATAAACAATATTCAGCTGGTTCTAACCTGCAAGGTATCAATAAGTTGAGCCAGGTAGGTGAGGAGCAGAGGTCGGGGGTGTATGAGCTCTAGATTACCACGTGGCATTTGTAGGATGATACGTGATGAGGTAGGATCAGATACCACCAGACGGGATCCTCTCTCCAGTGTTCTGATCTGAACAGGATACCGTCAATATGATAAACATAATGGTACCGTCAATATGATAAACATAATAGAAGTTAAAAGTGTAACTGATAAATAGTTTAAGGGCTAAACATTCAGATATAGCACGCCCAATAGTTACCCATATTGAATATTGATCTAGAACAACTACTCAACTAAGAGCCTGCTTGAGTGCTCGTGCACCAAATATGTTCAATTACCCCGGTATCCACGACACCCTCAGTAGTTCTAGCAACGTGAGCAGGCTGGTTGAGAGCAACACACATCAGAGTGTGGGAGTGAGAGGTCAGGAGGAGGTGCGTCCTGCGGAGGAGGCGTTACTAAGATGTTACTAAGAGGTTACTAAGAGGTTACTAATACGTTACTAAGAGGTTACTAATTATACGTTACTAATACGTTACTAAGACTAGCAGGAACCCGTCTAACCCTAAAATGGTGTCAAGACTCAAGAGACTAAAACAATTATTACCTATTTAATTCGCGTTTTTGACACCACTTGGGGTACCAAATTTTGGGCTCTAAAACTCCTATTTCTTGGCCAATTTTTTATTTTTTCATGCTGATTTGGAGGCCATTAAAGCATTTGACCCAGTCAAAAAAGTTTCAGTTGTATATCTTTGACGGTTTTTGCAGAAATTCGCGTTAAAGTTGATGCCGTGGTGTCAGTAAAATGGCACAGATAAATATATATATATATATATATATATCGTCTCGCTTTATATATAGTAAGATGTTACTAAGAGGTTATTATGAGGTTACTAATACGTTACTAATACGTTACTAATACGTTACTAATACGTTACTAATACGTTACTAATACGTTACTAAGAGGTATCTAAGACGTTACTAATACGTTACTAATACGTTACTAATACGTTACTAATTATACGTTACTAATACGTTACTAAGATGTTACTTTGAGATTAATTTATAACGAGCAGTCGAATTACAGTACTTACTAGTCATACTAATACTATCCCTCCTTTTAACGATTATGAATCAGGACGTAGAATCGAGATAATATCAAAGATTTTCATATATTTCTTATGATCATCTTAGTATTTATTACGGTTATTTACTAATGATTTATCAATTAATGAATTATGTGTGGTTAGTGGAACAGTTAGTTTTTTACATTCCTAATCTCTTAAATAACAATAGCAGTATAGAATGTATAGAATGTAATAACGAGTAACTAAAAATTAGTGTGTCTCTTCCTGATTGATCCGGGATTCTTTAGTGCTAGTTTAATGAGAGCAGAGTTAATCCATTACCTGTGGTTCATTGGCAAGACGCACAGTTAACATTATGTAAATTATATATGCAACATATTGTAAGTATTATTGTACATAATAATAATAATAAATTGAAATTTAATAACACCGCTTTTAACTTTAATATAAAACTTATACTCAGCAGTGTTAAAACTAGTCATTCCAGAAAAAAACATGAATACTAAGTTAAGAAAAGTAACATATGCTTGCAAATATATCGTCAATACGCCAGAAAATGGTATATATGACTTATACATATTAATATCATGCAAAGATCAAACACCAGATAATATGAAAAAAATAGTTATCGATAAAGTTTTCAAATACATGATTTAATTATGAATACCTACCCGGCGCGGGAGACGTTAAAGGGTTATAGATAATAATGATAACAGTCGTATTACAACTCTAGAGACAGTTTCAATACCAATTATTCTAACATTCTTATCTCACATTTTTCATCCCTTTGCGTCGAACGAGAATTCGTATAATGAGAATTCGTATAATTATAAAGAAGAATAACACCGTAATAACTATTGCGGTACATCATAAAGAACCCAATTACAGAATAACTCCTCCACACAGAGATTTCATCATGTGTGCTGTGTATGAATGATGCAGGTAAATTAGATTCTTTAGCATCTTACTCTGAGATAGCATCCTATTATGTGGGAGTGTCCTTCACTGTATTTAGTTACCTCCGACCGGAAACATTTTCCAGTTTTGACTTTTGTTTTACATAACAAGGTTATGTATCAGCCGGATAACGGTACCGTCAAAGTTGGAAACTCGAAATCGAAATTCGAAATTCATTATGTGCTACCTCAATCGATCGTTTCTAATGTATTATATATAAAATTATATGACGCACGCCACAAACTTATTTTCTAAATGGCACTATAACGGTTTGATAAAATAAGGGTCACTAAGATAAGTGACTAATATACGAGTTTTCTTAGAATTCTTAGTTCTTAGAATTCTTAGTTCTAGTATCCTCCAAATAAAAACAATAGCTAGCGTTATAATTTTATTGGCAGGTGTTCCTAAAGGCACAGTGACCATACTGTGTATTTGTAGGTTACATGTTATTTACAGGTTACCTCTTATTTAGTGTACCAAATTACGGAGCCCTTCTCCAGGAACATGTAATATGATCCTCGAGTTCAGGTCTGCTTATAAATTGGTGATACAACTTATCTTTTAGGTGCTTTCGCAGTTTACAGATACGCGGCTCAAGATCACATGATAAATCTAAGGTTGTTGTTGTTGTTAATAAGGGTTAATAAATGGGAAATAATAATTGGATGTCGATTGAGCGAGGCAGTTAAATAAGGTTCTCCACAAATACCATCTCTACTTTAAGCGTAGTATAGGGATTTTAGGAGATGGTACGTATGGAGATGATTCTCGTAGAAACACTTTGAGGATGTCGTGACTATTGCAGAGCAAAAACATTCTTTATATTGGTAGGAAGGGTAGAGAATGCGTTCTATCAAAAACATCTTCACTACGACGTATCATTACTACACCATCTGTGCTATGAATTTTGGCTGTGTTTCAAAGAAAATTGCCTCCTTATCCACCACATTAGTATAGATATTAGAGACAGGGAATTGGCAAATATTGACGTAGACAAGATAACTAACTGATTAACCAATTAGTAGCGCACGTGACTCACTTGTGAAGAGAGAGTGAGGTACAATCGTAGTTCCACAGTCTGGTGTCCATGTAGAGGTGATTGAAGGAGGTTCTGCCAACAACCACTGTCTCCTCTCCAAATACCGCCAGTTCCATCTCACAGAACCTGACACACTCCTGAAGGGTCATTAATCAATTAGGGTCATTATTCAGTATTCAATTAGGGCGATTAACTAATTAGTAAATTAGCACGATTAACCAATTAGGATGGATACTGATAACCAGAAATATATATTATGCTAACAGTGAAATACTACAATATTTACTCATTTGCAAACAATTCTGGTAATATGAGACCGTGAGAAATTAAATTTCCTCAGAATCAGACAAGGTATTTCCTCTGCTGGCACGTAGCCAGCTATGAAAGTTCCAAATTAACACCATGTGAATTACTGTACATTTGAGAACCACGAGATGTACCAACAGACGGTAGCCAAAATATTCAGGTGCATTTTTTATTACAGTACAGGTAAGATCAGATATGACACAAAATCAATTGTTTTTCTAATCAAAAAATGAGTCAGATGAGTTCTAAATTAAGTATTTAAAGTTTGCCTGTTTGTCAGTCAGTTTACTTGTCCGTCAGTAAGTTTATCTGTCTGTTCGTCATTGCAACTCACCTTCATACTAACACTGCCCCACGGTTGCAACATGCCGTCATGTAGCTCAAACAACTCCCCTGAATACAGCTGTACTGCAATAGTACCGGACACAGGGTGCCTCATCATGTTCACTGCAGTATCTTCAAGCGTCATACACGACACTACAAATATCTCCTTGTCCGAGAGCTCCAGCTGTAATGGTAGGAGCTACTAGTTATTTAATGTATCTTTTAATGGGGTGAAGCGAGGACAAATTCTAAAAATTTTTTGTTAAAATGTTTCTCTTTACAAGCTTAGCAGTCGATTTCTAACACGCGCAGTCGTAAGACCTTAAGTTCTTCAATACGATATGATGACATCATTGACAGTTTAAGGATCTCAAATTGCCATAGAATCTGTCTAATAATCCCATCATAACAAATAAAATACTCCACATTACACACAAAGAGAGACAGCCCTGAACTGACACCTTTTAAAACTCGCGTAACCAATCAAATTCTTTTACATCACCCCCAAACTTACTGTAAGTAGAGCATCTACATCGTTGACCAGGGCGACACAATACGCTTTGGTCTGTGTAACCATGGTGAGATGCCTGATGCAGGTGTAGGAGTCAAGAGGGAACTCCCGCTCTAGAGTGAAGGTCTCGTCAGGGAGGATCTCGCCAGGAGGGGAGTGGGAGACGTTGTTGAAACGCTGTATCGTCCTGGGATAGTATCTCGTTAATACGATAGTATCTCGTTAATACGATAGTATCTTGTTGAAACGCTGTATAGTCCTGGGATAGTATCTCGTTAATACGATAGTATCTTGTTGAAACGCTGTATCGTCCTGATATAGATTAAAGAAGGGATTAGGTGACTTCGAGATGATCATTTAAAGTGGCGTGCAATGTTAGACCGGGGGGCGATGGTTTTACTAGAATCTCGTTGAAAGGGTTTCGCCATTTTTACTATTATCGCAATCTGTCAATAGTGAAAACTGAAATTGTCCACAAATTCGTATCATTCTTATCATGTTTCAGTGGCAAAATTTCAAAAACTTGGCGAACGGCGATGACAAAAATCTTATATTTATCCTGGCACGGAATTTATAAAATGGATCACATCCGTGATCCATACAGTAGTAAGAGATCAATTGTTGAGAAAAAAAGTATTTACCAAGAAACTTTGCAGGCTATTGTTCTGATAACTTTTTAATTTACTGACTTTAACAACAATTGAACCTCTTAAAGGTACTTACTTTAGGTCTTTAACGTCTTCAGAGTCTTTAACTTTAAAGTCTTTAACTTTTTAATTTGCCGAAAATTTGAAAATTGTTTGGGGACCGGTTTTTGATACACCGGCAAATGTTTACAAAAACATATGAATTATGATACATAATTATGTATCATAGCAATATAATTTTATTTAATATAAGTGAAAATGAGAATTGAAAAAGATGGTGTAACCTTTATTATTTATTCAAAAAAATTAAAACTTGCATAATATTATGATTAATTAAAAACAAAGTAAAAAATAATTTGATTTGATACGACAGATGATCACACGCACTATTTCTAGGCCGACTGATCCATTACATTTGCGCTTATGTCCTCAGCAAGTTTTGTTAAGTTTCTTATAAATATAAGCTACTTGCGTTGGTACTTGGTGATTAACGATTAATGAGCAGGGCAGAGTCGATAGTGCTCTGTTTGAGCCGTAGTTAAATAAAAGTAAACAAGCCCATGTCTTATCAGCAAAATATTTTTCCTAATATAATGTCCTCTAAATCATAAATGATAGTATAAAATATCTAAAATGATAAATATGAATAAAGAAAATGATAAAGTACGAATAAAAGAACCATAAACATCATAAATATCAAACGTTCATAGATTTGGTTTGAACTTATTTTATTGGGGAAGAAGCAATTCTTGTTGACACGTGACAGTGGTTCTAGGATTTGAATGGTCGCTGCTGAAAGGTTTTTGCTTTGACGCACCACCTCATAGCGATAAAAAGGTCAAAAATAGCTTTACCTCAAATAGCTTTACTTCTCTAGATATCATCAATATTGATTTAAGTGGTGAAGTGCAATAACGTGACGCAAGGAAGCATGACTATTTAAGAATTGGATTTGCGATAGCATCATCAATATCGCCCAACTTATTGGTATGGTTTCTCCTTTAACCCCTACACCCCTAGACTCCTAAACCCCTACACCCCTACACCCCGGCCCTAGACCACTGGACCCCGGCCCTGGACCCCTGGACCCCTAGTCCCGTAGAACCCTAGACCCCTAGACCCCTAGAACCCCTAGACCCCTAGACCCCTAGACCTCTAGACCACTAGACCCCTAGAACCCTCGACTAAATCACACCATCGAGATTTTGAACAACACATTCATATTTCTATACTTCCTTGCAAACTTTGATTGTTTTGATAAAATCATGAAAATAGGCATTACTTCAATACTTTAAGGGGTGATTTTGTTGTTGCTGTTCGCCTCACTAAGTTTACCAGGACTGTTTTTTGGGCTTTGATAACAATGAACCTTCTAATAGGCACGACGACACTATCATGATACATCATATTAACCATGTGATTGTGCTATCTCTCATGATCCTGAGCCAGTCCAAATCAACTAACTTGGAGGGCAAAGACAACTCTCCACGGGAAAATGAAGGAAACAAGGATGAGGAAGAGAAGGAAGAGAAGGAAGAGAAGGAAGAGAAGGAAGAGAAGGAAGAGAAGGAAGAGAAGGAAGAGAAGGAAGAGAAGGAAGAGAAGAAAGAGTCTATAAATTTAGTATCGGTTCAACTTCAACCAACGTTCACCATGGGTGGCTTTTTTCTGTCTACCGGAGAGTTTATAGGTCTCTGTCATCAAATAGCGACAGGACCAAGCTTCATGTACTTCAACACAACAGAAAGTCAGTTCCACTTCAGGGACATATCGGGAGGGAACCGCCCTCCAAGCAAGGACGATGAGTTCCATACTTGCCCCATGAACATTGATTACTTAGGAATGTATCTGTACTGGTGCTGTGAAGGAAGGCATACTCTGACAGACCTAACGATAGCAGAGGGAGATCGCTATCAGTGCGAGATAAAGAAGACTGATCTGTGCGATTCCGCCAGTTCCTGCTCGACAGACGAGTGCGGTTGTGCGAACAAGGGTCCAGGATATCAGGACCAGGTCATGTACTGTCCAGGTAAACATGGGGGACAAGCTTGTATTTCCTTTGAAAATGTCTGTGACGGAGTAGCTGACTGTGCGGATCACAGTGACGAGTGTCTCTGTCAGGATTCTTTAATATTGCAGTGTCACGGCATACCACAACTTGAACGGATCTGCATTCCTCTAACAACATACTGCAACCATCAAAACCAAATGCAAGGGTTAGGCCTGCACAAATTATCCTACCAATATTAATTGCACGGCAGTGCTAGACCAGCTAGAGATTGATGAGAGGTATCCGTTGATGAGCTATTTAGGTGACTTGACGGAAGTTTCCTTTTCTTACTCGGGTCCATCGGCTGCCCAAATTTGTCAAACTCTGTGCACTAATACCACCGAGCTGACAAATTGGAAACATTTTTGCCCGCATATCAGGCTTGTAAATAAACGTTACTACAATGAAGTCTTATTCTTCTGCGAAAGAAATAATACGGACGATTCAGCTGAATCATACTATTTAGTTGATATCTGTGACGGTAAAGTACAGTGTACAAACAATGCTGACGAGGTGGGGTGTCCAGATAGATTCTACTGCTCAGATGATGAAGAAACCCTCTCTTGGATTGACGAGGGTCGCGTGTGTGATCAAAGAAAAGACTGTAAAAATGGAATAGACGAGTGCTCCGGCTGCGTAATTGAAGGTTTAGCATCCTCTGAATTCCTTGTCAACTCCAAAATTGTGGCAGCTTTTGCCATTGTAGTAGGACTTGGTATCATCGTGATAAACATTTCTGTTGGTCTGAAAACATTTAATACGGAGTCAAGTTCAAAGGCAGCTGAAATTGATAGGATTTTACGGCTTCAGATATGCTTTTATGACTTTCTCATGGGCATTTATATGATCAGTTTGATAGTTGCAGCAATTGGGTTACGGTTGAAGGGCGATTACTGTGAGTTTGATGAAGAGTGGCGTTCTAGCTTGCCTTGTGAGTTGCTTGGGATCACATTTTCAGTGTCCTCTCATGGATCGCTGCTCGTTATAGCCATTGTGAGCATATTGAGGTGTGTAAAATGTACCATGGGTAACGCCATAGACCTTTCAATAAAAACGGTCATAATAATGACATTCATTGTTTCTCTCTTGAATCTGTTTCATGCTGTTCTACCCACATTGCCAGTTAATGAGATCCAGAGTTTTTTTCGAACAAGCATATACCTGACAGCTGTAGAAAGGAATCCTTTTATAACAGCAAGGGAAGGGTCCGCCATGATAGAACAAGTTAAAAACATTCACAGTCATTATTTTCACAACAGCTCATCATCAATAGACGTACTTAGAATGCTTGCTGACCTCAAACATGCCAACATCACCTCTGACGATGGCATTTTCGAAGTCTCAGACATATGCTACTACGGGAACACTCCACTCTGCATCTCAAACATCTTCAAGATGCAACAGAGCTACCAGGTGTACAAGATATCGTACTGCATAGTAATATCAATATTGCTGATCGCCATGTCAGCAGCATATATCACCATCCTGCAAAGAGCCAAGAAAAGCCAACAGGAGGTTGGTCGAGCAGCAAACGACAACACTTCACAGCTAGCTGTTAAAGTTTCTCTCATGATAATCTCCCAGATACTGAGTTGGGTGTCGTTCATGGTCGCTGTTATTGTGTTCACATGGGTTCTCAAGTATCCCCCGCCAGCTAAAATATTTGAAATATTTGCACTGATCGTGATACCAGCCAACAGTCTTCTTAACCCCATATTTTACAGCGAACTGTATAAAACCATAGGACTCACTTTCATGAAATATGTTCATTTGTTTCAAATGAGAAATCGTGTTGAAGATATAGAGCTTCATAATATTGGTCGATGAACAGGAAGGACAATATTATCAGAGCTAGAGAGATAGCCCACGTGCGTGCTGCCGTTACCCGGAGTTAATGAACATGGTACAATATAATATTATAACAAGCTAAAAGACTGTGACTGTGGTTTAACAACTGAGCCTTGAACCAATAAAGTTTCTTAATTTGTTAATTTTCAGTACTACTAAGATTTTGTAAATTAGAATTTGCTATTTGTTCACTTGATAATGTGAGTTTCTCGAAGGTAATTTTTCACTATCGTTGATGGAAAAAAAGGCAGTTTTTTATTAGATGGAGCAGAGCGGGTTTTAAAAAACATAAGAAATCTTAACCAATGAAAACTTTTTATTTTACTGAAATGCTCTCTTCTTCTCTTGGTTTCCGGGTTGTAAATCCCCGGCCTCCTATTATTCACTTTTTTGTTGTTGAATGAACATTAATAAAACAACTATTTTTTAATAAAACAAAAAACAAAAACTACTTCTTCTTTCACAATTTTACCTTGCTTGTTAAAAGTTTTATAAGGTTGGGTGAAATAATTTTAATGCCAACAAATGATAGGTCGTCGGTCTATATGCTAAATTCTTTATTAATATTATATCGATTTGTTGCTCTGTATCTCAAAAATAACTCTTCTTAATTTTTTTCATTCCATTACTCTTTCCGTGTAAATCTTTATACTAAAATAACAATTTAAGTAAAAAATGGCAAATTATATAATAAGCAACATCTCGTGCATTCTACTGTAAAGATAAAATATCTAACCCACTCATCGTATAATAAGCACTAAACTCTATGATAACAGGTAAATAATGTTTAAACACCAGACTCCAGAAAGACAGAAGATACTCGATACTGGGCGTTGTGTATAATGCCCAACAGATGATAGCAAGTATTGGAGAGGTGACGAAACAGTCAAACAGAGGGAAGAAACAGAGGGAAGAAACAGAGGGAAGAAACAGAGGGAAGAAACAGAGGGAAGAAACAGAGGGAAGAAACAGAGGGAAGAAACAGAGGGAAGAAACAGAGGGAAGAAACAGAGGGAAGAAACAGAGGGAAGAAACAGAGGGAAGAAACGACAGTACAGTTTAGTTGAGCAAGAGGACGAAGATTTGACAAGAACAACGTGGCTGTGTCTGAAGAGTGGAGATATAAAAGTATGAAGAGCTATCGACAGGATCAGGTTTTAGGGCGATAACAACTTTGTACCAATGTTATCTTTATTTTTGTTGTGTTTATCTTGCTGTTATAATAGTACCTGGCTTTAAAGCGTAATGTTTGTCTGCCCGAATCGGTTTTTTCGTTGTTGCACATTCCCGATGTGAGCTTTTGAGATGAAAATAACTAATTAAATTTAAAAAATAATTCATAACTTAGAAGTTCCCGAGTTACAGCAGAATCACCCATCCAGATTTTGTAAGTTTTGGATGCCTTAAATTTTGATAGAGAACTGGGATCATGAAGACTCATCTTTTCAACAACATGTGTAGACTATAAATTAAGTAGTGTATCAGTTATCACACCAGCGATGTGTACATGTGTTTTCCAAGATAAAATGTTCCCGCATAATTTTATTTTCACACAAGTTTTCTTTAGGACGATCACTTTGGAGCTGTGTAAAAGAAGAGGATTACTCAAACTAACTCAAGCTAACAACAGTTCCTTAGCCAGGTTAGTGAACGTTTTCCTATCCTTTAAATCTACTGTAATAATTACAGAAATGTGAACTTGTTTGGATAACCATTCATGGGACTTATTAGCATCATGGGCCATGGCGCTATACGTGGGGTCTAGGTGGGGTGGGATCTGGCCTCTGCGTGAACCTTAGGGTGAAATAATCATGTGCTTGTGGCCACATTGTCTGCCGTTCCCTGAGAAAAGGCATCAAGTGATCAAGTCACATCGATGTCGTTTTGAGAAAATGGGACAAACGTGTTCGTCGTATTTTGGGTAATTTTACTCGCATAAAAGGGGTTAATTTTGACATTTATGCGTAAATAAATTATTGTCATATTATGTCCTAAACATGCTTAAAAGCATAAATTCACCAATACAACACTGATCTATAAAAACCATTTTTCTCCAGAATAACTTAACTATTTTCCCATCCGCATTGGACTTAATGCCTTTTCTGAGGGAATTGTGGACTTACTGCCTTTTATCAGAATCGATTTCAACCGATTCCTCTCTAGAAAGGCAGTAAGTCCATTTTTCCTCAGATAAAGTCAACAGAGAAAAAAAAACATTTCTATATTTTTGATCATATCTTTGCAATATAATTATGTGGGCCTCCTGTGCATTGCAAGTATGTAATATTGACGAAAAATGGATAATTTTTCGCTCAAAACTTCTTAAATATTAAATATTTTGGAATAATTTGTACAGCATCGTATTCAGCTCAGTCAGACGCATTAGGTCGGGTAAAAATATATGAACATACAATATTTAAAGCACCAAATTTTTCAAAAATGTTTCAATAATTCACACAAGGGGGACCCTTGTGTTCAGGTTTAAAAATTTTGAAAATAATATTTCTTTAAATTTTGAAGTATTAGTACCAAAATGTTTTGCTTGCTGAGCTGATTACGACCACATAAAAATTGTTTCGATTATAACTAAAACTGTGAAAGTTATAGGACAAAAACTATAAAAAACTGCAAATAAAGTCTGGACTTAATGCCTTTTCTCAGGGAATCTCAGGGAACAGAAAAATTCCCTCAGAGAAGGCTGTACAAATGGACTTAATGCCTTTTCTCAGGGAAGGTTTTGGGATAACGAGCTTAATATTGACGTTTTGTGTGACTTACTGCCTTCGTGACAGCTAAAACAGTATTTTCATAACTTGATTCATAGCTTAAGTTGTAGAGAATCTTCTCCTGAAAATGTTGGTACCAATATCTCAAAATTTCTCAGGGAACGGCAGTTGTGTGGTATGGTAGGGGGACTAGGGAATTGGAAATTTTAGGTGGACCAGGTTTGATGATTATGTTACTAAAAGCAACTTTAAAAGGAGAAATAAAAAACTTGCATACTTGTCACTGCACAGTAGCCAGGCGTCATCTCCATGACAACCAATAGTGTTGCACGTGCTGTTCGTCACCAGTTGTGAGTAGGACATTGGCGGAGGAATGCACATTGTTGACATTGGTGTCGTGTTTACCTAAACACAGCAGGATGTTCGTTACCAAGCGAATGTACAAATGAATGTACAAATGAATGTACAAATGAATGTACAAATGAATTTACAAATTAATCATGTACAAACTGATGTACAGACTAATGAGAAAAGGTAAGACTAGCTTGGTTTGGAAATTCTGTTATAGATTTTAAGACATTTTAAAATTCTATCAGAACAACAGATTACAGAACACATCAACAAACCTTCTTATCGTCAATGACCATGGTAGTTGTAGATGAACAAGTTATAATTCTACACGTCAGCTGATAGCAGATGTACCTGAGATACAGTCACATGTTAAATGTTAAGTGATCCCCCTCAACCACATCTTATTTGAATGTAGTTCATGCTTAGCCGATAACATGCAATTTTTATATGACATGGTAAAATGGATCCTCAAAAATGATACAAGTAAACCATGCCCATGGCCATGCAAGTAAACATGCAAGTAAAACATGCATACATGCAAGTAAAACATGCGATGTAATGATACAAATATTATTATCTGTTTAAAAGCTACCTAGAGTCCACAGCAACGTGGAATTTGTGCTCATCCTCAGGGTCCCACAGGAATGTTATGGTACCTGTATCGTAAGCGTAGTGCTGCTTCAACTGCAGGAATGATATTTTATAATCTGAACCCAGAAAACTTATAACTTTTATGGGAGCTGTGTTTTGACGTCAGCTTAAAATGCATTTTATTGGGTGATTCAGAAAAGAAGAAGATCATAACAAATTACAAAATATATACTTAATCACGTAATTTACTATTATCACGTAAATAAACGTAATAATAATAAATTAATTTATCCTTAATCACGTACAAGACCCTGGTCATTAGGAAAGTTCGCACGAGATGGACCACGTTTTTCCCAATTTAACTTTAGAAGATTGTCACAGCAAGAACTTTTAAGATAGGCATATAATATTTCACATGTCTATTATAGTTCAACTAATTGAGTTTTGATTAATAAAATTTTTGAAGCATTTAGTCGAGGGCAAATTGAGGCTAACGAGTCATTTTACATTTTGAAAAACGAACTTTTAGGGGTGTTTCTAATGACCAGGGTCACAAACAAACTCTTTTAAAGCGCCCGGCAACTGACCTGCCAAGAATAGTTAGAGCACGTGTACAGGACCACGTGACACTGGTCCTGTCCCTCGTAGATAACAGCTAGGATATTACTGCTGCAGTTCCACAGGGTGCCACTGACACACGTGTTCTCTTGGCGCAGGGTCAAGGGGAACTCACCGTGTCTCAGCCCGTTACGTTCCATGAATATCACCTGACATCGGGTCTGTTAATACACGTGATGCCCAAATAAGGAGCGTTCCATGAATATCACCTGACATCGGGTCTGTTAATATTTTCATCTATTGAAAAAGTGGCTCTTCAAAGATAGCTCTTCATCTTAATGATGGGAGTTGATCGTACAACATGAACACAGTTTTAAATATTTTAACAATTTTATATTAGCCCAAAGCAAAGTACAGTTTATTGGTTTGTTGGTACGATAAAAAAGAGTGTGCACTATTATAGGGCCTAGTTGGTCGGTAAACAACTCACTAAGAACATCCTCAGCCTAACAGTACCTGATGTTGGTTGTTGTGGTTAACAGTGGTTGATATCAGGTTGCCACTAGGTCTCCAAGAGATAGTATCCTCAAGACCGGGGACAGGCTCGTTAGTGGCCGTGTGAACTCCCTCCCTCGTCCACATTCTTATAACTCTGCTCAATCAAGGAATTGTTAGGAACTATTTTAACAATGTTACTTTGTTCATTAAACACAAAAACACCGGCAATCCGCATATTTACCAACATTCTTATCTATGTAATGTAAAGTTTTTAAAATAATTGAACTTTGAACAATAGTAATATAAAACTATCTTGCTCTGTACAAACTACAACTTAAACAATAATAAGAATAGTATCTTAACTTCATTAGAATTTATTAGCAGGAACAGTAACATTCTCACCTGCAGGAATCACTGTCCCTCTCATCAACAGTAGAGACAACAAAGTACTGTCCATCACCTCTCCAACTGACTCTAGTTTCTCTTGAATCTGTTGTTGCTACGGGGGTGGGTGTAGCGAATACTGGCTGCTGGGATGCTCCTTTACCAGCGGTGCCGTGGAACTGTGTTTCTTTACTCCCCCACCCTACCTGGTAACACCAAGTTAATTAATTGAAATTCTTAGTTAATTCTAGGTTAATTTTTGTAATTGATATTATAACTTATTTCATAAAGTTAATTCATAGAAAAAAAACTCTGAAAACTCTAGTACCTGTGTTTGGTGCTCGGTACCAAATTCCTGAGGTCTAGCATCTGTATCTTTAATATAATCGAATTCCTCAGACATGAGGATAAGTTTACCAGCTCCGGACACTACAACGCAAACTCCGTCATCTGGAGACCACTCAGCACAGGCTACTCCATCCTCTATTACCACCATCTGATCATCGTTAATTAGATAATTAACTAATTAACTATTCAGATCATCAACTAATAAACTTACTGACTCAAAAAATGTTCTAAACTATCAGTTATTTCAGGATTCGGGCTCAAACATTTAAAAAGTCGTAGCTCAAACAGAATCATTTCCCCCTTACAAATAACTATTTAACTGAAAATAAAACAAGCTCCAAAATACTGACCTCTTCTAAAAGCTGAGTTTCTGGGTAGAAGAGAGCGAGAGTTGACACGTTGATCACTACAAAGAGGGCGTGGTGGGAGGGTAACCAGTGAATGTCAGACAACCTCATATCTTCATCTGGTAGACTGTGTTCCAGGAGAACCTGCAGAATATAGGGGGTACATTGCAGAATATAGGGGGTACATTGCAGAATATAGGGGGTACATTGCAGAATATAGGGGGTAGATTGCAGAATATAGGGGGTACATTGCAGAATATAGGGGGTACATTGCAGAATATAGGGGGTACATTGCAGAATATAGGGGGTACATTGCAGAATATAGGGGGTACATTGCAGAATATAGGGGGTACATTGCAGAATATAGGGGGTACATTGCAGAATATAGGGGGTACATTGCAGAATATAGGGGGTACATTGCAGAATATAGGGGGTACATTGCAGAATATAGAGGGTACATTGCAGAATATAGGGGGTACATTGCAGAATATAGGGGGTACATTGCAGAATATAGGGGGTACATTGCAGAATATAGGGGGTACATTGCAGAATATAGAGGGTACATTGCAGAATATAGGGGGTACATTGCACAATATAGAGGGTACATTGCAGAATATAGGGGGTACATTGCACAATATAGAGGGTAAATTGCAGAATATAGGGGGAACATTGCACTATAAGCTACGTCTGGGAGTTGGGATTAGATACATAATATTATGTTGGATTAGATATATTATGTTGGATGTTAATTATTTCTTCTAGCTATGTCTTGCTTGGCTAGTGTCCAAATATGTGTGATTCCTATGATCTGTAATCATATTTATATTATACTATCTTATCGAAAACAAAACTGTTCAGTAGTGAAAATTGTTACAATTTTTAGAATGGTTCGGATAATTTACAAAACGATCCAATCGTTATGTTCATCAATATCAATCTTTACCTAGAGTATGTGAATGTGCATAATTCAACGACAAGATATCTGAAGGTCATCGTGTAAGCCGATACAACATCATTTTCCCGAGCTATACTACATGGTAATGTAAAGAATAGGAAGTGGAATGGCTCAGTAAAATGTACCCAGAGTACATTCCATGGCCACGTCAGAGTATATTTAACTTGTTTACAATCTCGCGGTGTGTTGCGTTGTTAATGCTTTATGGAGTGATTGTCCTGGCAAGACACGATTACATGTTACATTAGTTTGTTATAATGTAATACTAGTATACATTATAATATAATATCATTCAATATAATAATATGCTAGGCTACATCTAATATCCTAATTGAAACTATTCAAGACGTGCAGATAAATGTATATCAATATCATTATATGACGAGTGATAAAGCTAAACCGATAAATTTTATGGCCCGCACTTAAAAAGCACGTACTACAGTAAGAAAAATAAGAAAAGCAGAAAAATCACACAAATATTTTTAGTCAGGTTTCCGTGCAAAAGATGTAAAACATTTTTATCGCAAGTATTAAAGTATGTACCTGCTGCTGATTGTAGTCAATTTTGAGGATAACGTTGTTGAAGCAGCCATACACAAAGTTGGAATCCTGGTCAATTGACAGGTAGTCAAGCTGGGTCCCACTTTTTACTACTTTCTGCCATTGACATGCTAGGTTCCTCATCCTGGGAGAGTCAGTTATGGTGTTCATGTTGTGTCAAAATCAATTACACATAAAATCTGACCACCATTGTTATATGTAATCTCCATAAGCTACAAAAGATACAGAACAATGCTGCTAGATTTATCTTTGGTCTTTATGGAAAAAAGATACGTGAACCTATCATGCCTTACCTCAAAAAGCTCCACTTTCTACCTGTTCGGTTCAGAATCAAGTTCAAAATATCACTTCTGGTCTTCAAGTTTCTTAATAACATAGCCCCTCAGTACTTACAAGGACACATCAATCCAAGAGAAGTACAAAGACAAAGTTCCAGACTAGATGATGACTTTTATTTGTTGAAAGTTCCTCCTGCTCCTCATTTCAGACGAACGGATGCTGCATTTATGTTTTGTGGACCAAAAATTTGGAATGAACTACCCTACTCAGTGAGATCATTATCATCTGTAGAATGTTTTAAAAATGCGCTAAAGACGTTTTATTTCCACCTAGCTTTTGATAATATTTCTAATATTTGTCCATAAAGTCTGAACTGATATGAAAGTGCATAATTTTGAGAACTTCATACAAATATTTGTTCATAAAATCTGATCTGATAAAAAGTCCATAATCTTGGTATTTCAACACTAAGTCTCGCTTGAATGACTTAAATGTACATCTTTGTTGGGTATATTTTAATGTCGAAGCGTGTAATAAATGTTAGAATTTATTTATTTATTTTGTAATAATATACTATTTTCATTAAATTTTAAATTGACAAATTATTTAATAACAAATAACAATCTCTAAATACACATCAATTTGCTCTCCAATATTTCTATTTTGTTAGTCGGGCAGCATCTTGGGTTGTACTGGACCCAACAAGTTTATTATCGAATGTCTACTTATATTTATTAATAATTATGATATCATTATTCATTATAATGGCAATAAAATTTAAATTTTGTTTTACTTAAATTTTGTTTTACTTAAATTTTGTTCTACTTAAATTTTGTTTAATACTTAAAATAAAACTCTAGAATTTCTTTAAACCAATCAATACTGAACTTACAAACATACTAAAACTACCTCTAAAACAGAGATTATACAACATAGATTTAACATTACAGTATTTACATTCAATGATGAATAGACACAGAATTTTCTGTTAAACAGAAATTTCAATTTTATGCCATTTATTACAGAATAAACAAGTTTACAATAAATCAATTTGACAAAATAATGGAAATCCTTCAATACATGATAACAATACAAAATGTTGGTACAAAAATCTAATGGAACAAAATGCAGCCACCTAAAGTAAAAGTAAAAAGTAAACTTCAGGTGGCTGCACTTTGTTCTCAACAATACATGATAAACTTTGATATGATTAAATCGATTTTATTTCTCAGCTTTTAAATTTAGCTTCTAGAGTCAAGGGAGACTTCTTATTAAGCTGAAGATGCATAAATAGCAGTCTCCTCTTGAGCATTTTTGACATACAATTCTTTATTTTCTTTGCACAGTAAAGCAAGTTCTGCGTAGTATGGACGATCAATACCGTATGAGAGGTCAGTAAAGAACTTTAGAAAGGTATCATTAAACAGTGTCTTCATCCATATGGCCGGAGACCAGTCAGATCTTCTGAATAAACGATCGTCACAAAACTTCCAAGAATTGTCTGCCTTGTCAAATCCTACCAAATAATGATAGATCCTGGTTTTGAAATACCCTCTCGGTGGTTTGAAGGGATAATCCTGGGGGAATTCAATAAAGAGACGAAATTTTCCTCGAAAGTATGGAGAACCCTCCGGAGGACTAAATACAACCTCCCATGAGCATTTGTTATCTTCATTAGTAGATATAGTTGAGTCTTCGACATGATAAAATTCATTTTCCTCCTTCTTTATATCATTAAGCTCTCTGGCAATGCGCCTTTCCATATTTGATGGCATTTCATTCGGTTTTTCACTGTAAGTAAGTAAGTAAGTAAGTAAGTAAGTAAGTAAGTAAGTAAGTAAGTAAGTAAGTAAGTAAGTAAGTAAGTAAGTAAGTAAGTAAGTAAGTAAGTAAGTAAGTAAGTAAGTAAGTAAGTAAGTAAGTAAGTAAGTAAGTAAGTAAGTAAGTAAGTAAGTAAGTAAGTAAGTAAGAAACGTTCCAAAAATGAATTAATCATTTACACTGTTTTTAGAAATCATTTCTTTCTTAAATCCTTCCAATCTAACTTTATAGCTTAAAACTGTCGAGCAGTTCTTGAAATCTGGAGGGAGTTTGTTCGGTCATAGAACAGACAAGGCTGGTCGGTCGGAGGTCGGTCGGAGGTCGGTCGGTTGGGCGCCGGGCAGCGGGAGGTGAACGCCGGTCAGTCGGAGGTTGGTCGGAGGTTGGTCGGAGGTTGGTCGGAGGTTGGTCGGAGGTTGGTCGGAGGTTGGTCGGAGGTTGGTCGGAGGTTGGTCGGAGGTTGGTCGGAGGTTGGTTGGAGGTTGGTCGGAGGTCGATCGGGCGCTGGTCGGTCAAAGGTCGATCAGAGGTTGGTCGGAGGTCGGTTGGAGGTCGGTCAGATGTCGATTGGAGGTTGGTCGGAGGTCGATCAGAGGTCGGTTGGGTGCCGGTTGGAGGTCAGTCGGGGGTATATGCTACCACCTCCGACCGGGGCCCGACCGACCTCCGACCGATTGACCTCTGACCAAAAGTCTTTAAATATCGAACAACAATTGCACTATTTGAACTTTTCTGTTTGTCTAAAAGACCCGGCAAAGAAACTCTTCTTATAACAACCATGCCCTCAAACAGTTTCGTTTACAAATCTAGTTGCCTTTGGAATTCATTCCGTCAGATGTTGGCACTGAACGACCTTGAAATCACTCATGGTGTATTCAAATCAAAGGTAAAAAAAGTCATTCTCTTGTCTCAGGGTAAAGGTGACAAGAATACCTGGGCCCCTTTGGCAAACTTTCTGAACTCAGGCAGCTTGAACGACTAAATTTGAAAAAGTAAAACTTCTTGTCTGAATGAACTATTAGAACCTCAAGAAGCTGATACGCATGTCTCCGCTACTAAAATGTTTAATGAGCCCAATCACTCATCACTTAACAGTTTAATCTTCAAAGTGAGTTGTACAATCTAGGTTGTTTTAAGTAGCTGTTGATAGTGTAAAACAGGAGTGACTTAATCGTTTTCATAACTTCGATTTACAATTTGTACCATAATAAAACTAGCACTGCCATGGGGTTCAATAATGGTCATTGTAAGCCTCCAGCGTAATGGTCCTAAGTCTCTGCCCCATGCGGTGCCTGTCAGCATCAGCTAACAGAATAGCCCTAACATAACGATCAAGCCACAAATTAGGTTCCATAATGATTTAATATTGTTGAATAAAGAGATTTGAATATAATCTTTGTTTTATTCTGAAATATTTGTTTTATTCTGAACCTCCGACCGGCGTTCACCGACCGACCTCCGACCGACCAGCCTTGACTTACTACATCTATTGGTTGAAACAAGATTAAGACCAGATCTGCTCATTCTGAACAAACCCGATCCATATTCAGTCAAACCACTAGTTACTTTAAAAGCTTCAATAAGGTCCCCACGTATTCACTGCTCTGCCAGCGTTGTCAAATTGAGGATATCCAGTCTACGGCTGTATGGAAGAGTACCCACCTCATCAATAAGACGGGTAAACCGCCTCTGGGCGTTCTCCAGCTCCAAAACAGTCCCCCAACTTCCATGAGCCGCAACTGCATTCCAAAATTGGACACAATACTCAAGATGAGGTCTTATTAAAGCTTTATAAATAGCTATCATTACAACCTTCTATTAACTAAGTTCCTTACAATCCAGCAGATCATACGATTTGCTTTAGAAATACATGCTTTTATTTGTCCATACCAAAGCAAGGAGCTATGGGTAATAACCGCCGGATATTTTTCCTGTGCAAATACTTCTAGTCCTACTCCATTTACAATATAATTAAAGTTAGGATTATTATTCAGATTAATATGAACTACTTTACACTTGGCAGGATTGAAGTTTAAGTGCCAAATTCTCTCCCAAATATCGAGTTTTAAAATATCATCAGATACACTTCTATGGTTAGCTGCATTACAAACTAACTTGAGTTTATTTGCAAATAATTTAATCTGTATTTAATGATAAAAATTTAAATTATTTTGGGTTCAAATGACTGTGTATCTGAGACACCTCATGCACAGCAAGTAGACCAAAGTGGCTCTTGGTTGTGAACAGTGCATCAACTACCTGCCGAAACGGTGGGTTGGGAGTCTCCCTAGGATCATTTCGTCGAATATTTTCTACTTGATGCAATGTATTTCTCAAATGTGAAATGAGTTGCTTTACCCAAACACCAAAGCCCTTGAGCTTGTAGTGGCGCGCGCCCGCCTCCCGGCTTGTAAAACAAGCGCGCCCGCAGTGGGGCAAAAGCACATGGTTAGTTGAATCGAATGAGTGATAATAGCAAGTCACAAAAAATTAACTCAATTAGGCACTCATTGACGGATGTCACTTGTCTAAATTTATTCGAAGTAGCGCGCGCCGCTTTCTTTTACGAAGTAACGCGCGCCGGAGCAAACCATTAACAATTGTCAAGTCACTCACTGACAAAGCTATTAAGGCGTATGTTTTTCTTAAAACATTAAGTATTGTACATTAACTTTGGCGATCACGGGTCTTTATTTGCTCTAACCAGAGCCCTCTCGCTTGCAGTAGCGCGCGACCGCCGAAGCAAGCGCCGAAACAAGCGCGTCACGCAGTACGCGTAGACACATGGCTATGTGAAGGTCCTTATATTTCATTACTGGGCCGCGCTCAGCCTGTCATTCTGCATATGTTAATGAACATAATAGCCTGTACTGGGGTTCACATAGCCATGTGTATACGCGTACTGCGTGACGCGCTTGTTTCACAAGTTGAATATATATTTGCCGCCTCCGGCGGTCGCGCGCTACTGCAAGCGAGAGGGCTCTAGTTAGAGCAACTACTGGGGTCCCCAGGTAAATATTTCACAAAGCAATGTGTAGACGCGTACTGCGTGACGCACTTGTTCCACAAGTAGAATATTTTCCTTTGCTGCCTTCGGTGCGGCGGTCGCGCGCTTCTGCAAGCGAAAGGGCTCTAGTTAGAGCAAGGTCCCTATGATCATGTTACCGCGCCGCGCGTGATTTTTTGTAAATGCAAAGCGCACCTTTGACTTCAAGCTTAAATTATTCACCTTACTGAGACAACCAACCAACGTTCACCTTAAACATGTGCTTTCGCGCCACTGCGGGAGTGTGCTACTGCAAGCGCAAGGGCTCTGGATAGAGCATTAGAGCAAAACCAATGCGCAGCTTTATTTCAATGATATGGCACAATCATTTTTACTTAATGGGGTTGTGAAGGATAAGTAAAGTAAAGTAAAGTAAAGTAAAGTAAAGTAAAGTAAAGTAAAGTAAAGTAAAGTAAAGTAAAGTAAAGTAAAGTAAAGTAAAGTAAAGTGAAGTAAAGTAAAGTAAAGTAAAGTAAAGTAAAGTAAAGTAAAGTAAAGTAAAGTAAAGTAAAGTAAAGTAAAGTAAAGTAAAGTAAAGTAAAGTAAAGTAAAGTAAAGTAAAGCAAAGCAAAGTAAAGTAAAGTAAAGTAAAGTAAAGTAAAGTAAAGTAAAGTAAAGTAAAGTAAAGTAAAGTAAAGTAAAGTAAAGTAAAGTAAAGTAAAGTAAAGTAAAGTAAAGTAAAGTAAAGTAAAGTAAAGTAAAGTAAAGTAAAATTTATGACATCACATCATCACACATGTTTACAAAATATCATCGCACTATGTGAAAAAATATATAATAAATATTTCCCCACCAAAATTAATTATTTATCAAATACCATATTTAAAAACAATTTTATCAAAAACATCCTATTTTAAAAACTTTCCAGTGGAATAAAGATTTATAAAACGCTTCTTTGCCACATAAGGATGGGACCAAAGATAATTGTTATGTTTCTCTTTATTACTGACATAACTGGCTCCCTCAATTCTTATTAAAACTTCATTAGAAACATTCCAAAAAAAGCAATCATTTGTAATACTTTTAGAAATCATATCTTTCTTATATCCTTCTAATTTAATTTTAAAACCTAAAACTGTCACAGAGTTCTTGACGTCCGGAGGGAGTTTGTTCCAATATGGAATAACTCGCTCCGGGAGAAAGGACTTCTGGATATTCTTGACCTTTGTCTCACTTTTACTACATCTATTGGATGAAACCAGATTAAGACCTGATCTGCTTGGTCTGAACAAGTCTGAGCCATAATCAGTCATACCATTAATTTAAAAAAAAAAAAAAAAAAAGGGGGGACCCCCAACCCATGTAGCTGAAACACCTCACAGCAAGTAGACCAAAGTGGCTCTTGCTTGTGAAAGGTGCGTCAACTACCCGCCGAAGCGGTGGGTTGGGAGTCCCCATACCATTAATTACCTTAAAAGCTTCAATAAGGTCCCCATGTATTCGTTGCTCTGCCAGCGTTGTCAAATTGAGGATATCCGATATCCAGTTCTAGTATTTAACCTTCTAGTGATAATCTTAGTCATGCAAGTAGTAAAAAAGCTCATCTATGAGAATGAGGAAGTGAAAGCAAAGATAAGATATGAGAAGACTGACCAGTGAAAATGGGCGAGCGTACCAAGTGTCATTTTAATTAGATGTTTTAGTCAGTGATTTATTATTGAAGCTTGTAATTACAATAACTAATGCTCCTGTAAATACTTTAATTAATTGTTTGTTCCGTTATTCTTTTTCCTTCCTCTTTTCCTTGTCATCCCCTTTAGTTTTAAGATTCTTGCTATAAATGGCTACAGCTAACACTATTAATGCTAAGTACCATACAACAAGTGGGAGGTGGATCGTTGGTATACCGTTAAATCGATTTAACACCGCAATTCCAGTCGCAAGCCTGGGACCACTACTAGCATTGTCACAACATCTACAAAGCTGCCATATAGCCTGACTGACAATTTTCTCGACTGACTGACAATGTTTCTTCTTTTCCCCATTTAGAATACAAAGATTAGTACATTTTAGCTTATGATTAATATTATATTGTTACCTATAGTTTACCTAGATTCCAATTTAAAGATCAATTGTAAATCATTTTATTCTTATTTGAGAAATAAGAGAAAGGTTAAAGCTTCGGTACCAAGTTTAGATAAGGAAGACGGTACAAGGACAACTAGTGCAGGGGAGTCTGCAGAGGTACTTGCAAGTGCCTTTAGTTCGGTGTTCGTTAATGAGCCACTCGGCGATTACCTAGAAGTTATAGTAAGAATACTAATAGTACATCTGATATTGTTATTACCTTTGATAAGGTTAAAAAGGAAGCTTAATATTTTTAAAAGCACTGGCCCAGATGGGCATCATCCAAAGCTGCTTAAGTCCCTAGCTGGAGATGCTAGTTTTGTAACAGCTGTTACTAAATTATTTAGTGCCTGTAGTGATACTGGAAATCTTCCGGAGGTATGGTCGGCATATGTAGTTGCACTTTTTTAAAAGGGCTCTAAGTCTGACCCTCTTAACTATAGACCAGTTTCTCTCACTTGTATTCTTTGTAAAGTTTATGGACAGTTTGTTAGATCCCATGTGTTAGAATTTTTAGAAGACCGTATTTCAAAGGACCAACATGGGTTTGTTAAAGGAAAATCTTGTTTGTCGAATCTTTTGGAGACTTTCGACACTATATTTAATTTAATAGATGAAGGTGCTCCTGTGGACTTATTTTATTTTGATTTTAATAAAGCTTTCGATTCATTACTATTTGCGTTATTTATTAATGATTTACCAGATATAATAACATTAAAAGTAAAGTAAAAATATTTGCTGATGATCTTAAGCTTATAGCTAATGCCTCCAAGCATGAAACTATAGTTGATGATCTGAACGAACTAGAGATGTGGGAGAGTAAATGGCTTTTAAAGTATATAAACAGTAAAGACTGGGCCGTCCCCAGGTTGTATGGAATTTGAAAAATACGCCATCACGGATCGGGAAATTGAGCGGCCATCCACAAAAGAAAAGCGGCCGCATTTCTTGTTAAACATAAATTCAAATTATATACACAGATAATTTCAGCAATGGCCATTGTCCAGCTATAGGGTTAGACACCCTGAAAAACATATAAAACAATACTATAAATGTAATTAAACGGTAGAAATAATTTAAAAAACTAGGTTGGAAAAAAACCACTTAGTAATGTATAAAAAAGTCCATTGAAAATAAAAATCTCGCAATTTCAATGATCCACTTTATCATGTATATAAGAACTCTGTCCCAAAAAAATTTTCATCAAATTAATAATCAATCAATTGAAGGGAAATTCAGTATCATAGTTTTCCTTTTTTCAGCTATTTCTATATCTAATAATATTCACTGTTCGCCGAGTATTAAAACCTAAATGAATATTTTACTAGGGTCAACATGAGAGAGAAGTTACTGCTGCCCATCATATTATATTTTATCTTGAATCCTGCACACAGTGCAAGACTGTACGATGAGGACCAGCCCTGTGGCCCTGATATTAAGAAACTTTGCCCCCCTGGCATGAAGAATGAGTTCAGTGCTGTTGGGTGTTTACAGCGGGAGATTGAATCTGAAAAATCGGTTGGTATTGATATCTAATTTAAAGCAATTCATTGATAACTTGACTAGTTGGTGTTGCTGTATTTGAAATTTCAATAACTTATTCTGCAATATGGTTCAAGTATAATCATTTATTATTATCTATATCAGGCTGTGTCAAGTATAATCATTTATTTATTATCTATATCAGGCTGTGTCAAAGGAGTGTCACCAAGCATTATGGGAGTTCAAGACCACTGTAGTCAACGATAAACGATATGTAGATCAGATGAAGAAGCAGTGTCCGGAACAGGTCAGAATAAACGTCGCTTTTTTAGTGTCCCAGAATATTCAGTCTTTAATTTGTCTAATTTTAGTCACTAATTGGACCTTGTTGGTTAATTGTTGATAATTTCATAAGTGTCCCACAATTTCGTTTCGCATGTTATCTTAGATAAGAGTATGTCTAAAGTATCTTATTCTTTAGATGGAGAAGTTGTGTCCAGGTCGAACAGATGAAATGGTTTGTTTGTTGGAGAAAAGACAAGCAATTGAAAGCGACAGCAACGGAGGTTCATGTAAAAGATACCTCAAGTCAATGGCTGTGGTTTTCTTTAGTGATTACCATCTGATTCATGGTTTTGTTGAAAAGTGTTCAGAAGATGTCAAGAAACTGAGCTGTGGTGTTATTTCTAACGCTGTAGATGAGTCCGCTAACTCTCAGGTTACCAGATTATATTATATTGCTTTTGGTTTTAATCAAGATCACGAGTTATTATAAATATAATGATACAGTGCATAGTGAATTATTGTTTAAAAGGCTGTTATAATCGGCATGCAATTCTGTAATTAGGATAAGTTGTGTTTTATGCCAGATTGACATGTCCACTTCACTAATGTTAAAAGTTCATGAGATTAGACCAGTAGTTTAACATTAAACATTGCTGTAAAAGTGTAAATATCACAGCATTCCTTGGTATATAAACACAAGGGGTTACATCCTAAGCGAATGTAGCATATTTGGGATATTTGTATTATATTCTACTCACATCTCTAACACTAACACTAACTGTACAGTCAGAAGTGGTGTCGTGTCTGGAGAGGAAGATCAAGCAGGTTTCAACCGAGTGTAAATCTGTTTTAACTAAGAAGGAGGAGCAGGCTTCAGACTCATTCAAGGTACTGCACATGTCACGTGGTGTGTGACGTCATGACACGTGGTGTGTGACGTCATGACACGTGGTGTGTGACGTCATGACACGTGGTGTGTGACGTCATGACACGTGGTGTGTGACGTCATGACACGTGGTGTGTGACGTCATGTCACGTGGTGTGTGACGTCATGTCACGTGGTGTGTGACGTCATGACACGTGGTGTGTGACGTCATGACTCATTCAAGGTACTGTGTTCACAGTTAACTGATTAATTTTATCAAACTGATACATTCCTGTAACAGACTTTGTAACAACAACTTTGTAATTGTAACAAATTTTGGTGTGAAAGTACGTTATAATGGTGAATTACAATTATTGAGCCCATTAAATGCAAATTCCGTTGGTCGACGTGGAAATTAAGTTCTAAGGATTCGATGGTCGACAGGGTATTGAAGGCATAGCTTCGTTACTTATTTGGTCTAACAGTAACTGCTGCGAAAAGGAACGGACATGTTAACCCCAGTCGCGTCGGTAATGTTATCAAATACCGCTAGCAATCTAGCATACCGATTACCGCTAAAACCTTTCCACTTACCGTTAATACCGCCAGAGTACGGTCCCTTAACTTATCCTTCTGTAGGATACGTCACGTAGACCATATTATTATTATCAATATTGTAGAGCTAATATATTGTATAAAATATGACAATGTTGATGTGTCTCAATTGAGACGATTGCAATGTACAGGACACTGGTCTGGTGTTATGATTATTATTACTGTGATTGTTGTTCCTGTCCAGTATTAACCAATAATTAGAGTTCTGTCTTAACGAATAATGTGCCCTAGCTAATATGTGGTATATCAATGGAAACTAATGAGATTGGTATAAGAAAGTGTACAGTAATAACAATAGTATGTAGAAAAACGTATGCAGTGCGTCCACGTATACTACACTGAGATTAAAACATGCGACAATGAGTAATTATTGCACACGTATACAGCTTAGAGGAGGCCACGTATAATAATTATCTTGTTGTCTAAAACCATCTCATAATTAAATCACCAACGACTTGTACTCAGTACTCACGAATGAGCTGTTTTTACCTAATTATATTATTAAAAAAGCGAACTTTAACAATACTAAATCTCTTTCAGCTGGACCGAGCGCTGTTCAATGCGTGTAGAAATGACCGAGATGTGCTGTGTAAGGACTCGCCTGACAGTGCTGGCGAAGTTTACTCTTGTTTGGGAAGATTCAAATTCGACAAACGACTCTCCTTTAAATGCCGCAAAGAGGTAAAACACCAAATATAGTATTAATCATGGGATTTGGGACATGGTTTCGTGTTTCTTCGAATAGGAAGCCAGATTATTGTGAACCTGCCCCAGACATGGGGTCCAGGGTTTACAGTAGCTGTCTGCTTTATAGATACTATTAATAGGTACTACGTATTATAGTAATCAATATAATCCTTGTTAAACGTACCCTGTTGGGATGTGTTCCCAGAATAGGTCGGTTAAACCACTAGTGTATAGCACTGCAGCGAGGCCAGTGAAGGGTGTATCGCGTATAGCTTATAGATCTGTGTTTTTATTGTTCAATCTTGACCCCCCGCTGTGACATATTATGTCGCACGGTCGTGTCTATTAAACGATGTCATGATGTAATATGGTTTAAGGTTTCAGATCGAAGAGTAGTTATATATATATTGCATATAGTAGCTGTTTACATTCTAATTTCATTAAATTTCAAATCCCCTGGGATCAAACTCAGAAATTTGACACACATTAAAACAACTTGCTGCTGATAAACACTCAGCAGACTCAAGAGTTGCAAGTGAGAAGGCACTGATTAACATACTGATTCCCACATATTGTACAGGTGGTGAGAAGACAGCTGATGACTCTGGAGGATTTCAAGGTGGATTACGATCTGATGAAGTCGTGTGGTGAAGACCTTGTTACTCAGCAGTGCGTGGCTCCCAGAACGTGAGTAAAACAGAGTAACACTCTAACAGGCTATTTTTATTTGTCAACTTAGTCTAAAATATGTGGACACTAAAATATGGTATCTTTTGCACGTTTAATATTTCATGCACATTATTATAATATACCGGAATATAAATGCTACATTTTCTATCGAGAAGCAGTACACATGTTCGAGGGTCGATTTCAAGCTCTATTATAAATTGCACACTAAACTTCCCTAAACGTCTCATCCAAGTTGTACAAGTAAACCTTAGGCTTAAGTTCCCCTAATAACTTTGCAGAACTAAGCGACTCCAGGAGGGATTCATGAGGACAGTACTGCTGATGCAGTGTCTCACTGAGATAGACGAGATGAAGGACAAAAGGAGGGTGCCTGTAACTGAGAAGTGCATGAGAGAAGTTGGACGGGTAAGTGGGGATAAAGTGGTATTATGGGCAACTTTAAGACTTGTGTATTAGATTGTCATTGAGTTGTTAATAGAACACATCCGTAAATACTTACAACAGGATCACAACTAGGAACCAACCGGATATCATCCGGCTGAATCCGGCTCCGGCCGGATATCCGGCTTCAATATCCGGTTAATATTCAAGAAAGGTATGATTTCCTAACAGGTCATTTGAATTTTCTGTACTGCTGCAACTGTTTATAACTTCTAAAATTTAAAAATCATGTATTTTCTGCTTCATTCGAAAATGCTGAAAAAAAAATAGGATCACACAAATCCTACAAATAAATGAGAATTTAGCAGGGCCATTGCCTGAGCCTCCCATTTTAACTCATCTCATTGGAACCATATTGAGTTAATTGAGTTTCCGTGCCTGGTTTGCACGTTATGACCTTATCATTATGTTATGTTCAGCTATTCAATGAGGTCTACACTCTACACAGTCACTTCTCACATTGAGACAACAGTGTGTTATTTGTTGAAAACTTGCCACATATTTCCATAGGTCCAGTATCGAGTGTGTTATTTAGTGAGCTTGTTGGTTTGTTTGTATAGCACCATTTGAATCTAGTATACTGCCCTTTTTTTAAAAAGGGAAGTAAGTCACTTTTTGCCGTTTTGAGATTTAATTCAACTTTCGCGTCAGTGAGATGCCTTAGTTAGGGGTTCTATATCACAGATAATTGTCCAAATTTTTAGATGTGACCAAGCTTTTGATTGTACTGTAAGCGGTTATCACACAACTTCATGCGGAAGTGTAGAAAAGCTCCCCAAATTTGACTGCCAAGCTGACTTACTTCCTTTTTAAAAAAATCACTGAGTTACTCCCCTGAATTGAATTTTGTGCCCTTGATAATATTGGAAGTGTTTAAAAAAAAGAAGGAAGCTGTTCATTTGGTTGTAGCTACTGCACTGAACTAGTGAATTGTGTGAGCTCTATCTGCACACCATTTTCAGTAAATCATCACCACTATATTGTGTTTACCTCATTTTAAGGTTCTAACCAGCTGAATTGTATATTTTAGTATAGGCATGTCTCATGACAAGTAGGAGAACCACGACGCTTGTTCAGTCTAATTGTGGATTGAATATGTTGCGCTGTATACCTCGTATACGCTGAAGTAGTATCCTTTACTGGAAATTTGGACGATGGCTCAATACAACAGATATTTACTAAATGGTGAAGATGTCTACAATACCTACTGTTCATCAGAGGAGAAGCGTCCTGTCATGTTGCCAAGAGCTCCACAACAGAAGTACATCGACGTCTACCCAAGCGAAGATGAACCTGGCCCCAGTTTCAAGGATGACATACAGCATCAAACGAACTATGAGGCCGAGGTTCAAGTATATAGAGCTTTGGAGGTGGTGAAAGAGAAAATGGTTGTGTTACATGATTTTGAGTTTACACATCATCAGTATAGGTTATGTGATAAGGACCATGTTAGGAAGGGATGCGTGAAATGTAAAAGGGCTGCTGACAAAGATGGAGAGTGCGACTTTCTGATCATTGGTCTGAACTATATCGCTGTGATTGAAGTAAAAAACATGACGTATGAAACTGGGTGCCAAACAGACCAAAGAGCTCTTTCTGGGACATTCAGGAAATCTGTCAAGCAGAGAGGTAAGATAAAACAGCTTATAGAAAGTATGGAAAAGAACCTGACTTTCTTTGAGTTTACTGCTTACCCTAATTTCAGCAGAAAGTATGAAGACGAATTCCAGCTAAGTCAGGCTGAAAAAGCATCGATAATGTTCAAAGAAGATATAGAGAACATCACCTCGTGGTGGCAGGAAAATGTGAGTGATTTTATCTTGAATGAACCGGAACTTCACAACAGTGAATTGTCCTCTGGACACAAGAAAGTTAGAAGCATGCTTCTCGCGATATGGTGCACGGAGAAGGACACACACGATAAAGAAAAATGTAGTGTGGGCAGATGTATCAAGGATATTGACGAAAAATTGCAACGTGGACAGTTCACCTTTAGGAAGAACAATCCTAATGTTGTTCCAGCGCCTGATATTTTTAAAGACTTTTTAGGGATAGAGAATCTGACGAAGCAACAGTGGGAGGTTTACACTTCAAACAAAAAACTGTTGTGGATTGAGGGACCTGCAGGTGGGGGTAAAAGTATTATACTGATTGCCAAAATAATAGAGCTGGTGTTGTCAAAGAAAAGCGATCAAGTCATTCTTTTCAGTTTCTATCAAGAAATGACCTATCCTAACGAGCAACAAGCGTCAAGACTCTATAAGGATCCTTTAAAAAAAGCTAATATACCATACGCAGTTTTGATTCCTCCTGACGAATGCACGGTTTTGGGGCTCTCTAGTTTAATATCTCGGGCTAGATTTAACACAACTGCAAAGGTGATTATTGTGCAGGTGGCGAGTTTAACCAACATGAATGATGGCATTACTAGGCGTTGGCTTACAGAAATTCTCAGTTTACAGAATGGATGTGATATCTTTATAGACGATACCCAATGTGCCCTTTCAGATATGAGTCGGGCAACCTTTGAAGAAGAGTGCAGTTATTTCATGAACATTTTATCGCAGATTTCAACTTCGAATCATGTTTGGCTAGCTTTTGATGTTCTCCAGATGTTTGCAATTATTCCAATGGGTATGCAAAACGAGTCATATCGTACCGTACTTCAATTCGACATGCTACTGTGTGAAGAGAAATGTATTACCATTGACATTAACTTGAGAAATACATATGATATGTCATGTTCCTTATTGTACATAAGAGATCATTTTCGAAATCACCTTGTAAAAAATGTTTTTCTCCGTTGTGGCCGTGGACTACAAACCATGTCTGATGATTGTAAGAAATTTGCAATGACATTAATTAAAATGAAGCAAGCGGCCGGACATTACATCCATGGCCCGAAGACCATGATACATACATTTTATTGTCGTGATCATGATTTGGTTACACATATTTTTGATAAAGAAGTGAATAGATTAAACAATGAAAAGGCGCTGCATAGTTCTGATTCTATGATAATTGGTGGCATTATGCATTATTTTGGTACGTTTTTTCCAAAAGAAATTTTGCAACATGTACACAAAATGATGGATACGAACTATCAAACTTACAGATGGGCTTATTTCACGGGCATTTCATCTGCTGAGTGGCCAGCAGTAATTTTGGTGCATGAAATGACGTCGTGTCCCCTTATGGACATTGGCATTCTTTATTTAGCCATGTCAAGAGCTAGAGTTTATTGCTCGGTTATACTGATACCTGGTGTCATGGGAACATTGCATTTAGATGAATATGATGATATGTTTAATTTGCTTCACTGGTTAGAAAGAATGAGACTTGTTGAAATAATTGAGCATGGAAGTTAGGATTATTTTTCAACATTTTACATTTGCCATCAGTTTTATGAAGGGATTCTTCTTGTTTTATTGTGTTAAATTTTATACCAGTGTTGTTCACTTCGTTGTTCACTTCTTCATCGACTAAAGCTAACCTTTTCGTTACTCAAATTAAAGTGAAATGAGCCGTCTGTCTGTCCCAAGAACAAGGAGAAAAAGCCACATGCATTCGAACATACGGCCCACAAATCTTCCTCATTCATCTCAAATGGAAGTAATGTACATGTTACCCATTTACATTGGACAATGGACATCACACCATTGACTATCAGCTCTTTTAATGGAATTATCTGACAGGTAAAGAAGATGATAATGGGAGATATAGAGCTCTCACCGAAGCTCGGAGTTGACTGTCACAATGATGTACAGAAACACTGTGCTAATCTACCTAAAAACAAGGAGGGAGCTGTTATCAACTGTCTGCTGGCTCTTGCTCCGTTAGTGTTTTTTAATATCAACCTTTAATCTACCTTTAATATACCTTTAATCTACCTTTAATCTACCTTTAATATACCTTTAATCTACCTTTAATCTACCTTTAATCTACCTTTAAAGCTTTAATATACCTTTAATATACCTTTAATCTACCTTTAATATACCTTTAATATCAACCTTTAATATCAACCTTTAATTTACCTTTAATCTACTTTTAATCTACCTTTAATCTACCTTTAATCTACCTTTAATCTACCTTTAATCTACCTTTAATCTACCTTTAATCTATCTATCTCTTCCGCTGTTGTCAGTTGTGAAGAAGGTTTTGGTATATTATAATATAATCAGGTTAAAATATCAAACTACTGACATCCTGGTTATTGATCGTTCAGTTCAATTCCTATACTCAATTCCTATACTCAATTCCTAATTCCTATACTGAATTCATATATACTGAATTCCTATACAATTACAAACACGATATGGATGTCCTTGCAGCTGTACGGCAGTGTTAAACACGGAACTGAAACAGAGGGGTTCCGTTCAGGCCCTTCGCACTTTGTTTCTGTCTAGTTCTAATGTACCGTCACAATAGTGACTTTAAATATATAACACACTGCCTGAATCTACAGGAAGACACCAGACCAGGGAGGTTTAGCACCAGAATGCCGTGAATCAGTTGGAGTGTTCATGGAGACAGTGGACCCTATCTCTGATTACAAGCTCAACTTTGCTCTCATGGACAATTGTGGGGAGTACGTAGACGGGCACTGTGATATGGAACTAGGTATGTGAATAGTGTAACGCTGTGTGTAGTGTAGTACGTAGACGGGCACTGTGATATGGAACTAGGTATGTGAATAGTGTAACGCTGTGTGTAGTGTAGTACGTAGACGGGCACTGTGATATGGAACTAGGTATGTGAATAGTGTAACGCTGTGTGTAGTGTAGTACGTAGACGGGCACTGTGATATGGAACTAGGTATGTGAATAGTGTAACGCTGTGTGTACTGTGTAATTAATAGTCGAGTGGGTATTGGAGAACTCTTGGAAGTGTGGGAATTAAATTCCTTATCGTTAGGATGATTAATAATCGCGCAAAATCGTTAGCAGTGTAATACATAGTGTGCTAGAAATATCTGGTTGTCTTGATACGCAACCTCCCAATTCGTGGTTTATTGCGAGCTATTACCATCACTCTCGTTATTTTGAGCTTAAAGTCAAATATTAACTTATTTTACTGTACTAATTTCAACTCTAATCACTTGATTGGTCAACAATCAACATACCCAATAGATAAGTAGCCTTTAAGTGTCTGATCGCTATTCATCCCAAAAATTACATTTAATTCGGTGTAATGTTTTTGCAAATGGAAAAAAGACATATACGGGTATAATATGCCTCACAGAATGGCCAAAAAAAGGAAGGTCACTCAAAATCACAAAACACACTTTATTCCAGTTTTTATCTCATAAGAAGCTAAGTTGGAAAGATGAGGTCTCCCGGATCTTCACCAATCGCCTTAACTTCCTCTCCTCCTCCCCTAATAACTTCACTCCCTAAAATTCCATTCTACAAAGGGATGATGTTAAATCTTATCTCGACAGTCTTTCTTCTTCTTTTATTATTTGCTCCGTAGATAAAGCTTCAAATAATTATGTTTTTGTCTGCAAGAAGTTTTATCTTTTAACCCTTCTCAACGAACTTGGCTACGATCTCACTTCTCTAGAGTGTCGTGGCAATTCTACTTATCATCCGGTTAACTCTGTAGAGGATGATATTATTCAGGAACATGTGAACTTCATTAAAGATAACTTTAATATTCGTGTTTCTGAGGACAACCTTTGTCTACCGAGAATCTTTTGGATTCCTAAACTTCACAAGAATCCTTATAAGTCTAGATTTATAGCTGGGGCCAGTAAATGTACCACTAAGCAGATATCAGTTGTAGTCAACAAAGCTTTAAAAGTTTTAAAAGAATACTTTTCCAAATACTGCAACTCTATCTACAACAATACTGGAATTAACTGCGACTGGAGCATTAACAGCTCTAAACAGTTCCTGGAAAGGCTGCCTAGACTAGAGATTTTTAATATGCAGGTATACGACTTTACCACTCTGTATACCAATCTAGACCTTCAGGTTGTACAGTCACTGCTTTTCGAGCTAATAGATCTCCTCTTTAGTAATACGAATAAATTTATTTGTGTTTCTCTGTATAAGAACAACAATTTTTTCTCTAAAAAGGAATATAACGGATACTTATGTTTTTCTGCTGATAAACTCAAAACAGCTATTACATTTATTCTGTTTAACACTTTTGTTTGTTTTGGGGATCAGATTTTAAGACAAACGAAAGGCATTCCCATGGGAGGGAATTCTAGTAGCCAGTTCGCTGATCTTTCGCTAGGGAAGTGTGAATTCAATTACATGACACGCCTTATCAAAGAAAAGAAGTTCGGTCTCGCTAAGCTCCTCTCAAGAAACTGCAGATATGTCGACGACCTCAACACCATGAACTATTTGCATTTCTCTAACCTAATCAGGTCCATTTATCCACCTGACCTGCTTATGGAGAGGAGTGGTGACGACAATAAGTCCGTAAACTATCTCGACATCAACATCTCGATGAATAACTCCGGACACGTCGCCACCAAGCTTTACAACAAACTTGATGACTTCAACTTTCCTGTGGTCATGTACACCTTTCCTAACAGTAATATTTCCTCTTCTGTTGGTTATAATGTTTTTTACGGTCAGGTCCTTCGTTACTCTTCCATTATCTCTGACCTTGATTCTTTTCTGTGTTCTACCAACACCCTTTATAGGACACTTCTTTCAAGATGTTATAATGACAGACTCCTGAAGAGTAAATTCAGAAAGCTTCTGAAGGACCGACCTAGTATTCTGTACAAATACAGTATACTTGATGTCAGCGACATCCTTGACATCACATTTAACGTGAACAGGTGATCACTGACGAGTGATTGCTAGGGGGTCTTGGCACATTAAACCGGTACAGGTATTAAACCCCCGAAACCGGTGTGCCAAGTCATCTGCTGATGATGTTCACATAACATTATTTCCTCTCTCCTTTATTCCTTCCGTCTTTTCTTAAACTTACAGTTCAGTTACTTTATTTCACCAGGTCTACCTAAGGATCAATTATTCTTTGGTGGGGTTTCACTTCTGGTATTGGCTTCATTCCCGTTCCCTTTCCTTATTCTTTATACTTATTTTTTATATAGTTTAATGAGATTGACACTCATATTTTTCTTCCCGGGGGTTGATTTAATCTCATAACCATTTTTTCTTTGAGAAAAATTGGCCGGAAAATCTTCCTCCAAAAAAACATGCCCCACAGAATGGCCAAATCTGAATTTCTATAATTTTTTGATGGAGATACTTTTTAAATTTCTATCACCACACGTTGTTAGAAAACCTATTAAGGAATGGGGTAATAACCTAATAACCTAAAACTCACGAAAAAACTGAGCTGTGAAATATTATTTCACAAAAAAAAATGCCTCACAAAATGAATGGCCAAAAAAAAAGAAAACGAGAAAATTTTATTTTTCTAAAACCTTTGGCTCTTGTTTCAGGCATGCTGCTGGTATAAATATGCCTTGTTAACACCCCCATATAGGTGAAATTTCTTAGAACTGAATAAAAAGGGCATAATTTCCTACACCAAAAATGGCCATTTTGTGAGGTGTTGTTCATATTCCCTGATTTCATGATTGGGGTGTTATTGTATGATAAATAGCTTGTGAATACTTTAGACCATCAAAACTAACATGTCTACAACAATAAAAGGAGTTTTAAATTTTGGCCATTTTGTGAGGCATATTTTGGCCATTTTGTGAGGCGTGTAGCCATTTTAGCATTTTTTTGTGAGGCGTTCTTCATATTCCCTGATTTCATGATTTATAACCTCCATTCGGCTAGATTGGGGTATTATTGTATGATAAATAGCTTGTGAATACTTTAGACCATCAAAACTAACATGTCTACATCAATAAAAGGAGTTTTAAATTTTGGCCATTTTGTGAGGCATATTTTGGCCATTTTGTGAGGCGTGTAGCCATTTTAGCATTTTTTTCTTCCTATATTGAACAATGTTCGTTTTGTTTGATGAATACTATTCTTTAAACATCTTCTGTCATACTGGTGCCAGAAGTTCTCACCAAAATGCAAACTTAGTTCAAAAATTTGAAAACATAAATACGACTGTTTATGTCAGAAAATGTGGTCCTAGTTAATGATTTCACCACAGGAAGTGTTGCCAGAAGACTTTTGTTTCATATGGTATCCACAAAACCTACCAGTCTTATATAAAAAATTAGTTACAAAAACATTTACAAATTTGGCCATTCTGTGAGGCTAGCCATTCTGTGAGGCATATACCCGTAATCCGTATGTGCCCAAAATTTATATTTTCTTTGGCCGAAAAATTGCTAAAAAAGGTTATCAGATTTTCGCATTTTTTTTCCACAAAAATGACGCCATCTTCCCCCTTTCGAGTCTCTGAACCGTGTCAGATTTATAATAATATTATTATCAGGCGAAGGGGAAGTAATGAAGTGTTTGATTGATCTGGAACTGGAAGTGGAGTTTAACGTTGAGTGCCACCAGCAAGTTCTCAGCTATAAGTACTTCATGTCTCGTTCCATAAAGTAAGTTTAATCAAGGTGATCCAATATCACAGGACCCAACATATTTCTCATGGTTAAGTTTGATACCAGGTATTAGATAATATTACAATAATGAGATTTAATCGAACTGTTCTGGGGGACAATACCAACGATCTCACTTCTCAAGCTGTCATTCCTCGAATTCTTGGAAAGTTGGAAACAATCATGGCCATGGCAATACCGAGGAATCACCCGTTTCCCTGAATCGCTCGAGAAATCTCTCAGTTTGTAGTGCCATATAAAGTGTTAGAAAACGAGAATAATCAATTAATCAAATCAGATTGGACAAGCCCCTGTTAAACGCGTGTCGAGAAGACGCACAGAAGTTGTGTATGACAGAGTTGGAGGAGGAAGAGAAGTTAGAGCACAAGCCTCACGGGGCTGTTATCTCGTGTCTGTATCATCACATCTTCTCTGATAGCAACGAGAAGGTCAGTTTGTTGATTTGAAACTTTTACAAATAGTACATAATATACATTATACAATACAGCAAATAGAATTTAAAATAAGCGACATCATGGGGTATTATGCTGTGTAAAAGTCGTAGACCATATTGTAGAAATACTAAAACATGTAAAGCATGGGTAAGTGGTACAAGTTAACTTGACCTTTTTTAGTTTTTATTTAAAATGTTAAGGAGAGGTTATCACTAGAAAGTGAAACCCGCTAGTCGAAAGCTTTGTTCGAGGAAATTTCAAAAATAAGTTATGTTTTAATTTCTATTCATCATCTAGCTCTCTTCTCTGTACTGTAGGAAGCATGGATTTTATTTGACGATGACGACAACGTTGTAAGTATTTGGATTCCATAAATTATACTTTTTACCGTATCGAAAAACATCGATCACAACCAAAGTTATGAATAGTTAAGGAGTTATAGCATGAGCGTAAATGTGAGCTAGTCATGACGTATCATTAATTTAAGCATGACGACGTAGTTAACCTTTGATGAAATTACGCCATTATTCTATCGCAAATCTTTCCTCACATCCGACGTTAATTATAAATGAACTAAAGCCTAAATCAAAATTTTAAGAATGCAGTGTCCTATTCTTATCCTTTTTCTACAACCCTGTTAAAAATCGCGAGGTTCCAACTCCATTTGCGAGCTGAAATTGGCCACAAAAAAAGGGTCGGTTTTTGGTCAATTTTCAGGGGGATTTCGTCAAGTTTAAAATATAGTATAGATTATCAATACTATCATCAACTTCACACTATAGGGTGTCTCAACGTCTCATGAAACAGATTATCAAAGGTTTACCTACATTTTTTCCACCACATTTTTCAAAATAGAATTGTCTTAAAAAATGTCAAAAAAACTTTATTCTAAACCCCATGATCTCCCAGCTGTCGACCAAGTGTTTGCCCGAGTTAAAGCGACAATAATCGCACAAGGTGAAAGTGTCAACCTGTCCCCATCTGTGGTTTCCTCCTGTGCTGAGGATCTCGTCACGTACTGTGCTGGATATGAGAAAGATAAGGACGACTGGGGATGTCTCCAGGTACACCAGGAACTTTCTGGATTGTTTACTTTAGTTGTGGATATATCAACAATGTTACACTTCTTGTGCTTGAAGTTTCATGGTAATTTTATTTTTTGTGTAGAGATAATATTATTAACTGTACTACATTCTACAGCAACGCTTACTGATGGGAGATGGACCCAACCACGGTGAGAAGCTGAGCCCAAACTGCGCTAAAGAGATGGAACACCACGCTAAGATGGTCTCTGAAGATGTCAGGAACGATTACAGGTAATGCTACATACTACATACTACATACTACATACTACATACTGCATACTAGACACACTACATACTACACCACGCTAAGCTGGTCTCTGAAGATGTCAGGAACGATTACAGGTAATGCTACATACTACATACTACATACTACATACTACATACTACATACTGCATACTAGACACACTACATACTACACCACGCTAAGCTGGTCTCTGAAGATGTCAGGAACGATTACAGGTAATGCTACATACTACATACTACATACTACATACTACATACTGCATACTAGACACACTACATACTACACCACGCTAAGCTGGTCTCTGAAGATGTCAGGAACGATTACAGGTAATGCTACAGCTGGGAGGCACTGCACACTGGTTAACTTTAAATGTGACATAAAACTGCTAGGTGTCAGCCTATAAAGTTCAATATTACTGCATTATTAAGATAGACACGTCCTTTAACAAACCATGTATTCATTAATCATTTCTATCATTTTTAGATTAATGAAAGCCTGCAAAGAGCCAATCAGCCGGAACTGTAAGAGTGAAATGAGAGACAAGTACCACGGCAACTTATTGGGTTGCCTTGAGGATCAGAAGCCAACTCTTAAAGGTAATATCTTTAAAACAATCACACCTTTTGTAAATAGACACGTATTAGTAGTACGTGTTTAGATGGAGATTAAATTAGATAATATCCAACTACGGTACTTTTGAATGTGTATTTCATAACATGTTCAGACAGCAATAAACCTGCTAGTACACATATTTCTGCAGTGAAACACTTCACATTACGAGTTTATCCACATATTTTCCAATTCTTTTCTAACTATGTAGCGCCCCGTAGTTTAAGTGTGGAGGTGCGTTTATTTGTTAGTCCCATCAGGAATCAAACCTTGGTTGGAGTGAAGTACGACTACCATAACCACTACTATTATACCATACATAACATACACACTATACAGTACATACCATACACACTACATACTACATACTATATACCATACATACTACATAGTACATACCAACTAACAATAATCAAACCTTTTGTTGTACCACTACCATAACCACTTTACTACCATACATACCATACATACCATACTCACTACACAGTACATGTTACCATACACACTACATACTACATACTACATACTACATACTACATACTACATACTGCATACTAGACATACTACATACTACATACTACATACTACATACTACATACTACATACTACATACTACATACTACATACTACATACTACATACTAGACACACTACATACTACATACTACATACTACATACTACATACTACATACTACATACTACATACTACATACTACATACTACATACTACATACCTCACACTACACACTACATACTACATACTACATACTGCATATTAGACACACTACATACTACATACTACATACTACATACTACATACTACATACTGCATACTACATACTACATACTACATACTACATACTACATACTACATACTACATACTACATACTACATACCTCACACTACACACTACATACTACATACTACATACTGCATATTAGACACACTACATACTACATACTACATACTACATACCATACACACTACATACTACATATTATATACCATACATTGTACGGCCAGTTGGTAGATCACCGACCGGCTATAAGCCGGCTACTAACCGGCTATAAGCCGGCTTATAGCCGGCTACAATTTTTATAGCCGGCTATAAGCCGGCTTATAGCCGGTTAGTAGCCGCTTACATTTGTTGTTGAGCGACGGCTATTAGCCGGTTATAAGCCTGCTATTAGCCGTTTTGGTATTAAAAGTGGTTATAAGCCGGCTATAAGCCGGCTATAAGCCGGTTATAAGATATTAACTCAACTACATCGTACTGAACGATAGTCAGGAGCCGGCTATAAGAAATTCAGTGAAGACGGCTATTAGCCGGTTATAAGCCGGCTATTAGCCGTTTAGGTTTCGAAAGTGGTTATAAGCCGGCTATAAGCCGGTTATAAGATATTAACTCATTTCAGTAAGTTAATATCTTATAGCCGGCTCATAGCCGGCTTATAACCACTTTCGATACCTAAACGGCTAATAGCCGTTTTCGCTGAATTTCTTATAGCCGGCTCCTGACTATCGTTCAGTACGATGAAGTTGAGTTAATATCTTATAACCGGCTTATAGCCGGCTTATAACCACTTTCGATACCTAAACGGCTAATAGCCGGCTTATAACCGGCTAATAGCCGTTTTCACTGAATTTCTTATAGCCGATACCTAAACGGCTAATAGCCGGCTTATAACCGGCTAATAGCCGTTTTCACTGAATTTCTTATAGCCGATACCTAAACGGCTAATAGCCGGCTTATAACCGGCTAATAGCCGTCGCTCAACAACAAATGTAAGCGGCTACTAACCGGCTATAAGCCGGCTTATAGCCGGCTATAAAAATTGTAGCCGGCTATAAGCCGGTTTATAGCCGGCTTATAACAGGCTTATAGCCGGTCGGTGATCTACCAATTTCCCCATTGTACATACCAACTAACAATAAACACATTCCAGGATCCTGTTTGAAACATGTTAAAGACTTACAGCTAGTGTCTCTATTCGACTACAAGTTTAACAACGACTTTCTGATGATGTGTAGCGGGGCGGTGCAGACTTACTGTAAGGCTGATGACTATGGTCGAGAAATCAAGAAAAAGTTAGTTTCATCATGTTAGCTATCCCACCTAATTTTTTCGTTATTGTAAAGTTTATTCTGTTCTGATTATGGTCGCGAAATCAAGTTAGTTTCATGTTTTTTTGTTGGTTTTTTTTACACAGAGCTACTCGCTACTTAGATCCAGGATCATTATAATATATAAAGCTATTATATACAGTTTTATGTTAGCTATCCCAGCTACTTCGTTATTCTAAAGTTTATTCTGTTCTGATTACACCTCTGATAAAATACTCTTCATTATTAACCGCGAATAATAATAGCCTGGTTATTAGATAACTTATTTATAAAGTAGAGCTGTTTAAAAACATATTGAAAATTTACTACATTATTACGAGAACGCAGTCATACTACTTTACTACTTCTAATCATACGTCGTTGCTATGAGCACTCGCATAGTTTTATAACTTTACTACTTCTAATCATACGTCGTTGCTATGAGCACTCGCATAGTTGCTATGAGCACTCGCAGAGTTGCTATGAGCACTCGCATAGTTTTATAACTTTATTTGTATAGCTCGGTCTCCAAATTATCGGATTCTATAATTAGTTTACTCTTTGTGGTACACGCAAATGATTTACACTAGATAATTAATTTGATGACAGTTTGTGGTACACGCAAATGATTTACACTAGATAATTAATTTGATGACAGTTTGAGGTACACGCAAATGATTTACACTAGATAATTAATTTGATGACAGTTTCGCTAAATGATTTACACTAGATAATTAATTTGATGACAGTTTCGCTAAATTTGATCCTCAAGGGACACGTATTAGCGATATAAATTTGCCACCCTCTACATTTATAACAATCACTGTACCTGCTAAATGCTAGGTGCTAAGTGCTAAGTGCTAGGTGCTACCTGTTAAGTGCTAGGTGCTAGGTGCTACCTGTTAAGTGCTAGGTGCTAGGTGCTACCTGCTAAGTGCTAGGTGCTAGGTGCTAGGTGCTAAGTGCTTCCTGCTAAGTGCTAGGTGCTACCTGCTAAGTGCTAGGTGCTAAGTGCTAGCACCCAGCTGAGCTCCGACTAACTGCTAATTGTGAAATTAATGAGAGGAGTGACAATTAGTGGCCTGACTCTTACACACGTGTACATTCTGGCGGATGAGATAATTAGTAGGAATTTAGGTGACATTATTATTGGTTTATAGTGAAACCATGTTAGACACTGTGTTAGTGTGTTAGGGACTCCCAATCAATGTAACAGAATAGAACAATAGTTTTAAAACTAGATCTGAGTGACATAGTACGTGGTACACTGTCCTCTTTTAGTGTCCTTAATTTTCTTCCTATTTTATAGCGTGTACTGTTATGACTTATGACGTATGCAAATGGTATTTTAATTGTACTAACATGTATGCAGTTAATACAATATTATATTAGATGAAAAGTCATAACAAAACGTAGTATGTGATGAATTTGTAGAATGTGTAGAATGTTTACAGAAGAAAGAACCGTAAGAAAAACATGTAAACTGTAAAGCACTGACGTGTACCACTGAACACAAACAAACTCCAAATCAGGAAGTAAATATTGTGTAGACTATAGATCTTACTTCTACTAAACTTACATTTGTAAGATTAAATGTGAAGCATTCAGTACGGAAATTATATAATGCAGTAGAGTTCCAATTCGGGCTATTCCAGAACCACTTTGAGTGGTAATGGCTAAGTGTGGCTGCCATATAAACAGTGTAACCAGAGGTATGACAAAGAGCGCCCATTGCACTTAGCTACCACTATAAGACCGTTTAAAAGTACTCCTGTATAGCCCTTAAAAGAGCTCCTATGTGGGCTGTAATACGTATTGCACCTGTAAGCTCCGGTCTAGGGAGTAGCTAAGGTTCCATTGGATCTATGCGATCTCCTCGGTCTACTCAGCCGAATGATAGGAAACTTGATTTAGGGTTAAATGAGGAGGGGTACCTGCTTAAAGATCGAGAATCTTACTAGGTTACCCCTTCAGTAAATCTACATTGTAGTGTACTACTGTTAACATAGTACTAATATTAACTATTATTAACTATTAAGTCTGACTTTTTAAACTCGCCCAGGCAAGATGTGATGTACTGTCTGAGGAACCAGCTGACCCAACCTACCCCCAAAAACAAGGAACCCATCTCTGATGAGTGTAAAAATCAACTCCGGGCAGAATTCTTGAAACAGGTTTCTATCTTTCAGTGTTTTAACTATTTGTATATATTAGTATATTGAGAGGCAGAACAACTATAGGACTGCGATGAATGGGGACTTGCCACCCCATGGCTGCATTAAAATATCTCGACTCTGCTACATCGCTCCTCAGTAAATGTATTTAATTGCAGTTGTGAAAATAGTTTAATATTTAATATTGCACCCTGATCTCAGGACAGGAAATGTTAAGTTATAGTTATGGTAAGAATAGAAATTTATGGGACTATCTGTTAATAAATTATCTCTATTTCGGTGTGCTATAAGAGTTAATGAATATATTTAACGGCAGGCCACTAACATACTTTCTGAGGTGCCAGAATATGTCCAAGTTACGTTTATTTCAGTGATACCGGGCAAATAACATTATAACACCACATATTACATCCAATGGAGTATATTACTTAGTGCTTTGCTTTTGAAACCACCATATCTTAATTTTCCTCAAGACGTCAAGGCCATAGTCAATAGTCATGGGGGAGTTTAGTTAAGAGTTTAGTTAAGAGTTTAGTTAAGAGTTTAGTTAAGAGTTTAGTTAGGAGACGAAAATAATTGAACTTTGAATTGAACGGGTGTTTAGAACAAATGTTGCTCCTTAAGTTAGAATAAATTAGACCAAATTTGGGAAGATGCTGCCATACCTTCTGAAGCTACCACCCTCCATCTTTACATTTTAAAAGTAAATGTACATCACCTCCCCAACAAGTGAAATCTTTTTAAATCTACAATTAAATTTCAGATGTCAGACCTTGATCTGGACCCCCAACTGTTGACTGCATGTGCTGTGGACCTTAAAGATACCTGCCGGTTGGATGGATTTGATGACAAAACTCAAGTTATGGAATGTTTGAGGAAAAACGAGTTAAAACTTACACCCAGCTGCAAAGATGTGAGTTTTAATATCTGATATTAAACATGTCAGATGATGTTAAAGTTTTAAGTTGGTTTTGATATCATAAGATAATATAATATCAAGTAGTTTCGATTTTCCAATATTAATCTCTTTCAGAAAGTATTTGTTAGAGAAGTTCAACAAGCTGAAGATCCTGACATTGACCCAGTTTTGCAGAAAAGTTGTTCCGTCGCCATCAGCAAATATTGTTCCGACAGGTATTCACAATATATGATATTGCATTCTGAGATCTGTGTTTGTTGTGATCATTCTAAATTTAGCGCACAGAAAAAGTAAATAATGTACTACATGTTCTGTCTTTGTAAGTTGAACAAAGGTTACTCGCAATTTAAAGTAAATTCCACGTATGACAAAAATTGCATTTATATTCGTCTGTTTTGACCTCTGTCTTTACAGTGAGTAACTAAGTGGTATTCAGGTCAATAATGTAGAGCCTGTGTCATTGTGTCTCATACTCCTGCAGTGCTTAATGGCTCTTTATGTACCATTAACGTTCTACTTTCCAGCAAGCGTGCTAAGATAGATTCGGTGGCACATGCTGCTTTTTGTGTGACGTGGCGATCGCACAAGAATCCTTAATCTAATTTAGGGGCTTTAGATCTCGTCTTAGCGATTTTATGGAACGCGCGAAGAAAATATTTCGTATCAAGTAACAGTTATGACTACGTACCATATGTGCGCGGCCATATATGCATGCATGCATGCATACGCAATACGCTGCATTGCATTAAATTGCGTTGCGCGCATTAATTATATTATATGTACATTATTAATGAATAAGCGCGCGCTATACTAGCCATCTAGCTAGCTGACCAAGCCGAACTAGCTTGTTCAGTATTACGTAGCTTACCTACCTCAACGAAGCTAAGTCGATTAAGCTAACCCTCCTAACTTATTGCAATGAAGACGAGATCTTGCCACGAAGGTCAAGAGAATATTTAATATGATTTTATTGCAATAAAAATACCCTTTTTGGTACACGGTACATTCAATGTCCATTGCAATGTAATAGTTGAGTGCTAATGTAGATACAATAATCTCCTGAGCGATAGCCCTATTTTTAATGGTCCAGCAATTGAATTTAAAAAATAGACAGAAGATGTATACCTTAATTCCCGAAAATTTGGGCGACAAAAAATTTGAGCGGGCCTCTCGCCCAAATTTTTTGCAGACCAAATTAATTGCATAAATCTTTTCCGTCTGCTAAATTTTTTGCTAACCAAACTTTTGGCACTTGGCCTGTGGCCCTGAAATCTATAGAAAGATGGCTTTTTCTTCATATCCAAGTGAAATAATATTTGAAATTTTAGTTTTCTAATCTGTCATTCATGGCTTGACCAAGTAAAAAGGCTTATATTTTAAATGAATAGAAATAACCGGAATAGCTAACAGCTACTATATGTCTGATTATTTAAAATTAGACTTGACCTTTGGTCCGGGTTTAAAGTAGTTCGCTAATCGCTACACACAATTATGTACACCTTTGTTTCCCCCAAAGCTAAGCGTATGTGCCGCTTAGTTTGATAGATCATGATGTAAACCTTCTAATTTTCTTCCAAACCTTTCGACCATCTGGTGAAAGGCGTCATAATGATAATTGTATGTGAAAGGGGTATGATAAGATATTATGCTGAGTGTAAGTAGACTAAACTATCTGATTGAGAGACTAAATATCACTATTGTATAATGTATACCCATCTATCATTTTGTACTGTGCCATCATCACTGTATTTTTTAGTAGTTACTGGGCAGATCGTAAATTTCATAATGTGAAACAACTCAGACTACCACCTACATGCTTAAAATTGAAAGCAAAATGACTGGAATAATAAGGAATAATAATGAACTAAGGCAAATATCTAACTGAAATTTTAGTGGAAAATCGTTCATTTTTCGAAGAATTTGTGCCCAAATTTTCGGTCGCCCAAATGAGTTCAAATTTTCTGCCCAAATTTTTCGGGCTCAAATAAATTGTGCTCAATATAATGGCACACAAATTTTTGGGAACTAAGGTATTGTATATATCAGCCTTTTTAGAACGAACGTGACAGTCTGTATTTTTCCTTTGATTGCAGTCCGGTAATGTTAAAATAACAAACACACTATTTCAGTAAAGGAGACGAACTGTTGTCATGTCTTGAAAACAATCAACACAAGAGTGGAGTTACCCACGATTGTAAGACTACACTTAGACTTCGCATGCTGAAGGAACATTCTAATTACTTACTCAACATTGGACTAAGGAAGGTTGGTGACATTTTTGCTGCTGTATTAATTCATCCGTCATGAAATTACGTTGTAGTGTAATGGTTTTCTAATTAGATAATTTAAGATTAAAGAAATGAGATACTTTCTGTCTCATTTCTTGATTCCAATTTCTCTTGTTATGAATAACCAAACATTGCAGTCCTGTAAAGACGATATAAAGATGTTCTGCAAGAGCACTCTCGAGGGAATAAAGAAGGGAACCATACAGGATGGAAGAGGAGCAGTGATATCATGTCTTAAAGACAACTTCGATAAGATCTCAATAGAATGTGGGGATTCCATGACAACCATATTAGAGCAAGAAGTGGTTGATTACAAATTAGACCCCGTTTTGAGCAGATTCTGTGCTGATGATATTGAGGCATCCTGTCCGGATGTACCTGATGACCAGGTAAAATATTAAAATTTTAAAACTCTTAAAACAGTCAATATCGATTAGTGATTATTCCTTTAAAGTATTACAGTTAAAACACCTATCACTCTATCACATGATTAAATTTGATTCCTGCCGACTGAATCTCACGCTATGCCTCAATCTGTTAGCATTGAGCACCCATCCGGTTCAAGAAATTCCCGGAAAAATTGTGACGTTTAGAAGTGCACTCGATAACTCTTTAATTTACATGTAAGATGTAACCATTTTGGTTGGTTGATGATTTGCTAAACGATTTGCCAGGTGGCAGGTACGTTATATATTTATCACCCCTAATACTAAGAAATACTTCCAATACAGTTAATATGTCGCCAGTAAACTCGAACAAATATCTCTCCCAGGTAGAAGCCTGCTTGCGAGACTACATAATGGTTGTACAATCAGAAGACTGCACAAAACAGGTGGTCCGACTGATCACAGAGGCTCACGGGGACGTTCACCTGGATGCGCTGTTAATGAGAGCTTGCCAGAAAGATATCGGGTATCTGTGCGGACGTGTGCTGCCTGGCAAGGGCCAGATTATAGAGTGCCTTCAGGTTAATATCATGTATTTTAGATTATAGAGTGCCTTCAGGTTAATATCATGTACTTTAGATTATAGAGTGCCTTCAGGTTAATATCATGTATTTTAGATTATAGAGTTCCTTCAGGTTAATATCATGTACTTTAGATTATAGAGTGCCTTCAGGTTAATATCATGTACTTTAGATTATAGAGTGCCTTCAGGTTAATATCATGTACTTTAGATTATAGAGTGCCTTCAGGTTAATATCATGTACTTTAGATTATAGAGTGCCTTCAGGTTAATATCATGTACTTTAGATTATAGAGTGCCTTCAGGTTAATATCATGTACTTTAGATTGTAGAGTGCCTTCAGGTTATTATCATGTACTTTAGATTATAGAGTGCCTTCAGGTTAATATCATGTACTTTAGATTATAGAGTGCCTTCAGGTTATTATCATGTACTTTAGATTATAGAGTGCCTTCAGGTTAATATCATGTACTTTAGATTATAGAGTGCCTTCAGGTAAATATCATGTACTTTAGATTATAGAGTGCCTTCAGGTTAATATCGTGTACTTTAGATTATAGAGTGCCTTCAGGTTAATATCATGTACTTTAGATTATAGAGTGCCTTCAGATTAATATCATGTACTTTAGATTATAGAGTGCCTTCAGGTTAATATCATGTACTTTAGATTATAGAGTTCCTTCAGGTTAATATCATGTACTTTAGATTATAGAGTGCCTTCAGGTTAATATCATGTACTTTAGATTATAGAGTGCCTTCAGGTTAATATCATGTACTTTAGATTATAGAGTGCCTTCAGGTTAATATCATGTACTTTAGATTATAGAGTGCCTTCAGGTTAATATCATGTATTTTAAATTATAGAGTGCCTTCAGGTTAATATCATGTACTTTAGATTATAGAGTGCCTTCAGGTTAATATCATGTACTTTAGATTATAGAGTGCCTTCAGGTTAATATCATGTACTTTAGATTATAGAGTGCCTTCAGGTTAATATCATGTACTTTAGATTATAGAGTTCCTTCAGGTTAATATCATGTACTTTAGATTATAGAGTGCCTTCAGGTTAATATCATGTACTTTAGATTATAGAGTGCCTTCAGGTTAGTATCATGTACTTTAGATTATAGAGTGCCTTCAGGTTAATATCATGTACTTTAGATTATAGAGTGCCTTCAGGTTAATATCATGTATTTTAGATTATAGAGTGCCTCCAGGTTAATATCATGTATTTTAGATTATAGAGTGCCTTCAGGTTAATATCATGTATTTTAGATTATAGAGTGCCTTCAGGTTAATATCATGTACTTTAGATTATAGAGTGCCTTCAGGTTAATATCATGTACTTTAGATTGAACTTGTGGTAATTATTATTCTACTCGTGTAGTGTAGGTGAGTCTTCAGTATAGTAGTGTAGGACTGTCATATCACATGATATTATATGTATGTTACAAACATAAACCTGCAACCAGTCCGAGCGGCAAGAATTACTTTCTCTAGACCCGCAATACCGAACAATGTGATCCCTGAAATGCATGGGCTACTATTTCTTTAATGGTTGCTATAATTGTAAAAGATGTACTCATAAAAACAGATTAGAAATGATGTCACTCTAAGCACCTTTAAGACTTGCGATATCAGTAAATGTTGCTTTGTCAGCGACATCAAGATATAACACCATTTCCATTAAATTATTGACAGCTACCTCCTTATCATAAGAGGCCAGAGGGATTCGTGGAAATGATATTTTATCCACCTCTTCAAATTCGTTATTGAACCTCCACACGCTACCTCAAACTAGTGAATCTTGTGGGTCAGCTGTGTCAAACATTTCTCTGAAATGAATGAGAGCATTAAAGGCTCTTGATATTCCCGGATTTAAGATTTCTTGATAGAGCCTAAAAGCTTATTAAAAGCTTTAGATGTACGTGATTTTGCAACACTCTATATTTCAGTCAAATCAGGCTAGAGACCCTAATGCTCTGACTCCAACCTGCGGGAGCATGCTCAAATCAAGGGTACAGATGTGGTCCAATGCGTACGAGAGGGCTAAACAGTGAGTTACCTTTACAATGTACAGTGTACAATGTACCTTTACAATGTACAATATACCTTTACAATGTACAATGTACAATGTAAAATGTACAATGTACCTTTCAATTTACTGTTCTTACCTCTCCGAAAAAACAAACGAGTCTTCTGATACAAAAAATACTCTCCTTAGTAAGAGACGTATTTTCTGTTTCGAAGGTCTTCTGATTTCTTGTGATACCTACGACCTGACATTGATAACTTAAATACCACGAAACTGATGATAATAATTTCACAGGTACGATTCTGCGTTGGAGATGGTGGACGACATCTACCGTTCAATAGAATCCAGCAAATATAAACACGAGTTGTTAGCTTACATAGGCTTCTCTATATGTCTCCTAATTCTGCTCTCATTCTGCGGGGGACGTTGTACCAAATCTAAACCACCCTCCAAATTATATTAGAGTTTTTAGAGTGTTTTAATATTTGGTAATGATTCGATGTGATGTTGTTTCGCGCCTGCCCCTTCAGAACCACTCCCGGTTTTAATTATATTTATTACTTTAAAGAATATTTTGTACTCCGTTTTGTCTCAGGCTGGCCCTATAGAATCGCACAATTGAATAGAGTTTGCAGAATCTAGAAATATATGTGCTAAGATCTTATATGTCAATTTCCTAAAATAATGTGATGCTATATTTGAAATTTTTTTGTAAATTCCGCTAAAAATATCATTTTTAGATTATAGCCAATATTTTATTCTGGCTATTCCTTAAATATTTTATTTCACCCTAGATTTTCTATGTTTTGACATTCAATTAATTTTCAGAAACAAACATTTTGTTTCAAATTTTCTTAATATTTCGGTATGGTTAAGCTGGGATTAGTGCAGTACCAAAAGATTAACTTGACTTTGATGTAAAAATTGAATTCGACTGTTGTAATATACGATGAATTTTAACACTGTTACGTTACGAGATTGTCTAATTTATTTTCGTAATCTGGGTTCGAGTTTAATCTCAAATATGCCCATTTTACATTTCACGTGTCTAAATGTAATTTTAGAGGGAAAGATATCTGATAATTTCGTGAAAATGGGATGCTGAGTAGCCCACTTCAGAGTAAAAGGGGCCGAACCCCGGAAAGTAGGGTACAATGACCGGCATCTTCCATGAAATTCACTTTCCTAACTTTTGATTGTACATAGCCTTTTCTAGAAATCCCTACCAAAAATGCACTGATAGTGATAGGGGTCGTTCACATAATACGTAATCAGCCAGGGGGGGGGGGGGGGGGGCTTTCCAAATAATTACGCTAGTGTAATTTTGACACACTAGCTATGTGTAGAACTAAACTTACCTGGGGACCTCAGGCTATCATGTTCATTAACATAGAGATTCGGCGGAATGACAGGCTGAGCGCGGCCCAGTAAAACTAGAACTGATTACGGAGGGTTAAAAATGGGCCAAAAAGTGATAACATAATATGTGAACGACCCCATACAGACCCATACTGTAACGAGAAGTCTGGTGTACGTGGTACAAATTTTCGCCAAAACCGCTCAAAACCGTATTATATTTCAAATTATGAAAAACTACCCCACATACTTGTCATATTAGGGACATGTTAGACTTAGTGACGGCCAAGGAGTCTACATTTAAACTTCGATAACAGTGACCTGACATTGATAACTTAAATACCACGAAACTGATGATAATAATTTCACAGGTACGATTCTGCGTTGGAGATGGTGGACGACATCTACCGTTCAATAGAATCCAGCAAATATAAACACGAGTTGTTAGCTTACATAGGCTTCTCTATATGTCTCCTAATTCTGCTCTCATTCTGCGGGGGACGTTGTACCAAATCTAAACCACCCTCCAAATTATATTAGAGTTTTTAGAGTGTTTTAATATTTGGTAATGATTCGATGTGATGTTGTTTCGCGCCTGCCCCTTCAGAACCACTCCCGGTTTTAATTATATTTATTACTTTAAAGAATATTTTGTACTCCGTTTTGTCTCAGGCTGGCCCTATAGAATCGCACAATTGAATAGAGTTTGCAGAATCTAGAAATATATGTGCTAAGATCTTATATGTCAATTTCCAAAAATAATTTGATGCTATATTTGAATTTTTTGTAAATTCCGCTAAAAATATCATTTTTAGATTATAGCCAATATTTTATTCTGGCTATTCCTTAAATATTTTATTTCACCCTAGATTTTTGTTTTGACATTCAATTAATTTTCAGAAACAAACATTTTGTTTCAAATTTTCTTAATATTTCGGTATGGTTAAGCTGGGATTAGTGCAGTACCAAAAGATTAACTTAACTTTGATGTAAAAATTGAATTCGACTGTTGTAATATACGATGAATTTTAACACTGTTACGTTACGAGATTGTCTAATTTATTTTCGTAATCTGAGTTCGAGTTTAATCTCAAATATGCCCATTTTACATTTCACGTGTCTAAATGTAATTTTAGAGGGAAAGATATCTGATAATTTCGTAAAATGGCATGCTGAGTAGCCCGCTTCAGAGTAAAAGGGGCCGAACCCCGGAAAGTAGGGTACAATGACCGGCATCTTCCATGAAATTCACTTTCCTAACTTTTGATTGTACATAGCCTTTTCTAGAAATCCCTACCAAAAATGCACTGATAGTGATAGGGGTCGTTCACATAATACGTAATCAGCCAGGGGGGGGGGGGGGGGGGGGGGCTTTCGAAATAATTACGCTAGTGTAATTTTGACACACTAGCTATGTGTAGAACTATAATTACCTGGGGACCTCAGGCTATCATGTTCATTAACATTTACATAGAGATTCGGCGGAATGACAGGCTGAGCGCGGCCCAGTAAAACTAGAACTGATTACGGAGGGTTAAAAATGGGCCAAAAAGTGATTACATAATATGTGAACGACCCCATACAGACCCATACTGCAACGAGAAGTCTGGTGTACGTGGTCCAAATTTTCGCCAAAACCGCTCAAAACCGTATTATATTTCAAATTATGAAAAACTACCCCGCATACTTGTCATGAGGGCATTTTAAATGACTGCATATTAGGGACAAGTTAGACTTAGTGACGGCCAAGGAGTCTACATTTAAACTTCGATAACAGTGACCCGTGAGTGTGACCGTGATTCAATAATCCTGTTCTCTCTCCAGATTTCACGGAAAGTCCAGTCGTGAATATTTGCTCTGTCAAGGTGTTATCAGCTCGACCAATGGCAGCTGAGCTGAATTACCGCGGAACCCAGTCATGTAGCCCTCTAGCCTCAACTTAAGTTTAATCTAATTTGGGAATCGCACGTTCTGGATTTCCGGGGTATTGTGACTGTACGTGTGTAGTTTTAGCAATAGTAATCAAATTGCAATGCTGTGTAAGTTCGCACCGGCTCATATACCCTAATACCCCCACTGATGGTAGTGTTTATCGATCATGTTTGATGTTAAACGTGGTAAAAGTGGTAACTCAGATTGACGTAGAGCTTTGATACACCGTTCATTTCTGTGTAAAGCATTAAGCGAATTTTATTATAAAATATTTAATACATAAAATAAGGAATAATCGCTGGTTCATATTGCACTAAAGTAAACTCTAAAATAAGCTGACCAGTCATTATCCCTTATTTTGCTGCAATCTACACCTTTCTGAGGTATTAACTTATAATGAGCTGCACTGTTACAAATTTCCTTGACACGAGGTTCTGGTCCTAGTAGTATTACATGACTACATCATTAATGTAAGGTTCGGTGGAATTTTAAATTCCTTATCAGTAAGCTCAATTTGTATGTAGTATCCTAATAAACACGTCGGAAAATATATCGTGTGCCGGTCGCGATCGATGGTCGTAAATATTCCAACAAAAGAGACTTTCATTCATTTATAATCTGGTCACGTGCCGGCCTCCATCTCAACCTTTGTCACGTGTGCTGCTATGGTGAATAGGGTGGGGTCATGTGACGGCTAGCTCACGCAGGTCTCGCTCCAGTCATGAAGATTGCAATGGAGAAAGAGAGAGAGAGAGAGAGCTCGAGTCTACGTTTCCAAGAATTCGGAGTTGGTCGTCATGCTTAGAAGCAATTCAACCTCGGGAGCGAACGATTTTCCGAGAATTTGGCTAGAGTCGGAGAGAGAGGGTTGTTAGAGGGTGGTGGTATAAAGGCTCTTTCAGGTGAGTCTTGCTCAATGTCTTCTATTTTCGTTTTCGTTACAACTACTTTATTAGCTTTGTCAAATAGCAACGTTATTTTTTAGAAGTAATCAATTAACCGATAGTCTCTGTTATAATGATCATGCAACAGGTAATTGTTAAATTATATTCGGATTTTACCACTTTTTGGTTTTGACGATATCCTAACTAACTCCCCCTCAAGCACTGTTTACGTTTTTAGTTCCCTAATTACGTTCCCTAATTACGTTCCCTAATTACGTTCCCTAATTACGTTTTTAGTTCCCTAATGTGGAGATAATAATATAAGTTCATTGCCTATATACTATACATCATTTATTCTTTGACCCATTCAGCCACCCATGGTTATTGTTAATATGACTTGTTTTAAAATATTTCCTTGTGTTTCAGGATAGAGTTGTCTCCAGTCCTGAGTCGTTCTGCAATAGTAACAAATCATTTACTTCTCCCATCTCCGTATCTAGCTGTTCCGGGTGAGTTTTGAAGTTCTGATATTTTAAACTTCTATACTTAAACAAATATTATGTATTCAATATTCATACAATTACAATTACAAATTACAATGCTCAATATGCCCTAACATAACCTGGATGTAATTGTTGTTTGGATACCATAAAATACCAATGCTACCGTCTGAAAAGAGGAGTGGCACCTTGTATGACTGTACCAGCTAAATGTGCGAAACAGCGATCTAACAAATGTTTGGCATCCTACCAACTTACCCAATACCAGCTGTGGCCTCCAGTTTCCTTACAAAACCTTTATATTCTATAAATTATTCTATGTATTTGACATTGACTGTGTAGGAATCGCGATGTAGTTTGCCAAAGCAGTATTATCAGTGAATATAGATAGATCGAAACTGTCAAACTCAATATCTTAATGCACTCCATTACCAAGGTGTAGTCCTCCTCAACCAATCAATCAAATAGACATGAACGATAAAACACCAGAAATAAAGCTTGCGTGGTTAATGGTTATAATATAATTTGGCACTATTCAAGGGCCTTGTGAATCGCACTGCAAACAATTTCATTGCTAGATTCAGACCACTCGACCCAGTTCTACCTTAAGAAATCACGGGTGTTGCCTGCAAGCTGCTGTGTGCTGACTCGATCAGAATAACAAATCCAACTTTGATTGGATTGGAGCTCTAAACGATTGAACTGTTTAATTTGAAGCTTTGAATATACATTATTGTAACATCTAATGTTAATTTCAGCTCGGAACGAGAAAGTCCAAAAAGCCACTGCAGAAGAAGGTCGCCAGTCCGTTCGAAGAAGCTACGGAAATGCACGTTCCAAGGATGCGACAAGAGCTTCTCAAAGTCAGATCATCTCAAGACCCACTATCGCACTCATACTGGAGAAAGGTCAGTGTTAAAATACGAAATATTTATTTTTTGTGGGCTTCTTAAAAAGTTGAACCGGTTTCCATTTTATGATTTATCACCAACGAGAAGCATATTTCGACCCTTAATTTTACATAACAACAATGTTGGCATTACCTGGGGATCCCAGGCTATTATGTTCATTAACATAGAGATTAGGCGGAATGACAGGCTGAGCGCGGCCCAGTAATGTTGGCAGCGACATTTTTGGCCTCAAAATTTAAACAGGCTTAAGTTATTATGTTATCATACTGGGGGACTACGATACCCCTCCAGTCAGTTCCAAGCTTGTCGCCCTGATAACATAGCATTAGCTGTATTATATGTGGGCCTCCTGTGCATTGCAAGAGTGTAAAAAGGACAAAAAATGGATAATTTATTGCTTAAAATGCCTATAACTACAAGTACAATATCAACTATTTTGAAACAATTTGTACAGGATCGTAATGAGCTTAGTCAGAGTCAGACGTTGTAGCGCGATGCGTTACCAGTTACTGTGCCGCGCCGCGCACTCAATGAGGCTTCTCACAGCGACTCTCTAGATCGGCGAAATGCGCTACTGTGCCGCGCCGAGCTGAGATGAATTGACATCGTCAATTTAAGTCAGACGCAACTTTTGGTATATTATAATATTTGAGCGACATTTTTTTGTTTAAAATTTTACACAATCGTGTTCAGATTATCATTAAAAAAATTTGAAAATAATGTTCTTTTAAATCTTAAAATATTGATACTAAAAGTTTCGTCTCGCTGAGCTGATTACGACGGCGTTGACATACGTTGCATGCCACTTTCCGCGCGCGAAGCGCGTGCCGCCGAAGGCGCGCTATGGCAATTATTTCAAAATAACTGAAACTGTGAAAGTTATAGGCCAATTAAAACTAAACATTCGCGCAAAAAAAGCACGCGCGGCAAACAAACGCCGTGCAGCATTTTTAGCGAAAATTGCTATAAACGGTGCATGGTAATGTTTTATTACCGGTTTGAGACAACTTTTCAAAAGTTGAACTTTTGGTAACAAATTTATCAAAATCGGAGGAAACAAATTCTGTGCCAACTCATGGTGCTTATTACATAATGATAAACTATGTGTGCTTGGGTACCAATTCTGCGCGGAGAGAAACCGAAACCTCAAACCATGTGACCAGGTGACCTGACATGGACTCAAAACTTAAATTTACAGTTCACCCAATTTACCGTACTATATCCCTCTCCCCATATAAACTGTACGGAAAATTGGGGTTTTCCTGTCTCGTCTGAATTGAGAACAATATTTGAGCGATTTCTTGGAACTCGGTGGTTCCGGGAATCTCGTACCAAGAAATTCAATATATATATTATATATTATATAAAGTTGTATATATATATATAATATTTATATACAGCTTTTAGCATTAACCACAAATTTAAATTTGATATCCACAGCTTTTGCTATCTACCTATTTATACCATTAACAGCAAAATATACCAATTCTTGCCTCTTGCCTTTTGGCTTTTAATTTGTACATGCTTTTATATTTTAAACTGCACTTAACTTCATGAGTTTCGTGACGTGAGTGATGCATTATAAGTAAATGGCAGTGTCACTGCTGCACTGGCAGCTGAACTGCTTTATGATCAAATATGGGTGCGGAATCTAAGTAGAAAGTTGCTTTCTCAGAATTTTATTTGGAATACTTGCTAGCATTGTATTCATAAAAAACAAACAAATTCAAAAACATCTAGTTACTCTAATTGGCACGCACATTTAAAAAAAATCAAAGTTACCTTGTCCTTACCTATCAAAAAAGATAAAATATTGGCTGCCTGCCAGTAAATGAAATGTAATATAATGAATAAGATTTGTCAATATATCAATTCTGTTCTGCTAATTTTACATTTACTATTAGCTGTTATTTCAACCTGCGTTAAAATGTTAGTAAGTTATTTAAATTTAACAAGCTATCCTTCAGGCCGTACAAGTGTGACTATGTGGACTGTTATAAAGTGTTTGCAGATAGTGCAAACTTAAAAAGACACAAGCGGATCCACACAGGGGAGAAGCCTTTCAGGTGAGCTATTTATTTTGCTTTCACTTTCCTTTACTTCCAGGACCCAGGTGAGCATTTTTTAATTTTCACGTGGATTTTTCCTACAATCGTGAATTGGAAATCGATGTGACATAAATTTCCCGCTCAAATTTTGCATCCCTGCACGCATTACCGTATTATGTATGCTTACAGGAAATTCCGAACTCGTAATATACTGATTACTCACACAGGGATTTACGTCATTTCATTCGAAGTTATTATTTGATAGCATCATATTTTATAAGGGGAACAAATAATTACGTAATGGGTATTGTCCTCGAGAAAAGGTGAGCTCAGAGACTGAAAACCTAACACCAACCCTCCCTCCAGTTGTCCAGTTCCGGGTTGTGGTAAACAGTTCTCCGTGTCCAGTAACTTAAAGCAGCACAAACGGATCCACACAGGCGAAAAACCGTACGGATGTGAAGCGTGCGGGAAGACTTTCAGTCACGTGTCCTCCAAGAGAAAACATCTAAAACAACACTGCACAACTGCTTTTCAGGTACAAATTCTCATAAGAATTTAGCATATAAGCTCTTGTAACTTAGCGTTGACGGAACATGATAGGTACTTTGGTGCCCGAAGTTTAACGATCGAATTTGAATAAAACAGTTTTTATCGTTTTCTCTGTTGTTGCTGTGGCGGTAACTAACCATACAAATTTCAGGTGAATCCAAATACACTGAAAGCAGTTGAAAGCTTGCGACATCTTGCGAAGCAACACGTTTCTTCGAGCAAACAGTTATCACCAGTTACTCTGGCAACGTCATCACAACTACACATGTTCCAAGCATCTGAACCCTGCTCAATTTTCTCAAAACTGAGCCAGCACTCGCCTGTTGATAACAATTCTTGTGGTAAGTTTTACTTTTATAGAGAAATTAAGAAATAGATATATATATATTTGGAAATGTTATTTAGTTATTTATATATTTTCTTATATATATTTAAACAAAAACTAGTTTGCTATAATAGTTATCGCGATTGCCTATTTAATCGTCATGATATCAAATGAATGAATTGCCTGACCAATCCATTTCTAATATGACCTCTTTTTTCAGAAGATGTAATAGGATCTATAAGAATGGTTCAGTTTAAAGGCCTACATGTGACCCTGGTGATGGAGATGGCTTACAAGATAGCTGCTGTAGCTGTTCTGATCAGTGGACAGTCTTCAACTTTCACCAAACACCGTTAAAAGTAGCTCACGGAGTCCTATATACGTGGGCCACACAGAACACTTGATACTAACTCGGACAGCAGCTGACTAAGATGACTCTAACCGGACTAATTAAGAAAATAACTTAAAGCTTGAATACTGAAGTATTGAAGTTTGGTCCAGAGCACAGCAATATTTGGTATATTTTGAATGAAAGGCAAAATTGTGGAAAGTACGTCATGAGATTTATTATTTAATGACGTATTCTGATCAATGCTTGATTGTTTGATTAAAATTAAATTAATTCGAAAGATTCAATTCAAGAGTCAAGCTAACTATTAAAACTTTTAATTGAATACCGCATTACCGCTTGGAGTCGCTGATTACCAGATTTGTTTTTAATTGAATTTCATTGATTTCGATTTCACAGAATTTGTTGCAAATAGTATATCATTATCAAACATTGATTGACTTTTGATTTTAATATTTTGTTCATAAAATATTTACATTAGAGGTTCTTCATGGACGGTTATTATTAGAGTGCTCATGATTATAAGGGCCGTCCACCGTGCATAACTTTTCTTACTTGCAATAAAGTCCGTCCTGCTCCTATTACACTTACTAGCAGGAACCCCTATAACCCTAAAATGGTGTCAAGACTCAAGAGACTAAAATAATTATTACTTATTTAATTCGCGTTTTTGACACCACTTGGGGGTCCAAATTTTGGGCTCTAAAACTCCTATTCCTTGGCCAATTTTTTATTTTTTCATGCTGATTTGAAAAGCATAAAAGCATTTGACCCAGTCAAAAAAGTTTCAGTCGTATATCTTTTACGGTTTTTGCGGAAAGTCGCGTTAAAGTTGATGCCGTGGTGTCAGTAAAATGGCACGGATCCATATATATATATCGTCTCGCTTTATATATAGTAAGATTAGGGATTAATTTGTTTTACGTCGCTGAGTTATACTTATTGTTTTGAAGGTATATTATGTTGTATTTGATATTTAAATTTTTGGATATGTTCAGCATTTTATGAAAACTGATATTACGTGTCTTATTTCAACCAAGAATAAAATTAATTTCAGTGTCAGATGAAATATGTTTTCACTTCTCAGATTAATAAAAACAAAAAGCGCAGAGAGACTCTAATGTTAAAGCAGAGTTTGTTTCATTTGGCGAACATAAGCATTTGATTTTATTTTTAATTTAAAGTATAAAACTAAATCCATACACAAACATGTTAATCATAATGGATTAAGCGCAGTAGTAGTTACTTCAACATTTATAATGTGTAGTAGTATGTATTCGTATAACTATAAATCACAATTGGAATATACTTTTGAAAGAAAATATTAACAAGCTCAAAAACGCTACTGTCTTATTCATTATTTATTCGTGAAAAAACACAATTAAATAGCGTGGGTAGCTTTTGTCGAGGTGCCTCTTAAACGATTCCCCGTTCAATTTTGGTTGAGACACGGTACACGTCAACTTGGTGCACACTGCACAATCGAGCAAGCTTGAAGCTTAAGATCAAGAACTATAAAAAACCAATTAAATAGTTTAGTTCCATAATTATTGTTGTTTCACAAGTAGACAGGCGCGTGCCACCCCAGGAAACCTTACCGACTAAGCTATATCTCCGGAAGTAAAAGAGATAGCGACCTTTGGTTTTTTTGCATAATGATCGTCTTATTAAAATCGTGTTGGCTCCCCAGGAGCAAATTTTGAACTCTCAAACTTGAAAAGTTATTACCAAAAAACTGTTTTTGGGGCTGCGCGGAGCATGCCACAAAAATAACTTTGCAGAAATAATGCTTTGCTATGCGCGTGACCTCACAATGACCATATTTGGTGAGATACGCGCAACGACATTAATGATTAAGCCTTGTGTACTAGATTTTAAGTCGGCCATTCGTCCGTTATCGTTGCATGCGGTTGTTTTAAACTATTTCTACGTAGAAATTTCGATACGTTATTCAGCTATTTATTTCCGTTAGAATTTGTCTTCACTGAGTCTATTCAGAAACAATCAGAAATTTGAATGAAAGAACTATCCCAATTTTGAATTTGTGTTGAACTCGAGCGTGCTAAATCACTCTACAGTCGATTTTCGAGATTGTTTTAAAAGGGCCCCCGACAGTTGAAACCAGCTTGAATCGCGATGTATTTTTGGACGCTGATTCAGAATTGCATGACATAGGGTTAAAATGCTCCCCTGCTTTACAAAAGCATAATATGCTGAGACCCTAACCCCAACGAGAAATAAGACAAACTTACTTATACGGTCATATCACGTGATCGAGACAGTTTTTTACCCCTATGTCATGGGGGGTGATTCGGAATCAGCGTCCGAAAATACAGCTATTGAAGTTGGTTTCAACTGTCGGGGGCCCTTTTAGAAAAATTTCGAAGTTCGACAGTAGAATGATTTAGCACGCCCGCTACACTGTTGACTGTACTCTTGTCGAGGTACATAGATAGGAGTATATTTTATTTTTGATATAAAAGTAAAGTGCTAAGAGAAATAAAACTCAATATTCTATGTAACTTTTTAAAACTATGGTCACTTAACGAACAACTACATTTCTTTAAGACAAGTATCATTAACATATGGTTTTTAAAGCTTCGGTTACTAAAAAGTATGAACGTCTGTTGTACTTATTCGTTCATTCCCCCTTCTTACCCTTCTAATGGGGATACACGGGATCACTGGGGAGCACAGCTGATTGCCAGTTCTGCTGGGGATCAGCTGATCGTCTTCCAAAATCAACAAATTCTTCACCGTTCTGCTGGGGTTCAGCTGATCGTCTGATCGGCTGACACTGAGTCAGAGCGATCAGTCCTAGCACTAGTAGAAAACAGAATACTTTCGTCATTGCTGCGGGTCTGGTGTTTTTTTAGATAAAAACAATAGGATACGAATATGACAATACTTAAATAGTTCAACGTTTTTTACAAATATCAATCGATATCAGATAAAAATGAAAATAATATTTAAAAAGACTGAAACCTGGTAAAAGGAACAGGACTGAAAGTTAAAGCCCTGATACTGATAGTGATAAAATTAAGGCAAATACCACCGTGTTTTAAGGAGAATTCAGTCGTATCAGAAGTCGTTCAAAAGGTAGATCAAAATATTTTATTCTATTGTTAAACTTAAAGATGAAAAGGAAAGAAGGAACCAGCTGCTAAAATTTGACGCTGGAAAAAAAACCGGAACTCGACATATTTAGGTGTCTAAAAAACCATGGTAATAGAGATCTAAAATTGTTTGGAAGAAGACCTCAGTATTTATGAAAAATACCAGACTCTACTTTTGTTCACGATAATTATCGTAAATCAAAGAAGGGAGCGGGTGCCTTAAATGGATACAGTCTGGATGAGACTGAGAGTCATGAAAAAATAATCATCCGTTGAAATATCGTCCCAGAGTCTTAAACAAAAAACTTAAACTTAAAGAGAACTGAATATTAGTGAACTGGAAGTAAGGCAGCTATAATATAAGGACAGCTGTGCTCATTTCATTTGGGCTCTACATTCCTCCTTTTCTGCTTACTTGTATCAAGATATATCTAGCTGTAGTCTCGTAGTTTATAAGTGTAGTTAAACTTTGCTACACTTCAGTCTGTTACTATGATCGGTGATAAATTTAAATTAAGTTAAAATTTGTCACTGTTCAAGTTAAATAAGGCAGTCCAAAAAAGGATTTCACTATAGTTTTCTTGCATCAAGATACCTTACTAGCTTGCATCAAGATATAACTTATAGTATGGTAGGTAAACTGTGCTACACCATACACTTCAGTATTACTATGATCTGTGATAAATTTAAATTAAATTTAAATTTGTCACTGTTCAAGTTAAATAAATAAGTAAAAAAGATAGCGACCGGTTTTTTGCAACATGTTCGTTTTGTAAAAGTAACGTCCCCCCCCCCTCCAGGGGGAAAATTTAAGACAACGTAGATTTTGAGTTATCTTATTCTTCAAATCTCCAGAAAAGTGTCATTTTGGGCCGATCAAAAGTTTGCAACTTTAACTTTGCAGATTTCTGTACTCTGATTGGCTGAATTGTGCCACGTGCTAGCTGTTTGAACATTGGAATGCGCCACGCGTGCAAATCATGCTTAATGTCGCACGCGAGCTCAAGCCGTCTGTTTAAATTAAAGCACCTCTAGTAACACCGTCATGGCAGTAAGTTTTTTTGGGACTGCACAGAAGATGAATCCGAGTTCTAGTTCGTGGAAACATTTAAGTTTAACCATGTATTAGTATATGTAACGTACAGATACCGCGTGCACAGGCATTCACAAAGAAACTAATGCTAACTGCTGCTCACTGCTGCTCACTGCTGCTCACTGCTACTAACTGCTGCTCACTGCTGCTCAGTGAGCAGTAGTGAGCAGCAGTTAGTAGCAGTTTCTTTGCACTATAATAGTCCTCCTGTGCATTGGGCTTGATTGACGATGTCAAACGATCGACGATGTGAAGCAACAATCTTCGCGATGTAAAGCAAGAATGCTAGTTTGCGCGGCGCGTTGAAGCGGCGAAGTCCTCCAAGCATTGGGCATTGGCGGCCAATTTTAATTCATATTCCCTCCGCAAACAATCGTGCGCGCGACGTTGTCAAGGCAACCTGGCAAGTATGAGTTGCGCTTCACATTATTGCAGGTGGGCGACATAACAGCAACTACTATAGTTTATCTACTATTACAAACATTTTTATCTACTATTACAAACATTTTGTTACAATTTCATTTATTTGTACATAACACTTTCGAACTGAGGCGTGACGGCGTGTCTGCACTGTAACAAAACCGCAACGAAGCATGTGATAACACCAGGGCATGGACATCAGGCATTGAACAAAGAACATGAAGACCGGGAGGAAAGCAAATAAAAATAAAACCTGATTAACAACTGCAAGAAAGCATTAAGGCAGCATCGATGGCAAATAAGGATTTTCGTTAAGGAACCCAGGCCCAGAATGGATGGCGAGTGCAAAGTGTCAGTAACCCATCACCCAACGCTTTTTCGTCGGAGGAGAAGCTTGTCATCATTTGTGAAAAACCAACAACAACAGAAAAAGGTATACCGGTTTTACCGGTAAAACCGTAAAATTCATGTTTGTTCACATAATGCTTTTCTATTACTATATATTGTCTCAGCAGCACTGGCTAATGGCTCCCTGTATACCTGGCCATCTGGTTTTATGCCTGGCCTAGTCCGTTGACTATTTTTCTTCATGGTTAATTGGCCCTTTCTCCCCTTTTCCTTTTGGCTATCTAACCTTCTACTGAACTAGTTTAGTGCCTAGCTTTGTTTTTAACTTTTCTTCCTGTTTATCCACCTTCCTGTCTACCTGGCTCTTTTTATTAACTTTTCTTTACAGGCTTTAAGGGGGCATACACCAAAACAGTGGTTTGTGCCGTCCAACCCAAATGACCTCATAGGCAGTTCAGTGACCATCTAGCGCACCGTTTCCACATCAAAAAAAATTATTTTGAGAATACCCATTTTTGTAATCGAGCATTTCCTGGTTAGTGCTTTAGTGGCATTTTCGGAAAAACACAATTTGTTTCGTGGAGAGGCTATAAGTTTTTGGCTTTGCAGATAAAAAATCACATTTTCTCCCATAACTTCAAAGGGAAGCATTTTAGGGTGTTTTGTTGTTCATAACTCATATATAAATGTGCTAGTTGCGGTTATTTAGCACCCTTCAAAAAGTCACTAGCACATTCCTATCAAAATTTTAGAAAAATCAGTAAATATGAAAAACGAAAAATGTGCCTAAATTTGTTGTTTGGCTTTGAAGTCCAATAGATCTGAAGATGAATGAGGAAAAACATTTTTGAGGGCATCAAAAACTGCGCCAGAATTCAGAGAACAAGTTCATGTCAACTATCAAATCAATCCGATCTTCCCTGACTGACTTTTTGGTTAAAATAAGTCTGAAAAGGACAATTTCAACTTTCTGACTTTTTTAAACTTTAACAAGAAATGCGGCCGCTTTTTTTGTGGATGGCCGCTCAATTTCCCGATCCGTGATGGCGTATTTTATCATATTCCATACAACCTGGAGATCCCAGTTTTAACTGTTTATAAGGCGCATGCAGATATAGCGGAGTGACAGGCCGAGCGCCACCAAGTTAATATAATTCCATAGAGAATTTGAAAATCGTGTATATATATGCTTATTGTTTATGCAACCTGACACCCGACAGTGACACGGATCTGTAGTAATAGTAACTCAAAATAATAATAGTATGCTATCAACTAGTGCCTAGTGGGATATGTACATTGTGAAATTAATAATGTACTTGGTCAGTTCAGCGCCGCGCGCGAACAATTATTTAATTCAGATTTGTGCGCAAAATAACTTTGCGCAGGTAGTCACGTGGGCGATAACAGTGCGCGAGGGCAGGCACGCACGTACGGTCGCACGGTCGCAAAGCTACCATATCAAAAAAAACCTCGATCGCTAACCCTTGTCCTTGACTCTTTTGTGCCTTCGGCACTTTGAGTCATGGATCGGGAAAAAATTTATAACACACTAGCCTTTTTAGATACGATATCAAGATTTTACACACACCTTGAAATAGATGTGAATAGTTGGCGTGCAAAATTTTAACCCGATACCGCAAGAAATGATTAACTTATAGTTATAGCCTCTCCACGAAACAAATTGTGTTTTTCCGAAAATTCCACTCTAACCAGGAAATGCTCGATTACAAAAATGGGTATTCTCAAAATAATTTTTTTTGATGTGGAAACGGTGCGCTAGATGGTCACTGAACTGCCTATGAGGTCATTTGGATTGGACAGATTTGGTGTATGCCCCCTTAACTCTCCGTGACTTTTTTATACATTTCCTCTTGCCCACCTGCCCTTGAATTTACCTGTATCTTTATACATTTCCTCTTACCCACCTGCCCTCGTATTTACCTGTATCTTTATACATTTCCTCTTGCCCACCTGCCCTCGTATTTACCTGTATCTTTATACATTTCCTCTCGCCCACATGCCCTCGTATTTACCTGTATCTTTATACATTTCCTCTCGCCCACCTGCCCTCGTATTTACCTGTATCTTTATACATTTCCTCTTGCCCACCTGCCATCGTATTTACTTGTATCTTTATACATTTCCTCTTGCCCACCTGCCCTCGTATTTACCTGTATCTTTATACAGTTCCTCTCGCCCACATGCCCTCGTATTTACTTGTAAACAGAGTTTTAAATACTGTACAGACATGGGTTAAAAACAACGGCCTTAAACTTAATGTAGGAAAAACTAAATACATGATATTCACTAACAGATTACCAGAGGACATAAATATTAATATAGAAGGACAGCGACTACTGAAAAGTGAACATGAACGATTTTTAGGTTTTATTATTGACTCAAAACTTAGCTGGAGACATGACATTAAACAGTTAAAGACTAAAATATCCAGAAATGCAGGCGTAATGATGAAACTTAAAAGTTCCATTCCGAATAAAGCTCAAAAAATGCTATACAATAGCTTAATTCAATCTCACCTGTATTACTGCGCTACTGTTTGGGGTACTAAATCTTTAAATTCCATTCAGTCTTTATTCTCTGCTCAAAAGAAAGCTATTCGCGCCACTGATTCAGAATATCATAACTATTTTTACGACAAAGAAAAACGTAAACTACCATCTCACACAAAATCCATCTTCAACAAAATAGGAATTTTGGCTCTTCCTAATCTCATTGCTAAAAGCTGTCTAACTTTGATGCACAAGGTTTATATGGGAGTAGCACCATCGAGTATCTGTAGCATATTTGAAAAATCACCGCTTAGACAAACGGAAAGGAGAAATCCAAAGTATTTTGAAATTAAGTTCAACAGATTACGTATCACCGATTATAGCATCTCTAACGTAGGACCACGATTATATAACAACACGATAAACGAAATAAATAAAATCCTTCCCTTCAACGTACCTAAGTTACAAGATAAGTTTATTAATTCATACAAGGACAACATTGTACGTTACTTACTGGACAAACAAAAACTTGACATAAAAAACCTTTCGTGGACGGACAAGAACTTTGTCCTTTACAACTTTTAAACAAAATATTAGCAAAATAATATAACAGCTGTAAGAATCCTAAACGTTAGTGCAGTCAAATAAATGAACTGCGATAATGCATTTGACAGTCAGTCACTGCAATTTATTCTGCAACTTATTTTTCAACTTTCACTGCCACACTTAGGCTTATCTTGCCTACGCATTTAAAAAAAACGAAATTCCTTGCGCACCGCGTACTAAAATTACTTGGATTTCTACCGCTATTGATAAAATGACTACATGAATAATGAAGATGGGGAGTTAATATTGTTGACTTATATAATATAGATTATTTATTCTTTAGTGTAGATTAACTTTATTTTTATATATTTTACTAAGTGAGAAGGATCAACCATACGTTATTGATATTGTTGAAATATTTAATGATAAATTGATATAATAATAAATGATTGTAATATTTTTATTGAGGCACATGCCACCCCATCGCGGGTTTACTACTGTATCTTTCTATGTGTCTTTTATTTGTCTTGTCGCGACTCGCTTGATTGGCTTCGTGCTTACCTGGCGCTGTCTATGTGTCTTTTGTTTGTGTTGTCGCTTACCTGGCTTCGTGCTTACCTGGTGGTGTCTATGTGTATTTTATTTGTATTGTCTTATTGTCGCTTACCTGCCTGCGTGCATACCTGGCGCTGTCTATGTGTATTATATTTGTCTTGTCGCTTACCTGACTTTGTGCTTACCTGGCGCTGTCTATGTGTATTATATTTGTCTTCTCACTTACCTGACTTCGTGCTTACCTGGTGGTGTCTATGTGTATTTTATTTGTCTTGTCGCTTACCTGGCTTCGTGCTTACCTGGTGGTGTCTATGTGTATTTTATTTATATTGTCTTATTGTCGCTTACCTGGCTTCGTGCTTACCTGGCGCTGTCCATGTGTATTTTATTTGTCTTGTCGCTTACCTGGCTTCGTGCTTACCTGGCGCTGTCTAAGTGTATTTTATTTGTCTTGTCGCTTACCTGGCTTCGTGCTTACCTGGCGCTGTCTAAGTGTATTTTATTTGTCTTGTCGCTTACCTGGCTTCGTGCTTACCTGGCGCTGTCTATGTGTATTTTATTTGTCTTGTAGCTTACCTGGCTTCGTGCTGCTTTGAAAGGATGTCGTCAACTCAGAACGCTCTGTACTTGTTTATTTCAAACTGTCCACTGGATCTATCGCTATCGAAATCATCGAAGAGGTTGTCGTATACAATTAGGCACTTCCTCTTGTCTTGTAGGGTGCTTGGGGAGCACCTGACAGCCGGGACTGACGAACTTTGATATTCACGGGGTGATTGGTATTTACTTTAAGAGGTGCTTTGTCGGTGATTTTAGCTTTGTTTTCGATCATAGCACTGACCTCTGTCGGATTGGGTGTACAATGTTGAACTTGCTGCGCTTTTTCTTTTATATAAGAGCTAGAAAGGTCTTTGAGTTTGTCATTCCTCTCAGGGTTTAGATTACCTTTTATGGGTATTGTGAGAGTGTCAGGGGATGGTGTTTTTAACATCGGTATCGCTTGAGGAGGCACTTCAATCACGTCATCACATTCCCACACATTAGTTGTCTCACATATTTCTTCTTCGCTAAAAATGGAATTGCTTGGCGGTAGTAAAACAGTTACCTCCTCCTTTTCTTCCTCAACCACGTGAACATTCGGCTTTTTATCCCTAGCTTTTGAGTACCTATGATCAAGGTTGATGGTAGATCTTTGGATGTTTGCTAACCAGCTATTTTTCCTTTGGTACTCTGATTGGTTCCACATGATTGGGGGGGGGGGGGGGGGGGCAATGGGTAATTTTTTGTGAAACTTGATTTCGAGATAGCAGTTGACCAACAAACGAGGACCAGTGACCAAACTTTTGAGGGGGTCCCGGACCCCAACCGCCAAACGGTGCGCGCAGGGCAGCCACGCCCATATTTGGTCCAAATTAGGCCCAATTTAGCCAAATAGCCTAAACATGCCAAAAACCCAGGTTTGTGGTGCTCTACTTGTAGCTAGTGGTCTCTTGAACTTGTATATGAAATTTCATCAAGATTGGACAAAAAATGACTGAGTTATGAGCCAAAAACCATATGCCCATATTTGGGCATACGCACCAAATTTGGTAGATTTCATCAAGATTGGACAAAAAATGACTGAGTTATGAGCCAAAAACCATATGCCCATATTTGGGCATACGCACCAAATTTGGTAGATTTCGTCCCATAAATTAGTCAACTATTTTACTGAGAACTGTGAGCAAACAGTTTAGCCGGAGCTGCATCATCATGGGCGACTCTAACACCAAGCCCATCAAGTTCGGTGTCGGTACTGGAACCCTTGGACAGTCCTTCCCAGGTGAACGTGTTAAAGCCAACAAGGTCAGTGCAATAGACCCTAAGCTCTGCATTGGTTATAGCAACGTCATCTTAGTTTGTGGGACCAACGATCTACGAGTTGAAAATGTGCAGTCACCTGGTGATATACACCAGCTGGTAGACATTCTCCACCTGAAAATCCAGCAGATCCAGAAACTGTGCCCTAAGGCGAAGTTGTTTGTCACAGCAGTTTTACCGTCTAGACTCCCTAAGATGAATAAAAACATTATGGCATTCAACAGCTTGGTTGATGAAATGTTGTACTCTAGCTTTAACCAGACTGTATGGCACCTTGGTGTTGGCCACTTTTTAGACGGTAAAGGGTTGCTTGCTATGAAACTCACGAGAAATGGTGATGAAATCCATCTCGGAGAGCTTGGTATTGCTAAATTTGTGAGATGTCTGAAACAGTGGGTGTATGTGAGGGAGAGACAGGAGAGAGTAAGACAAAGGAAGGCCACCCGACCAGTGGGAGTTTATCCCACTTAGTTTATCATGATTATGAAACTTATTAAAGATGTGTGCGACCCCTGTAGTAAATACATTAATATTGGCCAGCCACTCTTAGAATGTGAAAATTGCAGCAAAGTTGTTCATACTAAGTGCTTCAGATCCGCGAAATTTACAAGCAAAAACGGTCTATGGATGTGCAGTGATTGCTGTAGTACAATAGAAGATAGGTATTGCCCATTTCCAAGCAGCCAAAGATATGATGATTCAGATAAATTCTATGATACAAACAACCAGGAAGATGTCACCATAGCTAAATTATCTTCAATACTTGAAGACTGTAAGCGTTACACAAAACAAGAACTAGCAAACTCAATCAGCAAACTTTTTCCTGAGAAAAATAAAAATTCTGCTTATCTGCCCGCTCTGTTTTTCAATATAGATGGGTTTGCTAGTAATTTTGACAGCTTTTTAATAGAACATAAGACCCTCCCGTGTAATTTTGATGTCATTGGATTGGCTGAGACCAACATCGATCCAAGCCAACAAGGCTTATACCAAATCCCCTCCTATACAACATTTTGTCAAGCACCATTCCCTGATAAGAAAAAAGGAACAGGAGTATCCTTATATGTCTCTGATCGCCTGAATGCTGTAGTAATCGAAAATCTATCTCACTGTACAAAAGATATTGAGTGCTTATTTGTTGAAATTACTCTTAGCTCGGGTGATAAACTGACATATGGGGTTGCTTATCGTCCTCCAAATGGCTGTAGTGAGACCTTTTGTCAAACTCTTGAGGATATATCTAAGCAGTTGGCTGGTAAAAAGTTCCATATTCTTGGCGATTTTAACTCTAACCTCCTCAATGTACAAACCTCCAGCCAGCTATTTGAGGACACGTTACTTCGTAACAATATGTATCCTACTATATCACTTGCTACCCACTTCCGTCCTAACTGTAAAAACTCATGTATTGACAATATCCTCACATCAGAGATAGATCATGTACTTCTCTCCGGTGTATTGAATGATAGGATTGGTGACCATGCCTTTATATTCACCTTCACGTCAATTCCTACCGAAAACAGTACTGAAAAACTTAAACATGTTCGCTACTATGATTATTCAAGTTCCAAACTCACTAATTTTGTTAATGAACTCGAGGTGAAGGTGAATGACTTGACTCCCTCGGTAAACTTCAATGAGTTCTTGGACTGCTTCAATGAAACACTTGATAAACACTGTAAGCTTGATGTACCAAAAGTTACCAAAAGGACTCCCAAACTCAACCCGTGGATTACCGATGGAATCATTGTCTCAGTTGAAAGAAAACATGAACTCTGTAGAGACTGGTCAAGCACTGTAACAAATAGAAACCCTGAGGGTAATGTACTGCTCTATAAAGTCTTCAGTGACTACCGAAGAATGCTTAAAAGTATTATCAAGGTCGCCAAACGATCGTACTACTGCAATGAAATCCATAAAAATATAGAAAACAGCAAAAAAACGTGGCAGATAATCAATGAGCTCAGGGGCAAGAAAAAGAAGCAAACTAAGCCTCCCTTTATCATAAACAACGAACGAATCATGAATCGTAGAGTCATAGCCAATGGATTCAACTCTTACTTTGTTTCTATTGCCCCTAAGCTCAATGAAACACTTAGTAGCAGTGAGGCCTCTGGTTTACCAATTCTCCCTATAAAAACATTCTATGATTTCCTTGGAAAGACTAATGAAAAATCGATTATGTTAGAAGACTGTACACCTTATGAGATAACGGAAATAATAAAAGGATTTGAAAATGGAAAAGCAAGTGATATTCCTGTTAGTGTAATCAAAAGATCATCTCACGTAATTACACCGATCCTTAGTCGATACATCAACATCTTAATGTCTAATGGCACGTTCCCCGACGTTCTAAAGACTGGTAGAATAACTCCTGTATTTAAGAAGGGAAACCCTGAAGAGATAGAAAACTACCGCCCAATCTCTACTCTCTCTATATTTGGTAAAATCTTTGAAAAGATCATTTACTCAAGAATATATTCGTTTGCTAGCTCACAGGGTATAATATCTAAAACACAATTTGGCTTCAGGCAGTCACACTCTACTTCACATGCAGTTAATCACTCAGTAAACCTTATAACTGAATCTCTAAAACTTAAGCATCATGTCTTAGGCATATTCATAGACCTTAGCAAAGCTTTTGATACAATAGATCATGGTACATTACTTGTCAAATTACAGGGCTATGGGATACGTGGGGTGGCAAATGATCTTATAAAAAGTTACTTAACAAATAGATCACAATATACTGAAGTTGTTGGTGAGAAATCTGACGCCTTGAAAATACAGTTTGGAGTCCCTCAGGGTTCGATTCTTGGACCTCTCTTATTTCTCCTATATACTAATGATATCGCCAACAGCTCCAGTTTGGGATCATTTGTCACCTTCGCTGATGACACCAATATATTTGTGACTGGGAAATCTAAAAAGGAGGCATATATGCGTGGTAATTCTCTTTTAGCTAGTTTATATTCCTACATGCGAGCAAACAAACTCCATGTCAACTTGTCTAAATGCTGTTTCATTCACTTTAAACCAGCATCGTCCTCCCAGACTGACAATAATTCTGAATATACTCTAACCATTGATAACTTTCCAATAAAACAAGTTGCATCTGCTAAGTTTCTGGGAGTCGTCATCGATGAAAAGCTAACCTGGGAAGAACATATAAAATCACTTAGGCGTTCTCTCAGCCATGCAACATCAACTCTCTGCCGCCTACGCTGCTCCCTCCCAGATTTCTTACACCGCCAGTTGTATTACACTCTATTTGAATCACACCTCTCCTATTGTATCACGGTTTGGGGTGGGGCAGCCAAAACTCGTATAAGTTCTGTATTCAAAGCACAAAAATATTGTCTCAGGGTACTGTTTGGCGACAGGGAGGCATACCTAGATAAATTTAAGACCTGTGCTCGTGCTCGACCGTTTGGCAACCAAAATCTGAACAAAAAATTTTTCTTGAAAGAGCACACGAAACCTTTGTTCAAGGAACACGGAATACTTGCCGTCCAAAACCTGTACACTTACCATTGTTTCCTTGAGCTCTATAAAATCATGAAATTCCGTGCTCCGATTTCCCTCCATGAAAATTTCACCTGCTCAAGTAGGAAACCCACCCTTATACTAAGCCAAGCAGACCCCCCTGACAACTTCAATAGCAGAACGACTCGTATTTGGAACGTAATTGTGCCTAAGCTTGGTATACGTGACTACTGTCTAAGTGTGGCCTGCCTGAAGTCTAGGATGAAGCAATCACTGCTCGTCAACCAGCATAACCATGCTGATCTTGATTGGACAAACAAAGATTTCGAATGCTCTAATCTAAATTTTGACATTAAGTCTACCCTAGGGTCCACACATCCAAAATGATTATCTTGAAATTGAAAATTAGCTGGGTGTGCATTTTCCTTTGTCTTACTAACGTGTGTGAGCGCAGTGTAGTGAGAAAGTGTTTTTAACAGATTTATTATTAGACTTAGGATTATGATTTTTAATATATTACATTGATATAAGATTTATTTTTGATAGGTACTTAATAAAGTTGATGAATTTCCCTCCCTATTAAAATTTTAAACCCATTTAGTGAAAATTGATAAACGAAGATCTAGATATTGATACATATTATAACCAACATTGCTTATATTCTGCCTTGTAAACAAAGAGCAAATCTTCTTAATGCCTTCTTCCTGTCCTAAAACTAAAACTTCATCCTATTAAAGTAAAGGCCAGTTGTTACCACAAGCTATTATACCGTCCCTCTCAAAAACATGCCTCAGCCTCCATCAAAAACAATTTTAGTTTTCAGTCCTTCTAGTTTCCAAAAATCTACCGAGCTAGTGTTCTGGTGTGCACAAAAGCCCCTAAGCCCGTGCATTCCTTGCCCCGCTAGCTGCCAGTCCTTGACAAACTTCCAATAGCAAAGATCAACTAGTCATTTACAAATTGAGCACTATACAATTTTAATTGTTTTAAATATTTGACTTTGTAAAATGAGCTAAAACATTGATTTATTAGTTTCATTGATTTACCTTACAAGACATTTTTGTGGCGGACCAATGTGCGACGACCGAAATTTTGGCGGTCCGAAAATATGGCGAAATTGAACAAAAACCGTCACATTTCGGACGTCACAGAAAATAAGGGTATTTTTCATCATTTTGTTTTCTGACACAAAGGAAATTCAAAATTTTATAAAAATCGGTAAAATCATGTTGAAACAAAATGAAACTTATAAATCGATTTCTTCATCTTCCTCTAAGGGGTCCGGCTCGAATCTTTCAGTTTCACTTATTGAGTTTGGTATTTAATTGTTTATCTTGACTTAGTCTATAAGACGTAAATGTAATTTATTGTAAATTTAAAACGTATAACTTGACATTAAATTCATCATGGAATATTGTGTTTATTTGTCCCACCATCATATCGCTAACTTTTCAAGAACAAAATGAATCGATGAAGCCACAATTATTGGAATAAGCTAAAAATAATGCGACGGATTCTATTACGCCGACCGAAATCTTGGCGGTCCGAAAATATGGCGAAATTTCGGGAAAACCGTCGCATTTCGTACGTTATAAAAATGTCTTGTAAGGTATTAGTTTCATTGATTAATATTTTTGAATGAGACTTACTTATTATGAAAGGTTAGCGAGCGTGCTAAATCACTCTACAGTCGATCTTCGAGATTTTTCTAAAAGGGCCCCCGACGGTTGTAACCAACTTCAATCGATGTATTTTCGGACGCTGATTCCGAATCACCCCCCATGACATAGGGTTAAAATGCTCCCCTGACGAGATATTGGCGAAAAACTGTCTCGATCACGTGATATGACCGTATAAGGAAGTTAGTCTAATTTCTCGTTAGGGTTAGGGTTTCAGCATATGTTTTTGTTAAGGATTGGGTTAGGGTTAGGGTTGGGATCATATTAGAGGGTTTGGGTTTCGAAAAGTCGTTCAGAACCAGCTAGAGAACAAGTTGAAAAAGTCACGTGACAGTCGAGTGTAGAGTGATTAATCATCATCCAAAGGTTAGTCTAAAATACATATTCTCTGTAAGTTATAGCTTTATATTTGTTTAAATGTGGATACTAAGGTGAAAAAACCAAAAAAATAAACTAAATTGCCCATATCTTGGTTCGCGACATTCGCGGAATTGATTTCATTAAAATTGTAACAACTCAATCAGTTTTCAAAATTTTTGCATGAAATTTTCGGAATCGACTCGAACTCGCATTTCGACTTTATTTTGAGCACGGATTTTTGATTTAGGCCTCCAAAAAAATTTGGCCGCCAAATTCTAAATTTTGGTGAGAAAATTTTGGAATTTGGCCGTTACAATTTTAATGTAATAACCTTTCATAATAAGTAAGTCTCATTTAAAAATATTGATATTTGACCAATTTATGGGACAAAATCTACCAAATTTGGTGCGTATGCCCCCGCCTACCTGCCTAGGTCGATCCAGATGAAATCTGGAACGAGTTTCGTGTCAACGCTTCTCTCCATTTATCCCTATCACACATGAGTAAACGCAGCTGGTCAGGTTCCAGTCCAGTGTCTTCAAGAAGGACGTCCGGGAAGGTCTTATGTGGTCGTCCTCGATAACGCTGGCCATAGGATGGTTGCCAAAAAAGGAGTTGTTGAGCAGGTTGGTCCTGTAGACGGTAGACATGTCCTGCAAAACGAAGTCTTCGTGTCTTTATAGTATCTGTCACCGATGGAATCTTTCCGTAAAGAACGGAGTTAGGTGTATGTGATTTCCATGAGATACCAAAGACCCTTCGTAGCATTCTAGTATAAACACCGTCTAGTGCTCTAATATCAGCCTTTTTAAGAGTCCAGGTTTCTGCACCATACAGCAGAACAGGTTCTACTGCAGTTCGAAAAATCTTAGTCTTGATCTTCCTAGACATATTAGATTTCCAAAAAGCATCTAGACTCTGCAAAGCTTTCCATGCGAGGCCTTTCCTGATCGGCGAAGTCCAAATCAGCAATGTAGTTACTTCCAACTTTAAACCCATCACGTGGGCCTATTGCCAGTCTTAGTATGAAATCCAGGACGATGATAAAAATGAGAGGTGCAAGAACATCGCCCTGGAGAATTCCGAGGTTGGTAAGGAATTCTAAGGTTATCCCTTCAGGGGTCATGATTTTAGCCTTAGTGTTGATGTAGAGTGACATAATGGCTTTTATGATTTTTTTAGGAAAGCCGTAGGAAGCCAGGATGTCGGGAAGATGCGATCTGAAGATGCAGTCAAAGGCCTTTGAGAAGTCAATAAAAGAGATGACACAAGGAAGCTGGAAGTTCACAACCTCTTCGATGATACGTCTAAGAGCCAGAATCTGTTCACGAGTCCCTCTTCCAGGCCGGAAACCATTCTGGTTGTATCGGAGGCGAGGTTCTATGTGGCTCCTGATTCGGTTTAGAAGCAGCCTGTTGTAGATTTTCGTGGCAACAGGGAGGATGGAGATGCCTCTGCTATTTTCAGGACAAAACTTTTTAGCTCCTTTGGGTATAGGAAGAATGGCAGTGACAAGAAGCTCTTCCGGGGCTTTACCAGTAGCTAGCATGTTGTTGAACAGAGATAGTAAAGTAGTGTCCAAGTCAACACACTTGTACAGCAGAGAAGGAATTCCGTCATGACCGTACGTGTCCTTTGTCTGCTTGAGAGCTGTAGATAGTTCATCTGCTGAGAATGGTGACGTTTCAATTGGGAGTTCTGGCTTTTGGACTTCAAAACTGCCTTGTTTCTGTATCCAGGTAATGGAGACATAGATTTAGGCTTACGATTGGTAAGGTCATTTATAAGCTTCCAAGCAATACCAGAGCTGTTTGACTTCGTCTGCCATGCTGCATACCCTGGTTGGTTTGCGGGTTGCGGAATAAACAGCTGATCTACTTGATCAATTGTCTTATTAACAAACGCTTCTTGTATGCTGGTTTCGACCTTCCTGACTTCAAGGGTGGCATCACGGAGGGCTTTAGTAGCAGCTCGTGTCTTTCTTTTGTGACTATCTTTCAACGCAGCATCTCGTGCCTTGACAGCAGCCCGGTACTCAGGATTAGATGAAATCTGAGCAGTTAGACTAGTCTTCTTCCTTTTGGGAAGTACTTTCTCTGCTGTGTCATTAATAGCACTTATCATGTTGGTGTATGCATGCTGGTTGTGTTGGACGAGGTCATCAGTTTACCTTAGGTCGGACGATGTTGGTCCTTATTGACAGCTTGATAGTCGCTGTGACAATCCGATGGTCAGATTGAACCGAAGGATTAATGTATGACTCACAGTTTTTAAGTGAATTCTGCCATTTTGAGCGAATGAGGATGTGGTCATTCTGATGCAGTTGACCATTTGGTGCTGTCCAAGTCACCTTTTTAGAATGCTTTTTGTTAAACTTTAGCGCACCGATGGTGAACGCGTTTTCTTGGGCAAAATCGAGAAGATGCTGTCCGTTTCGGTTTGTACATTCATAAAACGCGTTGGTGTTGCAGGTGTCTTTTCCAAGGTGAGCATTCAGGTCGCCAGCTATAGCTACTACGTCATGAGGTGGAAAAGATCGGACACAAGAAGTTAACTCTGCATAGAACTGTTCAACTTCAAGGTCTGTAGATACATTAGTAGGTGAATGACAAGTAACTAAGTGTGTGCAAACTTCACCGGTAAAAGAAACAGACATTATCCTGTCTGAAAAGACGTTATGGTCGATGTAGCAGCGTTGGGCCCAAGGGGAAAGAAGGAAGCCAAGTCCGAGGAGTGTTCTACTTTTAGGGGGAGGAGATGCTAGGAGGAACTTGTAGCCATCACGCATTATATAAGGAGTCTTCTTAATACGATGCTCTTGAAGAGCAATCACAGGTATGTCAAAGGTTTTGGCTTTGCACACAAGTTCCCATTGCTTCCATTCTTCAGTGAGCGATCTTACATTGTAAGTAGAAAGGTAAAAGGATTCTGAGATTTTTTTGTTAATTTTTGGTTTTTTGATGGTCCTTCTTTTAACCCAGATACCATCAGCTGCTTCTCTCCCCGAAGGGTTTAAAGGTGCAGCGTCATCATGAGCTGGACTATCAGAAGGAGAGGTAGGGGCTGAAACCCTAGTGCTGTAGTTGTTTAGTTCGTTGTAATGTTGATAAACGGGTGCGTGGCAAAAAACTTTGCGAGTACCAGAGTAAAGCTAGGGGTTGGTAGCCCACTAGCAACAAGTCCAAGATCTCAGGCAACTAAAAATGACTGATAAGAGAACTGAGGGTCTGCAGCCACACACAGACAGTGAGGGAGAGTACAATAGGGGGTTTTGTGCCTCAGTACACAGAACCGTAAGTCATCAGGCTGCGAGGAGTTTCTTACAGCAGAAGTAGGCTAGAAACTGTGACATCAACATGTTTCTAGTTAAAAGGGAGAGTGTTCTGAATAACTCTGATGGCCAGACTGCCATTTTGATGTCCGCTGGAAGTAGTGCGCTTGTCGCATCTGCCACTCAGCATACCTGCAGCAGGCAGGATCCTCTGAAGCTTTTGCTACACGGCGTTAACTGTATCCGTGCATTACCATTCCCGGGTGTCAGTAGCGCGAGTCTACTGCTCGGACCCACTCCAGAGTGAGGAACCAAATATGGGCATATGGTTTTTGGCTCATAACTCAGTCATTTTTTGTCCAATCTTGATGAAATTTCATATACAAGTTCAAGAGACCACTAGCTACAAGTAGAGCACCACAAACCTGGGTTTTTGGCATGTTAAAGCTATTTGGCTAAATTGGGCCTAATTTGGACCAAATATGGGCGTGGCTGCCCTGCGCGCACCGTTTGGCGGTTGGGGTCCGGGACCCCCTCAAAAGTTTGGTCACTGGTCCTAGTTTGTTGGTCAACTGCTATCTCGAAATCAAGTTTCACAAAAAAATACTCATTGGCCCCCCGTTGACCATTGTTAATGGTCTGCGCGCTACTTCGAAGAAATTTAGACGAGTAACATACGTCAACCATGATGGCATTAGATCATAAAGCTATAAAGGTATTTAATCATTACTAACTTCTTCAATAAGAGTAGTATATTGTTTGGTAAAACTTCTCCACTAAAATTATGAATGCCTTACTAATCAGCATTGTGTGATTTGTAAGAAACATGTGATAGCTGAATAATAAAATATCTAGTCGCCTGCGCACTGATCAGAATTAAATTGTGGTATGATATATGCTCATATACGTATGTTTGGAATGAGCGAGTTCATACTTTCGCACCGTTTTAACTACGAAAATGTAATGCGTCTACGAAAATGTAATGCGTCTTTTCGAATATTATAGGCGGGTTTATACTTTTGCATTTCAACTGCGATAGTGAAGGCCCGGCCGTAGGCACGGCTTACACTAGTCTAGCTATAATAGCCTTAACAAATTTCTTGTTTTTTGTTGACAAATGTCTTTTCACAAAAAAATAAATGATGATCGTGTTATCGTACACGACCACAAATCAAAACATGATTGATGTCATCATTATATCGTTATAAATTTAAACAGTTAACACACGTTAGCTGTAGTTGTAACGATGCCAAATCTAAATGTTACCTGATAAAGATATTTCAACGCAAAATAATTAGTTTAAGTCACGTGTGTTGGAAATTCGTGCACAGCTGATGTTATTTATAGACTAAAATACAATGATAATACACAATTTGCTTATCCGAAGCATTTAGTATTTCATCACCGCTCATTTTCTATTCCACTTACAGCTGCGTATTTCCTTTCAAATCGATTTAGTTTTCGCTCATTATCACATTTGAATGTACATCGTATCATGTTTCAAATAATGTATCAAGTATTCAGTAGTTTACAAAAATGATGCAGTTTTATCAACACATAGAGACATGTCATTTATAAACTTTGCTTGCAAGTTTTCAGTGATCCTAAACTCCATTTATTTCCATTATGATTGTGAAGTTAGTTTGCCGTTCCTTTGAGCTGACCTGAGGTAATTGCTTCGGTATTACCAAAGTGCGCACATATTTTCATTTAGATATTTGAATTTATATAAAGATCCTTGCAAAATATTAGTATAACGCTTTAAATCTAAACCTTTACCATTTTAACTGAAAGATGGCTTGTGAGAGAGAAACAATTGTGAAAGATTTGGAGAACGTGTTGAGAGAGAGGTATGGTTTTCAAGGAAGTCTGGCTGGCATAGAGTTCAGCAGCCAGACTGACACCTCATTCCCTTTACTAACACAAATACTAACTAACAGTGCAACATCAGCTCCTTCTGCCTCTGCACTTATAAGTGGAGATAACACTCCCAAAATAGGAGACTCCGCGTTTGTCTACTGGTGGGGATACGGGTGGTTCACTGCCACTATAAAAGACTGGCTGCCAGACGACCTGACCTACATGATCAAGTGGACTGACGGGGACTGGTCTGCTGAAGCTGCCAGTTACAAGAATCTGTGTGTGGATAAAGTGCCGGATCCTGCTACTATCGGAGTAGGAACCAAGGTCCTCTTTCAGCAGGGTCTCTTTTTCTGTGGGCACAATGACGATGGAACAGTGTGTGACAACTCGGGAAGGAACCTGACCGAGGAGAAAAAGAAGGAAATAGCAGATCTTGGTCAGATCTCAGACCGCTGGCACATGGGAAGAATTACTAGTATAACGAAAAACCAAGAGGGAGAAACGGTGTACAATGGGAGACATGTGGATAAATCAGACCCCCAAGTCTCTAGTGATAACTACGCAGGATACACAGTCACATTTGAGGGTCTTACCCTGACCCAACTGAGAACTCTTCCCAACGTGTTTAACTGCGTCGATTCATCTCCAGATAGCGCCAACAGTCGTATTGACCTGGCTGCGTGTGATATTTTCGTATCGAAAGTGCACCAAGACAGCTCATCTGTGCAAAAGATAATGCGACAGGTGAAAGACAAGTTCAATGTAGCAGAGTCGAGTGAAGGAGCCTCTTCCAGGGACATACAGCAGATAGTCGGACAAATAAAAAACTGTTCCGTGTACCTAGTGTGTCTCAGTGACAGTTTTATTGATAACCCTCAGGCAATGTCTGAGCTGCTGTACGCAAAGAAAACACTGGGTAAGACTGTAATCCCTGTTGTGATCGGGAGAAGCTCGAACTGGTTAAACACTACAGCAGGTATGCTGCTGGCGGGCCAGCTGTACATACAGTTCGGGAGCGAGGATGTATACGACGAGAAGGCCAGTGAGCTTCAGAGCAACTTGGAGAAACTGGTTATCTCTGATTTTAGTGGTAAAAGTGCAGCAGTCACCACCAATGTTTCTCCTCCTAGAGTGTTCCTTTCCTACTGTTGGAGTAACTCTAAGTCTTCATTCGAAGCAGGACAACTGAGGAGCTATGTTGGCCATGAGTTCTCCGATCCTAGGAAAATAAAAGCAGATATCGAAGAAAGGATTGGTGAGAGAGTTTGGCTGGACATCGAGCAGTTGAACAGTGTGGATGACTCTGGGATGTTCGGACAGATCGCTGATGGACTAAAGGACTCCGCCACCGTAGTGATGTGTGTCTCAAAAGAGTATACAAACAGTCAGAACTGCCAGATGGAGGCTAACTTTGCACTGCGTTCTCTAAATAAAGATGCTATAGTGCTGGAGGTTGGAAGCGGACTAACTGGAGATAGAAACGACTGGATGAGGAGTAGCGTGGGCATGGTACTCCCGACTGATAAAGAACCGTACATTTTCACAGCTGATGATTCCGATAAATACACGGAATCCATCGAACAGATCTGCAAGATATTGAAGGATACAGCTCTTACAGAAACTATTCAGAGGATTAAAGTGGAGGCACTAGACTCGTCCAGAGAAGAAGGTACCGAAGGTAAAAGTTCCCTACGAGCATCGGTTCCTATGGTAGGGGACTCTGTTATCGCTCACTACGCTGCCTGGCAGTTCTTCCCAGCTAGGGTGGCCAGCTTTGACAAGAACTCCCTGAAATACACAGTGGATTGGGAGGATCCTGACCCAAGCTGCAGAGTTCAGCCTTACAACCTAGTGGCGATTAATGTCATGGCAACGGATGATATGATCGGAATGGGATCTAGCATTTTGTTTAAGCAGGGGGTCTACGCGTTCGGTGACTCTACTGGAGATGTTTGGAATCTGGGGGAGATCACCAGCATTGTGGAGGAAGATGGTGTCAAGCTGTACTCGGGAGTGCACTCAAAAACAGCAGCAGACGGGTTGGCGGTTGCTTCCTGGCCGTCTTACAGACCCATCTTTGAGCGAGCAAGGAGTCAAGACTTGAGGCTGTTTCCTAATGCCATGGAAATGTTACAGGTGTACAAAGACCAAACAGTTTAAAAGAAGCCCGACCCAACTTCACAAAGACTGCTAAAAATATTTTAAAACTTCACATGCTTTTCAAATTATATATAAAGTACACGCATACCACAATTTACAATAATTCTGCAATGTTGGATGCGCACGTAACGTCCACCCAAAGTTTCCACGTGCGAAACGTGACAAATTCTTTCATTCGTGATTTGATCGAGTAGTTTCTGCTTTCCCACGAAAGTTTGATGACGTATATGAATGTAACCTACTTAACCTACTACGTAATGTTGGCCAACAGTCTAAAATCTACTAAGGGCACCACATACTATAACTCACATAGAATATAATCCGAAAACCTCCGTCGTCGCGTCACTATTGTTATATTTCAATTAATTGACTGGCCAAACCTTAGTCTACACCATTTCAGCCCATACCGTCGACACTTGGATTAGTTGTGTCTGCGAACGAACATTTATTTACCAAGATGAACATTGAGAGATATAAGTTGAGAAATTAACCATATCAAAATCTGAACCATTACCAGTCTAAACGAAATGCCAATAACGGCATATTTTCCAACAATATGGCATTTTCTGCATATTTTCCGTATTTTCTCGCATAAGTATCGCTTATCAGTCAGTAGCTTATCTCAAAATTTTGTGCGTAATGATGTGCGTAGTTATGATCCCTGCACTGCAAAGGGACCCTATTAGACGTTTACAGCTACACAGACAGACACAACCTCCATATCTCCATATGATAGCAGATGCTCCTCAAACAAGGAGACTAAAGGAAGAATCTTAGTTTAGGCTGCCGCACAGCACAGGTTTTTAAGATATAGGCAGAAGGTATAAACGTGTCATGCTTACGACACGCGATGGAAGACCTTATAAACAGCCGAACACACCTAATATAGATTACACATTACACAATAGGTCGTGAAACTTGCTACCTGTAACAGATTATCAAAGAAGATCTTTTACTTTAAGTGAAAACGATTCTCCATTGGGAAGGATTAGATCTAAATTGTTGAAGAGTGTTTACAAATCTTCTTTCGCATCTTGTTTTATAGAATTTTCGTTTAGTGAAACTTGACTTCTATTATAAACTTTTAAGTGCATTGAGAGAAAACAATTTGAGTTTCCATATCTCGGACGTTTATCATCTAAATGGTTGACTCCAAAAGTATCTTTTAAATGATCTTTTATACTCTCGTTGATCTTCCTTTATAATCTTATAGCTATAGATATCTTTGTTAAGTGACATTAAATTTGTTTTATGTTTTTCCTTTCCCACTATTTTCTGTTTCGACAAATTGAAAAGATCTATCAACTGGCCATCTGGACTCAGATTATATCCTGAGGACTGAAAACTCACCTAATTCTACACAAGTTGGAGTTGTGGCACTGGAGAAGGTGGTGCCCTCAGTACAGGTGATAGTGATGCTGCCTATCAGTAGGAACCCTTCTTCACATGACACTGTCAGCTCTGTTCCTGCCTCTACCGGGTATATTGTGTCTGTTGTGAGCTGATTCCAGCCTGGACCCAGACCAGTGCACTGTAGTTTTTCTGAGGAAATTTTGTCTAAGTGGATTTGAAAAAGTTGAAATAAGATTTCGATTTAGAATTTAAAATCTTCAAAATAAACTTGGTGTTAAAGTATACTTATTTACTACGCAAATAATTTTCTTAATGTGAAGTTCAGCACGAGTTATACGATATAACATCTTAATACTTTAATAGATTTTATGGATGAGAATTACCAATTTCATATCTGTAGCACTAGCATGTAGACCCTTTATCGCCTTTATTATCGTATAGGCATCAGTGCTCCACTTGATGTGAATTAACAGTTTTGAAATTATAATCTACAGTACTGAAAACTCACCTAATTCTACACAACTAGGAGTTGTGGAGAAGGTGGTGCCCTCGGTACAGGTGATAGGGTTGATGCCTTTTAGTAGGAACCCCTCTTACATGACAGCTCCTTTTCCGCATGCGCGCGCTCGAGCACGTGGATCGAGCCGGCCGGCCGGCTCGATCCACGTGCTCGAGCGCGCGCATGCGGAAAAGAAACGCGTAGCTAGTCAAGATGTTGATAAATATTTGGCTTGTGGCGCGATGTGTTGCGCTAACTATAGCCCTCTCGCTTGCAGTAACGCGCGACCGCCGGAGGCGGAAATGACCTGGTTAGCTAGGTGAACGCGATGTGCCTTGTAGGATGAAATCCTACTAGCTGACGCCACTCGCAGCTGTGCTGCTCGCTGTACGTCAGCGATCGAAATTCATACTCGTATCACCCGTTAAGATGTGCCACCCGACGCGCCACACAATTTTTCTCGTTGCTCGTCGCACGTCGACGAACAACGAAGCTCGTTGCGACGCGCCGCGCAATGAGCTGCCAGGCTAGGACATCGTCTGGTCCAACAAATTTTGGCGAGCGCGAGCGATTTTCTCCAAAAATTTAATGAGGGCGCCGACTTCCACTCTGGCTAGGTTTTTTTTACCCCGCGCGCGTTCCTTAATGGGATGAGGTAAAATTAGGTAAAGAGAATCCACTGACTTCCAATTCCATGCACTCTGGCCTGGCTAGAGTGCTTTCATAAAACTCAATTACTAGCTTGGCGTTGTACTTGTAGGATCATATACTTTAATTTCGGATCGAGTGAAGCGAGTGATACACATTACTTTGATTAAACTTATGCTGATCACAATACAGTACAGGGAGGTGGGTAACACGGCTTGCAGTCGCAGCTGCGGCTCCTCGCTGGCGGTAATATTGCAATGAACAAGAATTAAGAAAAAGAGAATTTAAGAAAAAGAGAATTTTATTTTCCACAGAATAATCAATACATATAATATACTTCAAAAACTTCAAAATATATTCTAAGTTCATCTATCGTTCATAAGATGGGGTACTCTCAATAATCAAGTACATGAGTACCCGACCCGCCGCGCGCGCCTCGCAAGCACCACACTGCAATTGAAATTGAAGATGTAAGCATAATGGGCGCGGGGGCGCCGCGCACGTGGATCGAGCGGGCCCACGTACCCAAATTGCAAATGCAAATGTACATGTCACAATTAATGTCACACTCACAGTCACATTTATTAATTTCTACACAATTTATTCATTATACTTATCTGCCCACGAGTGCTGGTTGTTAAGAGGCGTACTCGGGTTTCAGCACGACAACTTACTTAACGGCCTATTTAATGCTCCAATTTTCCATGACTTCTAGAGATTATTTATTTATTATATTTCATTAAATTGTGGTGGTATTAATTTAACTACGTATAATGGGCTCCTTTTAACTAGAGTATGGAAATTCAGGTTCCGATATTATGGAATACCTCCGGTTTGAGACTCTCTCGGGGAAGTAGTCCCAGCCCAAACTCTCTTTGTACAGATACAATTTTAGGACAGTAATTTCTATTGTAATTATGGATTTCAGAATTTAAGGTGAATTCATATCTGGAAGATAACCAATTAAAACAAATTAATAAAGGGTTGTAAAATAATTGGGTTAAATAGGACTACAATATTAATTTAACTCTCATATCTCATAACTTAGTCTTAATGTCCATTTACCCCAATAATTGAAGTAGTAGCGAATGTGGCGAGGGTGAAGCGATTAAATAAGATGATTCACGAGGTCGCTGTTCCGGTTCTCTCTCTTTCTGAAGAGATCATATATCAATACAAATTTAATAGACCACACTAATTATACGGAATATAGGTATTAATTTCCTACTTCTAGATAACTTACGAACTAGAATCACTATAAGTATAATTTACTAACCAAGGAATAAGAATATAAAGTGGCGATCTGGTCTTTTCATATAGTGGAATGTCAACTAGAACTGAACCATCTTGCATGGTCATCCCGAGGATCTAACATAGTGACGAACGGTTCTCGAGGAAGGAGGGGGGAATCAATCTGAAGTAAGATAATTATAAGTACGGAGCGTTTAAGTAGTGACAATATTCAGATTGATTAAGTTAAATTAAGGGAAAATCTATCGTAGGAACCTCTTAATGAAGACGTAATAAACTTACGAAGCAATACGACTGGTGGAGCTTAGGTGAGGACAGGCAGAGCAAGTGGGCTGGGTATCACCGTCATATTGCCTGGAAATTAATAACTATTAGAACTAATAATTAGTACACAGGAAATAACTATAATACTACAATCGTCAACGTTAACAAGTGGAAAAGTGCTATGATTATGAACGATGGATTAAGGTTTACGTAAGATTTTTACCTCAGGAAAGGAACTCCATAGCCTAATTCTGGAAGGATCTATCGGGAACAGGTAGTACTAGTAGTGCGAGGAATCTGATGAGATATTATGTATATTAACAGCATATTAAGCATTATACGACGGAAATTGACATAAGTACGAATTAATCTTAACATCAGCCTTTGATACGAATGCAAGCAATGACAATAACATGATCAAGAACTTAATCTAAATTACGAACCTATGATAGAAATGAGTAACATGTGGAGAGAGAACGGACACAGCAGAACAAGACCCCGGGCCATGATAGGAGACAGGTGAATGCAGAAGGCGAAAGGCAGCGAGCAGCAGGCGAGCTTCCCTTTTTGTATAGTGCTGGTTGGCAGGTCTTTGGGGAGTTGAAGGGGGAGTTGATTCTCATGGCACTCTTGTAACACCTCGGCTAGTTCGTCAACACAATAATCAACAATCAATGCTGTTAAAATAATTGTAAGTATTCTTTTAACTATAAGTTCTAATAAATTTGAAACTTTAACAATCTTTAAGCCACTGCTTTTCCCACCGGGAACGTCACAATTCCAAATAACTACTAATTTACAACGGCTTAAAATAATAACTACAGCTTCACGCCGTGGGACATTTCAATCATACAAACCTTACAACTTTCAGCTTGTTACGCTGACTCCAAATATTTGCTAAATTGATAAAGACTTCAAAACTAATCCAACTACCAGTCTAGACCGACTACCAGTCTTTCAGTAAAACTATTTTATAAATTATTATAATACAGGCCGTGAGATATTGCAAACCTGAGATATTTGCAAACCAGTTCACCCTCAATTTACTATACCCCTACCTAACATCTCCCCGATCAAAAATTAATGACGACCACGTCATAGCAAAACTATCTATAATTTAAGAACTTTATAAAATAATGCCCTTTGTTTTTATCTTTAAAAAATATCGACTAATTAAATCTGCACAGAAAACCTCAGAATTTCTAAGAAATTTAGAGCCACTAATGTCGTTATCGGGAATTAAAGAATTTCCAGAAATCTGGTATGAATGTTGGTGTGTCATGATTAAGATATACAGACTTGTTGCCACAAGATTCAATAAATTAATTATTTAAAAAAAAGAAAAAAAAAGAAAAGAAATATACATGCCCACAACTTAATACCTATAATTAAAGTCATTGTCCTCATGGTCATTGGGCAGTATCGAGATAGCCCGACCACTGGTCCGCGGACCACTGTCTGCGGACCACTGTCTGCGGACCACTGTCTGCGGACCACTGTCTGCGGACCACTGTCTACCAGATCATATTACTGTATAATAACAGTATCCCCTGAATCAAGCAACAGGTGTTTGTGAATAGTTGATTGGTTACCAGATCATGTGAATGGTATGTATGGTATCTTGGATGCAATTAGTTACGACTAGCATAATTAATTGTAGCGTAGTAAATTACTGGATCAAACTATTGATTACGATTCAAATGTGGTCTCTCGGATATAATTAGTTACGAATAATATTGATTGCTCAATGAAATAAATGATTACGATTAAAATGTGGTATATAAGTCGTTCGTTTTTGGTGAAGTATTATCAGTTGCCATCATCAACAACAACAACTATTCCAATTCCTGACATGGTACTCTTCTGTCTAATGGACGAAATTAATGGACCCACCGCCTCACTAGAGAATGCTAGAGACTTCCTATTCCAGAAAAACCTCCTAAAGAGCTCCATGTCCTGTCCTGGGTGTAATGCATCTATGTCCCTGGTTCCCTGCTCGTCCTCGAATACTGTTATTATACAGTAATATGATCTGGTATTTCAGGGATTTTAGGGATTTCATAGCCAAACAACTATCAACTGTTTGCAAAGACGTAGAATGTGAGCCCCACCTACAGACTTTAGACGGGGAGACTTTCTCAACAAGTACCACACTAACAGGAGACAATGCCCACCCTGACGTCCGTGCCAGGGGATTCTATCGTCCGGGACAGAACTCCTATTTCGACATAAAGTTTCTCAATCCCAATTCTGAGTCGTATCTCTCATCATCAACAGAAAAAATATACGAGAGAGCTGAGACTCAGAAGCGGAGGTTATACAACGAGAGAATATTGAATGTCGAACATGGGAGTTTCTGTCCACTGGTGTACTCTGTCACGGGTGGCAGCGGGCCAGAAGCGAGAACATTTTTTCAGTTATGGTGTGAGAAAATAGCTTATAAGACGCAACAAAATTATTCAGATGTTGTAAATTTTTTAAGATGTAAATTATCATTTATTATCAGGAAGCTGGTTCTCCTGTGTATAAGAGGAACCAGATCTTCTGTCAATTCAGTTGACAAAAGTTGTGAAAGCGACTTTGAGTTCGCATGCTTTGTATCAAAGCTTAGCTAATTATGAGTCCCATGGACTCAATTAATTGTTGTTTCAAATCTGGTCGATATACATTGTTGTAAATTGTATTGTTATATATTATTCTATTTGTTTTCCAAAAAAAAATTATCGGTTGCCATTAGTGCATAAAGCTTACAAATTTAATTTGTTAAGCTCATTTGTTCCAGCGATTCAACTTTGTTAATCTTTTTGGCTAAAAAATAATAAATGTAATTATCTTAACTAAACTAAATCAAAAACAAAATAAAACGAAACGAAACGGAAATGAAATACAAGAACAAAAACTAAAATTAAAATAAGATATTCCTAGAAGCATTTCTTCAGCATAAACTTGTTGGTGTGCCTACATTTGCTAATGAGTTCCCTCCTCCTATTTAATAGATTGCCATCTTGCTATATATATATATTTATATTTGCTAACTTTTTAAAACAACATATTTATGTTATCAAGTAAGTGGAATAAAAATGTCATCAAATAAATAACTTCAGATGCGATAAAGGCATCTGTGACGGCGGTGCAAACAGACACTGTCTTGGAGCCTGAGATCGGGAACACTATCACGGCTTTAAATGGTCTTGGCACTGGTAAGTCATAGTCTTTCAGTTCATATTAATATTAATTCAGATTAATTAAATTTACTATTATTATATCATGATTCCGGTTTATATTCAACGAAAGTTTATTTCTGTGATTCTTGTCCAACGGATTTTTCTCAACAAAAAAAGTGGAACTATGGAACAACTACATTGTTGAAAGGGTTTTATAGTAAAATATAACGAACTGAACCCCCCCCCCCCCATATAACGAACTGATTAATGTAGTGTTTAAATTCTGTACTAACAAATTAAGAATAATATCATTAGTAATTACAGAATGTTACCGAAGATAAACTTTTTCAGCTCTTGATAACGCGGTGACTAATGTTGATTCGTTGTCAACGAATATCAACTCATTGAGCACTACGCTGACGGGTATAAACACGCACCTGGCGACATGTAAGGCTAACGTGGAGAAGTGTAATACTGACCACAATAACGCACGTTCGGACGCAGGCTTAGACCCTGCGGATTTCGAAACATCATTCGATCCCGCCGATGTAAGTAATTGTATATAAATAGCAAGTCAGACTAAAATTAATTAACTATGGACTTTTTCTAAAATACTTTCTCCGTTTATAAACGATGTAGCTAATCTCTATAATTCTGTAGTTTCGTAGCTAATCTCTATAATTCTGCAGTTTCGTAGCTAATCTCTATAATTCTGTAGTTTCGTAGCTAATCTCTATAATTCTGTAGTTTCGTAGCTAATCTCTATAATTCTGTAGTTTCGTAACTAATCTCTATAATTCTGTAGTTCCGTAACTAATCTCTATAATTCTGCAGTTTCGTAACTAATCTCTATAATTCTGTAGTTTCGTAACTAATCTCTATAATTCTGTAGTTTCGTAACTAATCTCTATAATTCTGTAGTTTCGTAGCTAATCTCTATATTTCTGTAGTTTCGTAACTAATCTCTATAATTCTGTAGTTTCGTAGCTAATCTCTATATTTCTGTAGTTTCGTAGCTAATCTCTATAATTCTGTAGTTTCGTAGCTAATCTCTATATTTCTGTAGTTTCGTAGCTAATCTCTATAATTCTGTAGTTTCGTAACTAATCTCTATAATTCTGTAGTTTCGTAGCTAATCTCTATATTTCTGTAGTTTCGTAGCTAATCTCTATATTTCTGTAGTTTCGTAACTAATCTCTATAATTCTGTAGTTTCGTAACTAATCTCTATAATTCTGTAGTTTCGTAGCTAATCTCTATATTTCTGTAGTTTCGTAACTAATCTCTATAATTCTGCAGTTCCGTAACTAATCTCTATAATTCTGTAGTTTCGTAACTAATCTCTATATTTCTGTAGTTTCGTAACTAATCTCTATATTTCTGTAGTTTCGTAACTAATCTCTATAATTCTGTAGTTTCGTAACTAATCTCTATATTTCTGTAGTTTCGTAACTAATCTCTATATTTCTGTAGTTTCGTAGCTAATCTCTATAATTCTGTAGTTTCGTAGCTAATCTCTATAATTCTGTAGTTTCGTAACTAATCTCTATATTTCTGTAGTTTCGTAACTAATCTCTATAATTCTGTAGTTTCGTAGCTAATCTCTATATTTCTGTAGTTTCGTAACTAATCTCTATAATTCTGTAGTTTCGTAGCTAATCTCTATATTTCTGTAGTTTCGTAGCTAATCTCTATAATTCTGTAGTATCGTAGCTAATCTCTATAATTCTGTAGTTTCGTAGCTAATCTCTATATTTCTGTAGTTTCGTAACTAATCTCTATAATTCTGTAGTTTCGTAACTAATCTCTATAATTCTGTAGTTTCGTACCTAATCTCTATAATTCTGTAGTTTCGTAGCTAATCTCTATATTTCTGTAGTTTCGTAGCTAATCTCTATAATTCTGTAGTTTCGTAGCTAATCTCTATAATTCTGTAGTTTCGTAGCTAATCTCTATAATTCTGTAGTTTCGTAACTAATCTCTATATTTCTGCAGTTCCGTAACTAATCTCTATAATTCTGTAGTTTCGTAACTAATCTCTATATTTCTGTAGTTTCGTAACTAATCTCTATATTTCTGTAGTTTCGTAACTAATCTCTATATTTCTGTAGTTTCGTAACTAATCTCTATATTTCTGTAGTTTCGTAACTAATCTCTATAATTCTGTAGTTTCGTAACTAATCTCTATATTTCTGTAGTTTCGTAGCTAATCTCTATAATTCTGTAGTTTCGTAACTAATCTCTAAAATTCTGTAGTTTCGTAGCTAATCTCTATAATTCTGTAGTTTCGTAACTAATCTCTATAATTCTGTAGTTTCGTAGCTAATCTCTATAATTCTGTAGTTTCGTAGCTAATCTCTATAATTCTGTAGTTTCGTAGCTAATCTCTATAATTCTGTAGTTTCGTAACTAATCTCTATAATTCTGTAGTTTCGTAGCTAATCTCTATAATTCTGTAGTTTCGTAGCTAATCTCTATAATTCTGTAGTTTCGTAACTAATCTCTATAATTCTGTAGTTTCGTAGCTAATCTCTATAATTCTGTAGTTTCGTAACTAATCTCTATAATTCTGTAGTTTCGTAGCTAATCTCTATAATTCTGTAGTTTCGTAACTAATCTCTATAATTCTGTCCCAGTTAAATGCAGATAAAATTGAAGATGCTAAAACCAGCTTAAACAAACTCAAGAGTTTTCCGGAAACAGATGGTAAGAGTCTACAAGAATGGGCAACCTTCGTCCAAAACACGTGGGACGGACTGTATACCGACATCGTAGCCAACACAGACATCGCAGATGCCATCAAAGGTATGTTATCGAGATTTAGTTCAGTTTTTTTTATTAAATACTTTTCAAATTTTACAGAGTACAGCAATAGATGAATATAAAATAGAATCGTTCAAAATATCGCCCCCATCTGTAAAATATGATGGGCACCCAAACACGGTAAACACATAGTGAACTATGTCCGCAGTAACTTGGACCCATTACATCGAATTAATCTAAATCCAAAAATTTATGAAAAACTATTTAATAACAAACAAATCCATGGTGAATAACTGTGGATATATAGTCAAAATTGGTATTTCAATACGTCAAATTCCAGATACATTAGATACAGGTCTGATATGGTCATTAATGTGTGAGGTGTGCGGGTGAAGTGTGATATGATGTTGAAAGTATAGGAAGGTAGATAAAAAAATTAATAAAATAAAAATAATAATAATATGGGGAGCAAAGAGACTAGGCTAGGCTGTTGTTTCACTATCCAATAAACATTTCCATAGATGCTTAGTGACCTCAGCTTTGAAAACACTTGTAGACACAATCTGTCTTACCTGTAAAGGGAGTCCATTCCACAGTATATGAGTTCTGTAGAAAAATGATTTTGCCAGTGGGCTATTTGAGGTACATAAGGTGTGTGAATTCTGACTTAACTTAGGTAAAATTGATGACACAATAGACAGACTGTCGAGGTGGCAACGTCTTAGTCGAGAAGTGCCCTGATATAAAGTGAGATAGTGAGGCAGCCATACAGGAATTAAATTGTTCAGAACTTTGTGGAAAAAAATAAGATCATTCAAGTCAAACTTTTGAGACAAAGGGAGAATGTCGACAAGCTTGCACTTTTTGACATATTGCTCAGGTGGATAACTGCGGCCCTCTTCAGACAGAATCCATTTAATAGCTCTCTTTTGGAGACTTTCTAATTTATCACTAAGTGATTTATTACAAGGGCGCCAGATTATGGAACAATTTTCGAATTGGCTACGAACCAGGGAGAGGTAAAGCGCCCGGCGACGTTTCTGATCAATGACAATATGGCCATCTCTTCTGACCATACCAAGTTGTTGGCAGGCCTTAGTATAAATTCTGTCGCACTGACTATTCCAACTGAGCTTAGGAGTAACATCGACTCCAAGATCTTTTTCTAACTCTACATACACAAGAGGAGAGCCATCAAGATTATATGCGAATGGAGGAGATAAAGATGGTTTTCCTGAAACAATAAGCACTTTACATTTTGCTGGATGGAATCGCATTTTGTTTCTAAGTGCCCAGTCAGAGAGATAGTCTATATCCATTTGTAAATTAGTATTATCAGAAGATGAATGTATTTTACGCCAGATTTTTGTATCATCGGCATACAAAACAATATCAGTATTATCCGAAAGGCCAAGAGGAATATCATTGATAAACAATACAAAAAGTAAAGGACCAAGGATAGAGCCCTGGGGGACACCAGAATTAACTGAGAGGGTAGATGACATCTCATTACCAATAACCACTCTTTGGTAACGGCCTTGAAGGTAATTGGTAAGAAATTTGAGAAGTGTACCATCAATGTTATATAAGGTCTTTAGCTTATGAAGAAGGATATCATGATTTACAGAATCAAATGCCTTAGCAAAATCAAAATACACAACATGATTGATAATGTTTTCGTTAAGAGACAATGCCAGGCTATCACAAAAATCAACCATATTGGTTGTGCATGACTTGTGCTCTAGAAAACCATGCTGCCTGGGATCAAGAAGGGTACTTGTCAAAGAAAGCAGTTTACGTTTAACAATGCGCTCAAAAACTTTCATGACTAAACAAGTAAGGGATATTGGTCTATAGTTTTCAACCTCACTTTTCTTACCTTTCTTAAATATTGGGACAACATTTGCAAGTTTCCATTCTTGTGGAATGTAGCCACTGTTGTAGGATCCACGAAAAATGCATGTTAGAGGGTAAGCTAAACCTACGGAACAATTTTTTAGAATTTTACCGTGTATGCCATCTGGTCCCTGGGCTTTATTTGAATTAATATTTGAAAGAAGCTTACGAACATCCCGATGATCGAAGTCAATATCAAAATCAACATCATTGACATAGGAGATGTCAGTGTCATAAAGTGAAGGATCCGAAAACTGGTTATAAAAGAAAGAATTGAAAAGTTCAGCTTGATCTTTGGGATTGAACCGAAGCTGTCCAGAATAACTAACACAATTAGGAATACGGCAGGAGTTAGATTTATACTTAACATGTGACCAAAACTTCTTAGTTATAAGCGCTGGATCATCACTATTAAAAAGATTATCTCTTATTTTGGCTGATGAGAGCCTCTTAAAATCTTTACGGCTAGTAACAAACTTTAACTCATCAGAAATAGAACCAGAAATTTTAAATTTAGCTCTGAGTCTATCTTTTTTACGGCATGAAGAAAAAAGTTCACTATCGAACCACGGGGGTTGGAACTCTGATTTAATAATTACTTTAGGAATATGTATATCAACTAAATTCATAATGCAGTCTTTAACTAACTTCCAAGACGAATCAGGATCTAGGCATTCTAGGACTTGCCAATTAATCGAGCATAATTCACGATTAATCATGTCCCAGTTTGCTTTCTTAAAATTATAGATTTTACGTTTAGGAGTTTTCTTACGGGAAAAGGAGCTTTTAATTGAAAAAGTGACAGGAAAATGATCAGATTTGCACACGGAATGAGGATCACAGACATTCAAGTTATCGATTGTGTTATCATAATTACTGAGAAGAATGTCTAATGTATTACCACTTTTATGGGTGGGTGATGTGATCAACTGGGAGAGAGAAAGATCACTGAAAGAATCTATGAAGGATTGCTCAATAGGTACGGTACTGGATGAAGATAGCCAGTCTATATGGGGGAGATTAAAATCACCAATAACATAGATTTTAGGGGGATTCTTTTTGGAAACTAGCTTGCGAATATAACTAACTATGACATCATGATTAGGTAACCCAAGAGTTCCTACTCTATAACAAGTACAGATTACAATACTCTCTTTGTTAGGAAAAGAAATTTTAACGGCAAGCATTTCTGCACCTAGGCTAACTGGTAGTCGGGTTGTAGTGGCGTCGAGATCAGACCGAACAGCCAAAAGAACACCACCTCCATTTTCCCTAAACTTTTTAGGGTTATTAGGATCTTGAGGATGAGTCTTTCTCGTGCGGTCATTGCGGAAGATTTCATATTGAGAAGAAGGAAAGATTTCGTTGCTAGAAATAGATTTTTTGAGCCAAGTCTCATTTAGGGCAATTATGTCAGGCTGCTCTATGTTAGCAAAGGATTGAAGTTCGGAAATCTTATTACCATCAAGAAGGGGATGGGAGGAGCTTAGGTTACTGAAAGGAATGAGACCTTGGACATTTTGGTAGAGTACAGATAGGGAGTTGGGACCTGGATTAAGCATAGAAGGATTAACAAGAGTTATCAAAAGAAAGTTAAGAGAGAAAACCCAAAGAATGAATAAAGAGACTAGACGCCCGAGGCGGCTGGAATACTTGACTCTATTCATCTTACCAGGGAGAAGAACATTTCTTATAAACCATGAGGAGATAATTACAAAGAAAAGTTTGATGTGGGAGCAAGCAAGAAATGGTATAAGATAACGTGGGCTGTCAAGGAGTAGAGAGGAATGAATATTAGAATCTAGGGGGAATACGGTGTTCATGGACCTAACCGTGGAGAGAAGAATTGGGAGAAAGTAAGTCATGATGAGAGAATAGAAGAGAAACATATGATTATGATAATTGTAGTTGATGTGTGGGGTGTATGGATACTTAAATGTGTAAATTTTGTTAGGTATAAACGTGTTGATATGTATAAGTGCATTTCTTGACTGTGTACGAGGCCTTTTGCATGCAAAAAGACCTATTCTAAGTCTAAACGATTCATTGTCTAACATATTGGAAAATGGACAGTGACCGAATGTACCTGAAATGGGAGGCATAAAATTGAGAAAAAGATTAAATCAGAGATTTGTTTGAGTTTTAATTTTAGGCGCAACGTCTTAATCAAAATATTAAATGGAAGAAAAGATCAAAGATTTAAATTCCCAGAAGATTATTTACAACCCTGTCAAAACTGTGTTCGTTTACAACAAACTTAAGCCAAGTGGACAGTAAACCTACTCCTCTCATGTTGAGATGAAGCCAATCATGGTATAGAAGTTCATTACATGATCTAAAGTCTCGAGTTAAAAAGACTGAGAAACAGTCTAAGAACACGCAATTATTATTTAGGCATAAGTCTTTAAGTAGATTATTAAAATCTAGAACATTCTTTGCTATGTAGGAATATAAACATTTAATAGGAAGACAACATTGGATAATTATAATTGCAGCGGGAAATAACTGCTTAGTGGTGTCAATTAATTCAGTAAGATACTTCCTAAGGAACTGAACCCCATTCTTAGAATGTTTAATGTCATTTGTACCAACACTCAATATAATTTTTTCAATATCGTCAGCTTCTGCAGCTGCATGAGTTTTATGAAAATTATGAATGTTTTCAGTGATGTCTCTAATTTTTGCACCACTTTGAGACACATTGATTACTTTCCTTCCCCGGAATCCCAACTTATTTGTCCGTACGAATTTTGTCATTGACGTACCAAACAGGACAGTGGTTTTTCCTGCTCTTCGGTTTTCTTGGAGTATTTCGGTAGTAAAGGGTTGGTGTTGAGGTGGTGGTGGGCGGCATAGGAATTGTAGTGCGGGCAATCTGCTCCTTGACTACATTTGTATCTGTCTTCGGTATCTGGCAGCGAAAAGATAAGCTATACCGAGTCCCCTTAACTGAGCTCTCTGCACGAACCTTGTGAAGACAATATTCCTGACACCCCGGTTTCATAATATACAAACTACAGTCCTTTGGGGTGATATAGCATTTACTGTTACATCGCTTATCCCCATTTTCTGGAATTATGTCGATGGTCCTCTCAGCTCCAAATGAAACTACATAAATACCTTGCGACTGGTCAAGAGACACCTCGTCGTCGTTGTGGTACCTAGTTGCACAAGAACCAGACTTGTACATGCTTGCTAGGCATGAGTTTAGCTTGCAGCCAAACTTGGAGTTGATATCATGCATAAGCTCTGATATCCCAGGATAATTTAAAATATCGATTGGCTCCTTAGTCGTGGTGTGTCCATTTGAGGAAGACCATACATATTCTTCTCCAGTCGAAGTGAGCCACTTTGTGGCAGTTTTCACAGCAGTTTGCTTGGCCATAAGTGTTTCAAGTTCAGACATCAACGTGCCATGTTGAACACTCTTGTTCTGAACAAAATCTGAATGCAACTCCAAGAAGTCCTCGCATTTAACAGAATTTCTCTTAAGTTTCATGACATTCTCAACACTGGCCTTGAGAGCTTTCAGCTCATTTAATGAAAACGAGTTTAAAACATTGGTAACAGAATTCAGATCCATAGTGATGTGAGGAAGAGGGAGGAGAAAATGGCGGTGAGGGAGGAGAAAATGGCGAAGTCAATACTGTAGCCCAGGAAGTAGATGCGTTGCTTAGGATACAAACGGTCACGTCATAGTCTCTTCTATCGCTTTGACATTGGGACCTAAAATTATTTGTTATATAGTAGTGTTGAAAGTATTATTTATATTATAGAAAAGGTATAATATACTCCAGTTTCATGGGGTATAATATTTCTTATTTTACTTTATCTCTCCCTAAATAATAATTGTGAAGTTTAATTAAATTTGAAAAACTGAAAAAATGGAAAAATGGAATGGAAAATAGTCTCGAAAAGTCGAAAAAATGTGACTAAAATTGTTGTAGACAAAACATTTGTGACTAAAATTATGGTAATCAAAATTATGGTAGCCAAATTTATTGTGAACTAAATTTATTGGCCCTTAGGTAATATAATTAAGTTACCATGTATTTTAATTAGGGTCATCTCGATTTTGTAAGGATAGCAAGTGCTTTTTAAGGTTGGATTTAATAATACCTGACGAGGCTGATAGTGATAAGTCTGAATTTTTTTCTCAGAATATACTAAAGCATTGACGGATGCGGAGGGCCAGTTTTCTTCAACATTGGAAGATGACGTACAATCACAGCTGACAAAATTCAAGGAAGAAATCTCGGAACAGAAGGGCACTCAAACTAAGAGTATTTCAGCTAATCTAGCTTATATCAAGTAATTTGAATATTGATTTAACATCTAATCAATCAATTTAATTAACAATATTTTCCAAGTTATAGACGAGGTTTATTCGCTCGTCACAACTATGATCATGTGATGGCACTTTTAATATCATGGAGCGGGGGCCGGGGGGAGCAGGTACTAAGTGTATGATTCCCCCCCCCCCCCCCGCATGAAGCGGCCGTTTCCGCTGAGCCCTCTCCTCACATCTAATAATCACAGAGATTTGATGTTTCTTAAAGTGAAGAAAGTAGAAGATGATGCTGAGGATGATGTAGAAGATGATGCTGAGTATGATATAGAAGATGTGAATGAGTCTCTTAGAACAATGACCGAAGAGGGTCCTGGAAAATATGCAGTGTTTGGTAAGAGAAATAAAGCATATTTACTGCGTTTATCACGCTGTATACTGTACACCATGTGCATAGTTTATCATACTGTATACTATTATACACCATGTGCATCTAGGTAAACTATAGGTAAAAATATAATATTAATCATAAGCTAAAATGTACTAATCTTTGTATTCTAAATGGGGAAAAAGAAGAAACATTGTCAGTCAGTCGAGAAAATTGTCAGTCAGGCTATATGGCAGCTTTGTCGATGTTGTGACTATGCTAGTAGTGGTCCCAGGCTTGCGACTGGAATTGCGGTGTTAAATCGATTTAATGGTATACCAACGATCCACCTCCCACTTGTTGTTTCGTACTTAGCATTAATAGTGTTAGCTGTAGCCATTTATAGCAAGAATCTTAAAACTAAAGGGGATGACAAGGAAAAGAGGAAGGAAAAAGAATAACGGAACAAACAATTAATTAAAGTATTTATAGGAGCATTAGTTATTGTAATTACAAGCTTCAATAATAAATCACTGACTAAAACTTCTAATTAAAATGACACTTGGTACGCTCGCCCATTTTCACTGGTCAGTCTGAACTTCGGTTTAGCACGTTGTACACTTATTCACCTAAGTTTCAGAATTTGTTCAGTTTAGCAGAGTTAGTACCCTTGTTTCAATAAATCAAAAGATATCAGGGGAGTTCTTTAATAATGTTATGGTCATCTAGAATACCGAACTTCCTGAAAACGTTATCATATTTCCTCAGACAACGTTTAATGCCTTTAATCAGTCTATCACGGCTATATCCTCTATCAATTAGAATTTTGAATATTTTGTGAAGATGGGAGGTAAAGATATCCAATCTAGTGCAAACATTACCATATCTAAGAACTTGACTTGAAAAAACGTTGTAGCCAACCTCGGTTGGGATGTTACTGTGAGGAAATGTAAGGGATACAACATGAAAATTAAAATCATCAGTTTTGTTATACACTGATATTTCTAGTCCTTCTGTGGAAATATTAATATTTAAATCAAGGTAGTTAATAATCTTATTATTGGAACCAGCTCGCTCCATCTCCAATGAGTTAGGATAAATATCTTTAATCAATTTATGAAAGTAAAGGTAGTTAATAATAGATAAATCGTCAACATATCGTTTATTATTGGATAATATCTTTGCTAATCCCATTTTCTTTTCCTGAAGTAAACGTTTCATATAATTAAATTCCTTTTTGCCAACAGTGAGATCAGCTATAGGGGAACTTGAATTTCCACCCATAGGAATACCCTTGGTTTGTATGAATACAATCCCACCGAAGACGACATAAGTGTTATAAATAATAAATTTAACAGCCTCTTTTAGGTCATCTTGACTAAGCATGCATGAGAATCATAGGTTTTATTGGAAAAGAAACATGTATTACTGTCTCTTTTAGAAATACAAATATATCTATTACGGTCTGAAAATATTAAATTAACAACTTCATTAATCATATTCTCTACTTCAATCAAGTCTAATCTGGTATAAAGAGTAGTAAATCATATACTTGTATATTAAAACATCGCTATTTTTGATAGCTTCAAGGAATTCACTTGAGGAATCTATGCTCCAAAACATGTTTATACCGCTGTTGTTGTAGATTGCCTCGCAGTATTTCTTGAAGTATTTCCTCAAAAGTTTCAGACAACAGTTAACTTGGACGTTAAGTTGTTTCGTTACGCAAAAACGGGCACCTGCAATGAACCTCGCCTTGTAAGGGTTCTTATGAAGCTTAGGGTTCCAGAAGATGCGTGCTAGTCGCAAGTTTTTATCTTCAACTTGTACATTAAAATCTCTCCTTTAGACTCTCAGATATTTTATTGACATAATGAGTCTCGTCTTCGCTACAGGGTTTATATGTATCATTACCTATACATTCTAGAGTATTAGGATCAAAACCCATTTCATTGACAAGAGTTTTTACATAAAACTTTTTACAAATAAATGAAAAATTACCAGAAGCTTTGTCGATACTACAAATAATGTATTTACTTTTCAGCAATTTAAGACTTCTTTTAACATCATCTTTTTCCAGTGTGTTTTCTTTTATTTCAAATGTTTCAGGAAAGTTTTTCTTGTAATATTCAATACGATTGGAAACTATTGATAACACTTTTTCCTTCCAATCGCTGAACTTTACTTCTTTTTGACAGTACTTTCTACTTTTTGATTTTATAAATTTATCGACAGCTTCGGTAACTGACATATATATCTCATCTGGAGATTTAATTGTGGGAATTCTGTATTTACAACCGTAGGAAAGTATTTCCCTAAGTGTTGCGATGTGTTGCTCTAACTACAATTTTTGAGCACAGCGCGATCGCGCTGTGCTCAAAAATTGACGTCGACAATCAATCAACATCAAGATTTTAGTTTTACATTTGACCTTTATGTCAAAGTCCTGTGACTTCGTCCTTACTTCGTCACAGGACGATCGGAGCTCGAAGAGCGTAGAGAGTGCTGGCGTCGTCCTGTTATGGTCGACGTATTTTTGCTTGCTGGGATCCGGCCGAATGACGCCACATGCAACGTGTAGGGTAAAACTAAAAACGCTTCCCTATATGAAATAATATGACAAAAATTGTTTTGGTCACGTGACCAGTCAATGACATATGATATTTCGCTGCTGACGGTTTGGTGGAGGGTTAGGGTCAACGTTTATACATTATAGGGTCAAAGTTAGGACTAGAGTTGTACACTATTGACATTGTGAGGGTAATGGTTAAGGTTTATCACTAGCGACCTTTTCATCTGACCACAATATTGCAAAATGCTATGTTGTATGTCACGTGACAAATTTAGCCGAGGGTCGGAAGTCGGAAGTCGGAAGTCGGAAGTCAGTGGACTCTGTTGGAAGCCGGCGGACTCCGAGCGGAGTCCGCCGAGCCCGGTGGACTCCGCCAAGCTCCGCCGGACTCCGCCGGATTAAAGTCCGGCGGAGAGGTCCGCCAGAGTCCGCCGACCACTCCGCCGGAGTCCGCGGCGGACCGGAGTCCGCCTAGTGGCTTAGTCCGCGGCGGACACTCCGCCGACCCGCCGCGGAGCCGCTCGGAGTCCGCTCGGCTCCGCTTGGAGTCCGCCAAAATGTATTCGAGTCCAAACGAAATACATTTTGGCGGAGCACCGCCGGAGTCCGCTCGGAGTCCGGCGGCTCCGCCGCGGACTCTACTCCACGACGGATAGTGCCGATGCCAAACCAAAAAATTTGATTTCTAGAACACTCATTTCTGTAATCGACCATTTCCTGGTAAAAGTGCAAATGTCAAAACATAGGAATGTGCTAGAGACTTTTGGAAGGGTGCAAAATAACTGCAAATTTTTTGGGTTGGAATCGGTGCGCTAGATGCAGGTCACACCGAGTTCGAATCCCACTGTCTGCCTGGTCGTGGGGTGAGCGTCGTTGACGTTTAGCTAAGGATCCTGAGTGGTCTATGCAGCCCCTCGGTGAACCGTCACAGGCTTCCTGTAATTCACTAGTAATTGGCTGGTTGCACTTGTGTAACAATGTTATACACCGATCAAGTAAAATAAGTGTTTTTTAAAGCTGGTCCTGAATGACTACCTTGTCGCCTGTCGGACCGTATTTGGACGGACATTAAATGAACGGACATAATTATGAACGGATATTAATATGAACGCTAGAACTAGAAGGCATTCAAAACCATCAACAATCCGAATTTTTTCTTTTTTTTTGACGTTTTTTATTTCAGCAAATGATTTTTAAATCCATTTTTATACAGTAAGTAAGAAAAGCAGTCGTTAAGCAGTAAAAATGTTAAAATATGTGTACATGATTAGTGTCTAATATCACATATTATCTTCATTAAATGGGTCTTCGTGCATGAAATAGTACATGCTTAAACTTAAAGCATCAGTGATTTCTAGCTTTAACTTTAAGTTTATGGAAACCTCTTTTTATCAAACTACCCCGGTCCTGCATTTCAGTGTTAACTTTTACTTACCTGGGGACCTCAGGCAATCATGTTCATAATAGAGATTCGGCGGAATGACAGGCTGAGCGCGGCCCAGTAAACTTTTACAAGCCATTCGGCGTGAAGTGGTTTTATCTTAGACAACCTTAGGTTAACCTTAACATCACGTTTCATTACCTCCCCTATGTGGTTGCGAGAAGAATTATTTGATGCGCGGCGCGACCCTAGTGCATCGCGCTACAAGAACTAAACAACGTCGGACAATGTACTTGGCAACACGATTTACCGTAATATCTAGAGGCTGGAACAAGTTTGTTGGCGGGGACTAGCTCATGAACTATGTTGTTGAGTGCCATAATTTCGTTGACTTTTTCCACCAAGTGTCCCTTGAAAACATCATATAATAGTAGAGTTTTCTGTGCCTCCGGCAAACCAAGGAGAACCTTTCCGTCGTTAATTTACGGCACAATAAAGTTCTCATAGTTGTCATATTCTGGACAAAATGTTCGAAGTGGAAAAATTTTTGAAAAAAATTCAACGGACTTTAACTTGGACGGACTTTAAATTAACGGGTGATACTCGTAAAATATCTGTTCCATATATTTGAACCGTCGACGAGTCCAACTCGGCGCGCGTCCTGGTAGGTTGTAAACCTACAAACCTTAAATAAACGGACTTTATTTGAACGGACATTAAAATGAACGTTAGGGCCTCCAGCGTTCAATTAATGTCTGTCCAAATAAGGTCCGATAAGGTAATACTAATAGTAATAGATTGAAGCTGCGGCGGAATGATGCAGTGATGTCAAGATTGGGTTAGAACATTTCTTATCTGGATAAAATGAAAGATGTTGAAATTTCGGATTACATTACACTATTACAGTGGGAAAATATTTTAGAGTAACCTTTTAGTTTCATAAACATGTTAAAACGTACCTTCAGTAACGAATATCGAGAACGCAGTCAGCACTGAAGCTATCAGTAAAGAAAGTAATATCTTTCCCATTCTTTACTATGGAATATCTATTTAGGTTGATTATAGCTGATGATGTTATTGACAATAGTCAGACAAAACTTTTTATCTATAGTAATATTATTAAATAGTAATTAGCATGTTTACAAATTGCGACTCAAACCAGTTTTGCAGACCGTTAGTTATATAGTACTTTTAGTAGGGCATTTATTTTAATATATTTTATTTTACATTATTATATTTTAGTGTGACTTCTATAATTTCATTTATCATGTAATTACCATTGATTAATAAATTGCGGCACACGCCAACCTCCACCGTGGGGTTTCAAAACAAACAAAACAAATCTCACATTCTACTCATAACAACTATATCTAGACATTAATTTCAATAGAGTTTTTTGTTAATTCAGTTAGTTTCATTCAATTCAGTTGTTTTCAGTTTATTTCAGTAAATTTTCAGTATAACAATTATATGATTTAACAAAAATCGTCCTCTTATGAAATGGGAATAACATCCGGTGACCGACAACTAAGAACCTCTCATTCCGGGCTCCCACAGGTATCACATCACATGGCCCAATCAGTGATGTATCATTTCTGATGTGATCCATATGGTATTTACCCTATCATGATTTTATCATTGTAATCATAGTAAGGAAACTCTTGAAGAAGTGGTTGGGTGTTACTAGATCAATTACTGTGACAGTCCTGTATAGGAGCAAGGATTACTTCGGGCTAAACTTGAAGAAACTGAGTGACTTATGTAAGTCTCTTCAGGTATCAAAGGGACACGCCCTGAAGAACAGTGATGACACCAAAGTTGTATAAGCCTATAATAACAAGAGAGAGAAACAGGAGAACAGCCCGAGATGGTCTTATACAACGAAGCTGACGGCAAGAGAGCGAGATCTTTACTTCCAGGAGTTGGTTGGAGTAGTGACTAAAGACCGAGTAGGACTCGGATGCAAACCAAAGTTGACTGAGATGCAGAAGCTAAGACAACTGGTAGAATCGGTGTCAGAGAACGACATGCTAGTCACCCTGGTAAACAAGGGAGTACAGGGCAAGTTCTTGACATGGGAGAACACGATGCAGTTAGACTTAGGATGGAGCAGCCTTATCTACAACTACAAGATGAGCCCGGCTCTCCTTAAATTCCACCTAAACTCGACACACGACGTGGCTAATACCCCTGCAAACATGAAATTGTGGAACTACTCGAGTACAGGAAATTGTACACTTTGTGGTTGGAAGACGTGCAACATCAAGCACATCCTAGCCGTCTGCAGTGTAGCAAGAAACTCCAAAAGGTACAACTGGAGACATGACAACGTCCTACGTGTTATAGCCGGAGCCTTGCTTGACCAATTCAAGATGTACAATTCCTCAGGTTCCACGACCTCCGACAAAGAATGGATACGGTTCAAGTCGAAAGATGGGAAGTATGAACACCCAAAGCCAAAGTTGAGGAAGGAGAGGCCCTTTGAGAGAGCGAAAGACTGGAAGCTGATATGGGACGAGGATACACTACCTGCCCAGTTCCCACAGCACATCTACAACAGAGAGCTGATTCCTGGCATCGACGGGTGCGGTTGGAAAGCTCTGCTCTTTACGGTAGACATTGGGTGTAGGGGCTTCTGGCACCATACTGTACCAGCTCTATTCAACTACTTTGGATTGGCGAAGAGAACGAAGAATAAAGCCCTGAATGAGGCTGCTTTGGTCGCTCTTCGATGTTCCTATACAATCTGGTTAGCCCGCGACAACAAGAAATGGTCTACCTGCTACGACATCGCAAGGAGGCCAGAAGTCATAAACTGTGAAAGCTGAGTGTTGGGCCCATAAAACATGTTGAAAGCTGCAACCAGGATCACAAGTACTGGTGGAATACAGAATGACTTGCTAATCAGATTTATAGAAGTATAGATGGAGTTGCTATCGAAAGATATAGAACTCAGGTAAACATCTAACCTGTAATAGTTTATTGTTGATTTTTCTCACGTAACAAAGTTAGATTTCAGAGGGGGGGGGGGGTTTCAGATAGAAACCCCCCCCCCCCCTCGGCCCCCCGATTTATTGAGGAAGAGGCTGAAATTGTCTGAGTGCAGTTATGAAGACCTATTAAACCCGCCCGAACAGAGGAACACACAGTGCTGTTAGGAAATATAGCGAACTGAGTTGAGTTACACAGAGTGGTATTGCTTTAACAAAGGATGGCAAGGATAACAAAATTTCTTGATGTACCTCACCTATATAAGGATTGATTATTTATCTAGAAATTCTTTACAGTGGAATTATATGTGCCATTAAAGTTAAACCCCTCCCCTTAAGTCTCGACATGACCCTGCACCACTCCCTGAACCCCACCTAAAGATCCCAACAATCTGTTTTAGCTTGCCTCCACTAACAGTCTGACTCAGACATCACAACTTAAGGGGGCATACACCAAATCTGTCCAGACCAAATGACCTCATAGGCAGTTCAGTGACCTTCTAGCGCACCGTTTCCACACCAAAAAAAATTATTTTGAGAATACCCATTTTTGTAATCGACCATTTCCTGGTTAAGAGTGCAATTTTCGGAAAAAATTATTTTGTGGTAGAGACGCTATAAGTTAATCATTTCTTGCGGTATCGGGTTGAAATTTTGCTCGCCGTTTATTCACATCTATTTGAAGGTGTGTGTAAAATCTTGATATCGTATCTAAAAAGGCTGGTATGTTATGAATTTTTAAAGTCAAAAAGCTAATATTGTCCTTTTCAGGCTTATTTTGACAAAAAGTCAGTCAGGGAAGATCGGATTGATTTGATGCTTGACATCAAATTGTTCTCTGAATTCTGGCGCAGTTTTTGATGCCCTCAAAAATGCGTTTACTCAACTGGAAAGTTGATCTTTTGGACCTCAAAGCCAAACAACAAATTTAGGCACATTTTTCGTTTTTAATATTTACCGATTTTTCTAAAATTTTGATAGGAATGTGCTAGTGACTTTTTGAAGGGTGCAAAATAACCGCAACTAGCACATTTATATATGAGTTATGAACAACAAAACACCCTAAAATGCTTCCCTTTGAAAATATGGGAGAAAATGTGATTTTTTGGCTTTGCAGATGAAAAATCACATTTTCTCCCATAACTTCAAAGGGAAGCATTTTAGGGTGTTTTGTTGTTCATAACTCATATATAAATGTGCTAGTTGCGGTTATTTTGCACCCTTCAAAAAGTCACTAGCACATTCCTATCAAAATTTTAGAAAAATCGGTAAATATTAAAAACGAAAAATGTGCCTAAATTTGTTGTTTGGCTTTGAGGTCCAAAAGATCAACTTTCCAGTTGAGTAAACGCATTTTTGAGGGCATCAAAAACTGCGCCAGAATTCAGAGAACAATTTGATGTCAAGCATCAAATCAATCCGATCTTCCCTGACTGACTTTTTGTCAAAATAAGCCTGAAAAGGACAATATTAGCTTTTTGACTTTAAAAATTCATAACATACCAGCCTTTTTAGATACGATATCAAGATTTTACACACACCTTCAAATAGATGTGAATAAACGGCGAGCAAAATTTCAACCCGATACCGCAAGAAATGATTAACTTATAGCGTCTCAACCACAAAATAATTTTTTCCGAAAATTGCACTCTTAACCAGGAAATGGTCGATTACAAAAATGGGTATTCTCAAAATAATTTTTTTTGGTGTGGAAACGGTGCGCTAGAAGGTCACTGAACTGCCTATGAGGTCATTTGGTCTGGACGGCACAAACCACTGTTTTGGTGTATGCCCCCTTAAGGTTGATTCACTTGATGGGGAGTTGAAGGAAGCGTTTGCTGACCTTCTGAGTCTACATCCTCTTTATGCACCTTCACTGTCGCTAAGATTATCTAAGAGTCAAATTTCCATGAATAGCCATGTATAAAGTTGCAAGGACCTTTTAAAGTTATGCTCGGTAAAATTCCTTTAATGAGACTAAGTTGACAACCATGGTCCATGGATCATGAAGACTTGTTTTTAAAACCTTTAAAAACAGTTTACAACACTCATGTCACTGCCACAAACGTCATCCTGATGATTCTAGCGAAAAAAAACGGAGAAAAAACAATACCTAAATAATAGTAATATTCGTTCAGCTAAAACAACTGATTTTTGCCAATATCTCTAGCGATAAGCATTTAAGTGCATATTATGATCCTTCATAAGTCGTATATAAATGCAGTTATTAGGAACAGTTTCCATCTCAAAGCAATGCATACTCAACTACAATCTGCTGCTAGTCGAAACTGGCCTTTAAATAGTGTCTTAAGACACTAGGTCTTTGCTAAACTTATTAGCCAATTATCGTTTAAGAAAGAAAATGGTGAATAATAATTGATAAAGCATTGTTAGCGACTTGCTAATAATTTATTCAAAGCTCCGCAAGAATATTATCGGCCAGAGGCAAATTAGGTTTCTTTCTTCCTTTCAAAACGGAAATCTCATAGGGTCCGTCTGTCAGCTAACAATACTTTATCAATTATCATAGTGCTCAATGATAGTCGGTTGATCAGTTTTACAAAAATTATATACAGTCTACCTACAGGCTACTTCTAATTGGGTACACGGACTATAGTTTGACAAATTTTAGTGCGCTACTTGAACTTTAGTTCGACACGCACCGAAGTTCGAGGGTGATTTCTGGCGAACTTTAGTTGTCGAACTTCTGTGCTTGTCGAACTACAGTATGTGAATCTTTTAACTGTTTGAAGACGGCTTAACTGAGGTCTACCCATTTCACCAGTGGTTAGGGGTGCAAGAATCATCTGCATGATTGTGCAGGAGTATTAAATTAATTTTTTCAGGTAAATACATCCCACTGGACAAAGATCTGAACAAGCAGAACCCGTCCCCCAAATCTCTAAAAAGAGAAGCTACTTATACTAAAGCTGCTGTAAGAATTGCTGATTTACTTAACATTTAATTTTGATGATATTGATGTTATACTATCGAGTTCACAAAAAATACTTATCCGTTCCCGTAAAACATCGGAATTTCACATCCTTTTCTGTATTTGTTCTTTTTGATAACTTGATTATTAACCACTCCCTGAACCCCTCCTAAAGATCCCACCAATCTGTTTTAGCTTGCCTCCACTAACAGTCTGACTCATACATCACAACCTAAGGTTGATTCACTTGATGGGGAGTTGAAGGAAGCGTTTGCTGACCTTCTGAGTCTACATCCTCCGGAAGAGGATGTTGCTAAGGAAATTAACGGTGGAGCTAATGGCGATGTGGGGATCGCTTCGGTTAGTGACCGGTATTTTATTTGGACTTTATTTTAAACGTGAATCTATCATGATACTGATCCAATTCTACGTTTTGATGTCATTATCTGGGATTATAATCACGAGAATCTATAATTTTTCAATCATTAAAACCTCAGTCTCGGATTCTAAAAAATATTTCTCAAACAGCAAACAGAGACTCAAACAGAAACTCAATATTATCTGCTGCAAATTTGGAAAGTTCGATATCATCCTCAAATTACATACCTCAACTCTCGGAGTAGCTCGGAGATTGTTGACTTGTCTCAAGATGATATCGAACTAGATGGTGAGTGGAAATGACAAGTGATAATGACACGTGATAATGACACGTCACACGTGATGTTACGACAGCAGGTGTAACATGATGACAGAGCGGAAGTTCATTATATGTATAGACAAAACAAATTATTCGGGGTTTTTATTTATTATCAGATTATTATTTCCTGTGGTATTTTCACGTAATCGCACCCAGATTTGGGTTTAGATGCATGTGTCAGGTTGTGGGTAGAAAATATGAAACGCCCACGTGATAAGCACGTGACAGGTGGTAAAAGTGAGTTTAGAGTTCTGCATGGTTAGTTCATATTGTGTGTTTTAGTGTTCTAGTGTGTTCTAGTCACTTGTTTTAGTGTGTAATAGTATGTGATGGTGACCTTTCTTTGTATGCTAGCCTTTCCCTTGATTTTTGGCTCTGAAAATTATTGAGTCTCGCAGTATGACTTGCCAATTTTCAAAAATACACTTACATAACTTAAACATCAGTCCAATATGCATGTTACTGTAAGTAATTATTATTATCTAACTTTTAAAACAATCTCAAAATAGTAAAGAAACATCTTAAGAGACTGATAAGTGCCCAAAAAAACAAAACAGTTCTCTGAAAAAAACAAAAGTTTTATTATTACTTACAGTAGCATGCTTTATCTTAATTAAAAAGTTAAAACACTTCATCTCAATTTAATTATGGCCATAGTTGATAAAACTCCCTATAATTTCTAAAGTTTCATAAATTGCTCTTCTGGAAATTCCAAAAATAAAAGCGTTAACGAGATTTGACTGGAAATAGTTTCTACCCGTCACATACAAAATATGTCACGTGACTAAACCCATATCTCAGGGAGTGATACGAAGGAAAAGTCACACGGGAAGAAGTCTAAAGGGAACTTAGTTAGTCCCTGGGTACTATAAAACGAGTGTTTGGAAAAATGAAATCAGATCCTATAAAATAATGAATGTTGTACCAAGCACCTGCTATTGGACCTTAGGATCCGAACCAAAAGACCTAGCATGTTACTTTGCTATCAGAGATAGGGGTTTCAATGGTAAAAAAATTAAAAAACTTGTAATGGGCATACCGTAGTCAAAGTGAGTAAGGGGCAGTACAACCCATCATACTGCACGTCTCCTAAAGTCCTAGATACACAATACTCAAGGTATTATCCAGGGGAGTCAGAAGGATGTCACTTTGAATGTTTTATTCATTAACCAGGTCGAATTGGGCAATTAAAACCGTCAAGGATATTTAAAGTATTAGGACGTTTTGACATGAATTTTAACTGGGGGAGGTTGCCCATCTCGCAATTAAAGTATTAAGAATATATATCCAATAAAACCTTATCACTGAATCACGTGACTTGATTCCATGTCCGTTATTGGCCCTCAGGAGGCTGAGCACTATGCTCCATATTCATGATAACCAGGTTTTGTGCGAGCAAGTTTTATTTCGGATAGGTGCGTTGACATGGGAAAGAGCTCATCTTTGAGCACTTGTCTGCTTGGCGACAAGAATTCAACACTAGTTATCACATACTGAAAAGGTGTCCCAAAAATTCACACACAGAATAAGTAATTGACTGTCAAAGCGTCTATATATACATATATCAAATGTGGAAACTAATATTGGGAAGAAGTTCTTCAACATCCCAGACAAGTATTTCGTAAAGCACCTCCACAAAGTCATCAACATAAACACGGTAAAATAAAATACTGTTGCCGAATTTATAACTATAAGCTCACAAGGCGACTCCACCGACCAAGATTCCGCCTCTTGCAACTGTAGAAACAAAACAAATTGTCCATTGCCTTGAAAATGTCAGATCAAATCAACTGTTTACCAGGCCAATGCATTATCGGAAGGCAGAGCATCATATTTATACATATAAATATATAAGGTCTGACTGAAACGCTTTCAAAAAGCGTTGGTCAAATTATTGCCAAAGCTTAAAGAATGAGTTCTAGGAACGTCAACCGTGTTATCCAAACTCACATGGAGACTCAAAAGAGACACTGACAATATGAAATACACTATTAACTTGCAAATATTAACAAAATGCCAATAATACAAGTTTGGTGCGAGAATGAGAAACTTGTGCCTGACATAAAAGCTCATAATCATCAAAAATCCGACCTCCGCCTTGTCACAAAATATTAATTTCTCTTTTAAACTAATAGCAAATAATTTAAACATTAAGATTCTAACCAGCCAGGTAGTAAAAACTGCAGGGGAGGTATGCAATGTGAGAGCCAAGCTCACGAGATTTGTCGAATTAATTTATTATGTTATACTCATTTTGTATCATTTCCTTGTAGCCCGATGCAATCATTGTTTAACTTGAACATTTATGAAGAATTATGTAATTACAGAAAGTGTCATTTCCTTGTAGCCCAATGCTCCAATGGAATTGTTTAACTTGAAGATTTATGAAGAATTATGTAATTACTGAGAGTAGCAGAAAACTTTTAAGTGTGGCTCGAAAGCACAACAAGACCAAACATAAGTTTAGAAAAACGTAAATCTAGATTTGTAGAAATCGGGGGTTTAAACCAAAGATGATGCACAACTCTAAAACAACTATGGCTAGAGATTTGGGTCTGGGTATTATATAGGTGAGGGCATTGCATGCAGGAGAGGGACAAATCTTAATATGCTAAACTAATGAAAAGCGCCCATTAAAATAGGATAAACTATGCTCATCCACATGGGACTCAGTGTCTTAACGTTGACCGTTTAGAACTGATTTACTCTGCCAACACGAAGATTTTTCCGAAAGGGGTTAGTTTCGGGTCCGGCCGGCATTGCATGCAGGAGAGGAACAAATCTTAATATGCTAAACTAATGGTAAGCGCCCATTAAAATAGGATAAACTATGCTCATCCACATGGGACTCAGTGTCTTAACGTTGACCGTTTAGAACTGATTTACTCTGCCAACATGAAGATTTTTCCGAAAGGGGTTAGTTTCGGGTCCGCGGCTGGCATGCAGGAGAGGGACAAATCTTAATATGCTAAACTAATGGTAAGCGCCCATTAAAATAGGATAAACTATGTCCCTGAACTATGTCACTGAGTCCCGATATACTCATCCACATGGGACTCAGTGTCTAAAAGGTCAACGTTAGAACTGATATACTACTACTATGGACACCACCACACTAGCACCTTTCTTCGCTATTCGACAAGTTGGATTTGAAGCCCAACACCAGTACGACAACTCCACTACGTGCCTCAGTTTCTAAGCACCGCCGTACGCTGTGTACCAGAAGGGACAGTGGTTCGTCCTAAACACGCCCAGAGGGTGCCCGACTTTCGGACGAGCTATGACGTGCCACGAATTACAGTACCGACTCTACAATTTCCACGAATGCCTCAGTTCGACTGGATCGGTGTCGCACATATGCAAACCTCGGAAGTGCACCAGAGAGTCCTACATCTCCACTCCCATGGGACTCTTACTGCGCACGAAAGAGAAGAACATACAACTCGCCTCCCAGAAATCAGCAGCGACAGGCGAACACCATCCACACCGACAAACCACGTCCGAGGTCTCGGCAATCGACATGCCGATTGCCGACCTACCAAATAGTGTTCGTAGAGTGGACCGTTAACGTAACTAGCTTCCGTTTCGGTCAAACTATCGTTCACGCGCCGAACCAAATCGAACCCAACGGTATTCTATACCGCAAACCGCCGATGGGGCTACCCTTCCTGAGTCTCTTGGAAGCTCTGGCCATTCCTGAAGTGGGAACCGACAAGTTAGTGGAAACCACCGACGCCGCTCCAGGAACCACGTTACAAACGCTTAACGAGACGAGTATCTAAGCATTATATGTCACTGCGTGTTCGAGATCGAACTTATTATACTACGTAACACTGATTTAAATTTAAAGCACTAACTTTAACGCAATTAACTTTTTAATAACTTCAACGACCCCACTTTTGGGGCTAACTATATGAATGTTAAGCACTCACGTCACTTCGAGTCGTAGTTGGCGGGGCGGGAGTCTCCACTCAGGAGGACTCTTGCTTCGTCGACTGCGATTCAGGGTATATGATCGACCCACTCACAAGAGCAAGAAACAGATTATCACTTAACTGTCACAAAATTAACGTTTTAATAACTTAACGACCCCACTTTTGGGCTAAACATATTATCTTTTTAAATCCAATCTCGCAGTTTTTGCAAGAGTAACCCAATCAATGTCTGGAAGGCTGCAAATTTTCACATGCCAAATCCCTAAGATTCTTAAAGAGTTGTGCGAGATGACGATACATAGAGGCCGCAGAATTATGAGGACTACCAGATCCTGGTGGAACCTAAGCGATCCATGATATCACGACAGGCCCTATTGGACTCCCTACAACACAAAATTTCACGAAGATCATGCGTGCGCTTACATTAAAACGTATGATAGTAAACGAAGACCTTTATATTGCGATTTGTTATTTCCTTACACTATTACTAATTAATATTTCTATTTTAAGCACCAGCCACCAGATAATAATTTAAAGGCGTCCACGGACGCCTGGACGCCCTCAATAGTCGCCTCTGAGTAAATTGGTAGTCATAATTAAGGAAAATACGTGAAAAATAATTTGGGGAAAATAATTTGATGGTGACCTAAATTTTGGTAGTCCGAAAATATGGTGTTTTTTTTTCGAAAAACCTACGACTTTCGTTGTTCGTACCATTTAAACATGTGTCGTAAGGTAGATCACATTTGGTCCAACTTGCATTCAAAGAAATGGAGTAAGTACGGTCGATTACATTTGCGTGTCCCACAGCCTTCTTCATCGGGCAAGGTTCTTCAAAGTTGGTGACCTCACCCCTTATTCTGACCACAGACCAATATCCACCACTTTAACTACTAAGTACTAACACAAGGAACATTGTGATGGCTGGCGACATCTCGAATGAAATGGAGCTCAAATTCGCATCAATCCCGAAGCCATTCAAGTGGACCAAAGATGCCTGCTCTGGACTTGGTACCACAGAAAAATTCAAGTCAGCCCAGAACACCGCTCAATTCAAAGAAAAAGTTGATTCTCTTCTTCAAACTGATATTTCCTCCCCTGACGACTTTCGCAGTTTCAATGAAATTGTGATTGCCACCTTTACTAACCTGGCAAGTCAAGTTACCACCCAGAAAAGTGGAAAGCCCAGTACTAACAAAAACAAATGGTTTGATTGGAGTTGTAGGCATGCTAAACGACTAGTCTGTAGAGACGAAAGAGCCAAGAATAACACCCACATCGATCCTATGCTCGTGGAATCCAACCGAGCAAGATTTTACCTCCGTAAGAAAGAATACAGGGCACAAACACGAGCTAGAAAGGGAGCTTACCTATACAAACTTAACGAGAAAATCAACCACAGCAACAACATCAACTGGGCTGCTTTAAAAGACCTCTCGTCCGCTTGTAAGGACCCTGATACATTCGACATATATGACCTGGTCGCATTTCACAAGTTCTTCAACGACCTATACAATCAGAAGTGCAAGGACCCCTCGCACGGTGGACTACAAACGAACACTTCGACCAACGAAGCTGGTGAACAGGGAACCGAGTACCACCCCGAGCCATCAGTCGAACTTGAAAAACTCAACACAGAGTTTACTATCCAAGAACTTGAGAAAGTCACCAATAAGCTCCAGAATAACAAAAGCGTTTCATGTGATCTTATCTCCAACGAGATGCTCAAGAGCTCCAAACTCGGTCTCCAAAAAGTCCTTCTGAAACTATTCAATGGTTGCCTAACGCAAGGAATCTACCCCTGGAACTGCTCAATAACTACCCCCCTACACAAAAAGGGGGACAAGCAGAACCCCGATAACTATAGAGCAATCACAGTCGGAAGTTGCCTTGGAAAACTCTTTGCATCCCTCCTCCTTGATAGGCTGATCGAATTCCGTAAAGTCGTCTGTCCCGACTTCCCTCACCAACTCGGATTCAGAGCTGGTGCCCAGTGCTCTGACCATATCCTGACCCTTACAACGATCATCGAGAAGTATACAAAGAAGCTGAAGAAGAAAATATTCGCTTGTTTCGTGGACTATCGTAAGGCGTTCGACACAGTCTGCAGGGAGGCTCTCATGTACAAACTCAGTAGACTTGGTATCGGAGGAAGCTTCTTCTCTTGCCTCCAGAACATGTACAACAACTCAGTTACCCGTATCAAACTGAGCAAGAAGCTGTCGGACACCATCGATGTCACCATTGGTACCGAACAGGGGCATCCAATGTCTCCGGAGCTCTTCAAGGTATACATTTATGACCTCTCCATTAGACTAGCAGCTCTTGAGGACTTGTCAATTCCAGAACTGAACGGCTTCTCGGTCAGCCATCTCCTGTGGGCAGACGACCTGATACTTTTGGCACTCGACGCCAAAAGCCTGCAGAAACAACTTGATTGCCTGCACGAATTTGCAAATAAATGGGAACTGTCAATTAACATCGACAAAACCAAAATCATGGTATTCAACTCGAGCTCTCGTTTGCTGAAATGCTCCTACGGGTTCAAACTCGGCAACCTGGACATCTCATCGGCCAAATCTTACTGCTATCTAGGCATTCAATTCAGTCTCAACGGTTCATTTAAAGGTGCGATGAACGAACTGAGGAAGAAAGCACTAAGAGCATTTTTCTCGATCAGACGCATGGTCGACACTCGAGCATTAACAACAAAAACCATGCTCAAGCTTATAGACAGCCTCGTTAAACCAGTCGCTACGTATGCCTGTCAGATATGGCTACCGTGTACAAAAATGGCAAAGGAGATGGCTTGCACTGATGGTTCAAGACAGAACCTTGCCAGAGCTGCAACAAAGGACGCACTTGAGACAACACACCTGAAAATGCTGAAGTGGGTGCTCGGCTTACACAAGAAAGCTAACAACAACTTCTGTTACGGAGATACGGGCAGGTTACCATGGGCCCTGTCGGTACTACCACAATGCCTGAGATACTTCGACAGATTGTCTCAGACATCACCCGACGTGAGCAGCGTCAACTTTCTTGTACATCAGACATTTCAAGAGCAGAAGAATCTAAACCTCTCTTGGTATAAGACCTGGAACTCGATCGCTCAGTCTGAATCCAAAGCGACCAAATTCGTTCGATCCGACCAACGCAGAGCAGAAGGAACGACCTCAACTGCACATGGAAATTTGGTCGATCACTTTGTAAAAGATTGGAGAACAGATTTAGCATCCCAAAAGAAAATGCAATTTTACTGCACTATCAAACAGGTATTCGGAGAGGAGCAGTATCTCAATCTAAAGAATAGTCAATGTCGCATGCACATAGCAAAAATCCGCTCCAGTAGCCATGACCTTCTTATTGAGATACACAAAAGAAACTGGAACGTGGACAAGAGCCTGCAGATTCTGCTGCAACAAGGAGAACGTTCAAGGCTTAGAATATCTCCCCTTTTTCGAAGGAACAATCATTGAAAATGAAGAACACTGCCTCACTGAATGTCCAATGTACTACTCAGCGAGACTTTCACTGTCGGACAACCTTAAGAGTCTTTTGCTGCTCAAGGAATACGGAGCTATCATGACTTCTGCCCATGTGCAAGAACTGGGCAAATTCCTTTGCAACTGTCACCGCATCAGGAACCCGAAAAAGACGCCAATACTGCCTGTCACCCCATCAGGACTACCAACTCAACATACATAATACAGATCATCATTATGCAGATTTCACGATCTGTTGTACGAGCACGGAACACTAGTGTTTACTGTTTCCAGTACGTTCGATTATGAATGTGTCTTTTGAGGACTCGAATACTGATATCGCTGTTTAGTGATCATTGAAGTTGCCTTTTACTACTTCCTCTTATGTTAAATTATTATTTCAGCAATTATTTCTATTTCGGTTGGTTGTACGGGAGTTAAATTTTAAGTGCTTGTGTTTTAAATTTTCATGACTCTTGAAATTCGAATTTTATTTACTCTAGTTATGTTATTCATTCATGTATAGTCGAGACGATGGTGTTAGTGCCATCTCCGACAACTTTACGTTTAATTCCGTTTAATTCCGTTTAATTCCATTTACACTCACGGCTATGACTATATTCATAACTTTGGTTGTGATTAATATTTTTCGATGCGGTAGAAAGTATCATTTAGGGAATCTGAATACTTACAACTTTGTTGTCATTGTCAAATAAAATTCATCATTTGTACAGTATAACAGAGCTATATGATGAAGAGAAATTAAAAAATAACTGATTTTTTAAATTTCCTCGAACAAAGCTTTCGACTAGCGGGTTTGTAGGCATTTACAGTAATGAATTATAACAATAAAGCGAATCAGCTTCAACTTGGAAACATTTTCTCTCCTTGTTATATGTGTCATTGAAACTCGAGTCGTTAGCCAAAAAAGGAGCATAATTCATAATTTATATAGACTTGCTGAAAATTATATAAAAAACGCATCCTATTTGCTTATGGGAAAATATGGTTTTCCATTTTCGACTAATGACCGCTTTTAGATTTTTTGGAGAAATAGTAAACTATCGTAAGTTGGAAAAAAGGTAATTATCATGATAATGACTAACAGATAACTCAGAGACTTGCAAACCCTTTTGTAAGGTTGTAAATTTATTGAATCTAGTCGAGAACAGAATCGAACGAATTGTCACGTCCACATTCGGATATTGACAGTACGGTGCGAGTAACTTCGGAGGATGATACGTCGAAAATGTTCCAATGGGATGGGGGGTATACAACGGAACCAAATAAAACCGCGCCGTTCTAGTTGTAAGTATCAAAAGGTTTTATGTTAGACGCATTATATAAATAGCAGGCTTTAAACGAAGGACTCTCAACAGGGACTAAGTTGACTAAGTTACAGACACCTGATCTCTACAAAACATTTCTAGTGGAGCGCAGCTTTGCCTTTTGTCTGTTGTTGGCGCAAAGGTCATTATTCTGTTAAAGCAAAAGTTGTGGATTATTTCAGATCGTGGAGTGGTCATGTTTTGTCAATCCGAATGATTTGTTCATGAGGTTGTTAGCAGCGGTTTGACCGTTTCGTAACGAGTCTATGGACAATAGGGCGGAAAGCTGCATATTCACAAAGAAACTCGCGTCAAGACAGGCAAAGACCGCTTGGTTGACGCTCAACACTTGGGTCTTGCTATTGACTTGTCTCTCTAAAGATTGATGTGACCAGTATTGAGTATAAACCACGTAGCATTACGCCCGTGTGTCCCTTCGTCTAAAACAAATATTAACGGGTAATACCTGTTCAATATTTGTTTGGAATATTATACTCGTCGTTGAGTTGCCAAACACCTCGGAGGGGGCGTCGCAGTAGGTTTTAGACTTACAAAGACTAAGATAGCTTTACCTCTTTAAGTGGTGTCACAGAGCTGCAATGTGAGGTATCTCCCATCTGAGCATCTGTATTTTGGGTACAACTTCATACGAGCTATTTATAGATAAAGCAAAGCTTGATAAATGAAAAAAGTGTTCGAGGTATATTGCCTTTTTACCCCTTACAGGTTAACGATGAGGAGACAGGGACTTCCAGGGACGGGGAAAATTTTAATTATTGCAGTAATATTCCAAGAAGATGGACTTATAGTTATAGTTACAGACAACTGAATGGATGAACTGCATTTGTATGGCGCAGGTTTTTGGTAAAGGTCATCATTCTGTGAAAGCAAGGGTTGTAGATTATTTTAGTTCGTAGGTTCACGCTTTGAAACCAGCGACCAGCGACCAGCAACCAGCGACCAGCGACCAGCGATTTCGGATGACAGGAGTTCTTTTACCTGGGGACCTCAGGCTATCATGTTCATAAATAGAGATTCGGCGGAATGACAGGCTGAGCACCGCCCAGTAAGAGTTCTTGTGAAGTGTGATATCCTTCTGCTGTGGTTTACGGTACAGTCGACTAGGGGTCCACTCTAAGAATTTATAAAAAATGCAATGAATTTAACTACAAAATAAAAGAACAAAATAACAGGCAAACTGTTCATTATTATCTATATCTGCTATATAGGCGACAATGATAATGATTAAAAGATTCACGAAATTAAGCCATTTAATCTGAATTCTATGTTTCTGACTTTTTGGGTAAAATTCTTTGAGGATTTGTAAAAAGTCTTATAATGCTTCAAATAATGAAATGAGTTCCATCTTAATAAGTTGATATAACCAAGTCAACCAAAGCGTTCAGGTCTAGTTGAAGAGAACTGTCGGAGTCATGTGTTTCCGTGATATCGACCGTGTTTAAGCGCTGAAAAACATGACAATTAACCAATTATAATTTTAATGAACTAAATTAACTGTCATATTAATACAGTTTTTCTTTTCATTGATGTAATGTATTGAAATGTAAAATCTGAAGGTTGAAACTTACATTATAAACGCAGGATAGCAAAGGCCAGAGGAAGAGCGGGGATGGACATGCCAAGGGAGCTACCTATTTCTCCACCCTCAGCTTCCTCCTCTCCACCGTTAGTTTCTCCTCCTTCAGTTTCGTCACCTCCTGAAATTGATTATGATCATTAAATTGCATGTATCAAAATTAATTTGTTGAAAGGATCCGTGTGGTGTTCACTGTTCATTAAAGCAATATCTATATTAGTGCTTTTCATTCAAACAAGTAAAAACGATCTTTTATGTCATGTTTCCAGGGTTTGGACTGGAATTGCCCGCTTAAGGAACTTCCATCGCATTACATTACATAATTTTCTCAATAAATGTAATAGATTTGTAGTGTTGTAATTAGTTTAAAAATATCAACTTAATAACACCAGAATGTGTGTGTGTCTGTGTGTTTGTGTGTCTGTCTGTCTGTCTGTGTGTAATTTCCGAACGGTTATACAAAAAAAACGGTAATAGTTACGGGACTGGTTTTTTCGGTATAGTGCCGACAAAACTCCGATGAAGCCCATAGGAAATTTTTTTTTAAATCGGCCGGTGGTAAGTGGTTTAATTGATGGTTTTGTACCACAAATGTTACATAAAATTGCTTGAGCAGAACGGCAAGAGTTACGGGGCTTGCTCTCTCTCTCTCTCTCATTACTGTGTAATATGTTATAGCTGCATTTAAGTAGCGTCATAATTGGATTAGCCCGGAAGATTTGCTGTAATGTTATACCTTAAGCTTATTAGGGGAGGGAGAACTGTTAGTGTTTGGGGTCTGTTTGGACTGCAGAGAGTTAGAGAGAGAGAGAGTTCATACGACAATGTTATGCGTGTTTTCAAATATAATATGCGGGTGTGGTGCGGAGTTAACAAGGGTTAATTTCTATAACGATTTAAATAAAAATAGAAAGCGGTTCAGGACGGGAGTGATGAGGTGTAATACTCGGTGTTCAGACCTTAGGATCATGGAATGTGGTGCCTCATGGCTAATAATGATTTAATTATCCACAAGAAATAACTGATTATGAGATTATTGTTTAAGAAACTATTGGGTCACCTAATGCGGGTTTTGACTCAGCGGGTAATTACTCCTACCCTTTTTAACTGCGGCAGTGAAATCCCGGCCGTAGGCCGGGTTACACTAGTCACCTTAATAACACCAGAATGTGTGTGTGTGTGTGTGTCTGTCTGTCTGTCTGTCCGTGTGTAATTTCCGGTCGGTTATACAAAAAAAACGGTAAGAGTTACGGGACTGATTTTTTCGGTATAGTGTCGACAAAACTCTGATGAAGCCCATAGGAAATTTTTAAAAAAATCGGCCGGTGGTTAGTGGTTTTATTGATGGTTTTGTACCACAAATGTTACATAAAGTTGCTTGAGCAGAACGGCAAGAGTTACGGGGCCTGCTCTCTCTTTCTCTCGCTCTCTCTCATTACTGTGTAATATGTTATCTGCTGCATTTAAGTAGCGTCATAATTGGATTAGCCCGGAAGATTTGCTGTAATGTTATACCTTAAGCTTATTAGGGGAGGGAGTACTGTTAGTGTTTGGGGTCTGTTTGGACTGCAGAGAGAGAGAGAGAGAGAGAGTTCATACGACAATGTTATGCGTGTTTTCAAATATAATATGCGGGTGTGGTGCGGAGTTAACAAGGGTTAATTTCTATAACGATTTAAATAAAAATAGAAAGCGGTTCAGGACGGGAGTGATGAGGTGTAATACTCGGTGTTCAGACCTTAGGATCATGGAATGTGGTGCCTCATGGCTAATAATGATTTAATTATCCACAAGAAATAACTGATTATGAGATTATTGTTTAAGAAACTATTGGGTCACCTAATGCGGGTTTTGACTCAGCGGGTAATTACTCCTACCCTTTTTAGCTGCGGCAGTGAAATCCCGGCCGTAGGCCGGGTTACACTAGTCAACTTAATAACACCAGAATGTGTGTGTGTCTGTGTGTCTGTGTGTCTGTGTGTCTGTGTGTAATTTCCGAACAGTTATACAAAAAAAACGGTAATAGTTACGGGACTGGTTTTTTCGGTATAGTGCCGACAAAACTCTGATGAAGCCCATAAGAAAATTTTATAAAAATCGGCCGGTGGTATGTGGTTTAATTGATGATTTTGTTCCAGAAATGTGACATAAATGGATGGGAGAGAGAACGAGGAGGATAACATGTACCGTAATTAGTTTAGCCCCACGTAATATCAGAGCTCACTCTTGCGGCCGCTTTGTTTTAACTGTAGGGTGATTTCATACTTTCATAAGACAGCATTATGCGTGATATCAAATATATAATGCGGTTGCCGGTTGTATACTTTTACATTGCAACTGTGACAGTAAATTCCCGGCCGAAGGCACGGGTTACACTAGTATTATATAATTTCAATAAATCTGTGTGTGTGCGTGTAATTTCCGAGCAGCTTAATCAAGAAAACGGTAAGAGTTACGGGGCAGGTTTTTTCGGTATAGTGCCGACAAAACTACGAGGAAGCCAAATGGTAAAGGGTTTTTAAATCGGTCGGTGGTTAGTGGTTTAATTGATGGTTTTGTACCACAAATGTTACATAAAATGGCTCACATTTTCTCCCTCCTCGCTCTCTCTCCCATTACTGCATAATGCATATTATGTAGCGTTGGTACATATATCATAATTACACTGTCATATAATACTATAAGCTTATTAGGGGAAGGAAGGGTTAATTTCTAAAACGATTTAAATAAAAATGGAAAGCGGTTCAAGACAGGAGTGATGAGGTGTAATAGTCGTTGTACAGGGTGTACGGACCTTATGATCATGGAATGTGGTGCCTAATAATGACTTCATTATCCACGAGAAAGAACTGATTATGCGAATATGTTAAATACTATTGGATACGTGAGGGCACTCCGAATAGAATTGCTCACCTAATAATCAACTTAATAACACCAGAATGTGTGTGTGTGTGTGTCGTCTGTGTGTTCGTGTGTAATTTCCGAACGGTTATACAACAAAAACGGTAAGAGTTACGGGACTGGTTTTTTCGGTATAGTGCCGACAAAACTCTGATGAAGCAAATTTTTTTTAAATCGGCCGGTGGTAAGTGGTTCAATTGACGGTTTTGTACCACAAATGTTGCATAAAATGGCTTGAGCAGAACGACAAGAGTTACGGGGCTTGCTCTCTATATCAGATATCTCATTACTGTATAATATGTAGCTGCATTTAAGTAGCGTCATAATTGCGTTAGCCCGGGAAGATTCGCTGTAATGTTATACCATACACTTATTAGGGGAGGGGGACTGTTAGTGTTTGGGGTCTGTTTGGACTGCAGAGAGAGAGAGAGTTCATACGACAATGTTATGCGTGTTTTCAAATATAATAGGCGGGTGTGGTGCGGAGTTAACAAGGGTTAATTTCTATTACGATATAAATAAAAATAGAAAGCGGTTCAAGACGGGAGTGATGAGGTGTAATACTCGGTGTTCAGACCTTATGATCATGGAATGTGGTGCCTCATGGCTAATAATGACTTAATTATCCACAAGAAATAACTGATTATGAGATTATTGTTTAAGAAACTATTGGGTCACCTAATGCGGGTTTTGACTCAGCGGGTAATTACTCCTACCTTTTTAACTGCGGCAGTGAAATCCCGGCCGAAGGCATTATCTATATAACTAGTTTAAGTGAAGTAACTGCACCCACACGCAACCTTTCAAATTTCGGAGCTGAGAGTATAGACATTATAGACACACACCACATCATATGATCTCAGCTATAATGTTATGAGTATTTATGATTTAATTTGAAGATCAAAATGCTTACCACTGCATGTAGGTATATCACATAATTCCAACACAGGATCAGTTCCCTCACCATTTAAACACCAGATGCCTCGAATATTCACACTGATCAGGAAAAAAACATGTTATAATGAAGAATTTCTAAAAGTAAAAAGAAATTACACAGATCATTTACATTCCAAAGCCCCTAATTCATTGCAGTTTTATTGTAGATTTTACTTAAATCTACAATAAATGTTTGTGCCCCTTATACCATGTGCTCGACAGTCGACTTGATAACAATTATTATGGAACACTAACTACCAGATATCAGATATTGAAGACTTACCCGCCTGGATTTCTGCAATAGTTCTCTTGCAGTCCTGAATCAGGGTGACTGAAAATGTTTTTGTAATAAGCTAATTTCCTAAATAAAAGTAGGTAGTGTTGCGAATCGTAACTAACAATTTGGCTTCTGTCGAGAGCCCTTTTAGAGACATTTCGAAGTTTGGGTGTAAAATTATTTAGGACGCTCGATTAAATAGAGTACATGTCTCATCTTCCAAAATCCGAATAATCTGGATAAGAATAAATCCAAATCTGGATTATGCCGTATTGTGGCCGCCTGTGGGCGAGACTAGCTAATACCTGTTGTGCCTTAGAACTTGAAGAAGCACCAAGAAAACTTACCGCTCAGGAGTTCTTCTGTGTACATTAGGTGATTGAGAGTCCCATCTCTGGCAGACGAGTCCTGATTTTGTGACAGATACAGTTCCCCTGTATTCTGATCCATACTTATCCGCTTTATCAACACACTCGTCTGGAGCTGGAGTTAATCCATTTGTTATTCCTTTAGAAACGTTAATAATGAATAAAAGTCGTATATGATTTACAACACACATAACCCCGGCATGCGCAGGGATTATATTTCAATTTTTCCCGCGACGCGCGGGAAAAATTTATAATAATTTCGAGTGCGAAGCACGAGGGATTATTATGAAAATAACCCCGACGTGCTTTAGCACGAGGGGTTATTTTAATATAACTTAAGCGTGCCGGTGTTATGTGTTATAAACCCCTCCGGGTTAGTGCTAGGACCAACAAATTTGACATTTTACTCTTAATTCTAGCCATATGAGATCAGTATGGAAAATATGAAATGGAATTGGGGACTACCAAATTGAAATAAATACAACTAAGGTACTATGACATTTGAAATTGGCGTTATATCTAAACATTATTCCTCAGTCAGAAGTACGTTGAATGAATATGAATATCGACATAAAGGGGCGTCGAGTTAAGCCTGGCAAGCGATAAAAGGTGGAGCTAATAATGATATCGTGTCATGAAGTTCATCAAAGTAGACGACTATAATACATGGCTTATATCAAACACGACAAAATTAACCGGACAAAATCAAATGTAACCGTCGAGACAAGTTCTGGAACTGGTCCTATTAATGTAAGAGTTTAAGTAATGTAAGCAGTGTGCTGGAGTTTTGCCAGCGCCTGCAATTAGACCGATACGTAGATCAAGTGTATTTATAGTTCTTACGTTAAGCCATAGGTCACGTGACATTTTTTACCAATGCGCGTCGTAGTAGTTAGTCACGTGATACACGTCATCAAAACACGTGACAGTGCGCAGTTGAAATTCTCATGGAATATCAAAACAAAACAAATCTTGTTGAGCCAAATTAGCGGGGCGGGATTATAGAAGTTGTGCCGGGGTTATTTATTCAGCGGGAAAAAACTAACAGCGGGAGGCGGGATTATCAGAATCTATTTAGCGGGAGCCGGGATTATCATAATCTTATTCTATCCCGGAGGGGTTTATAAAGGCTGTAAGACCTCTGGAGTTGATGCAAACATTAAAAAAAGACATATTTTCCAATATCTGGCATTCTGGCTCATTGTTTATACAAAGTGGAAATCATACGATGTCAAGTTTAGAAATAATCATTAAGGTATTCTACCCTAAGGCTAAACTTAAGTTTTAATTATATGCAAACAAATATTTTAACGTCATTATCATCACTCGATGGACGATGACGTCATCAAGTTAAGCGTTTTTAAAGCTTGATTTTTGACAAAGTAACAACTTTTAAATCAAAGTCGATTAAAATCACGCATTTCGTGATTTAGTATTCTCTGCTGTTGGGTCATCCTTTGGGATGTGGAGGTAAGTCTGGTTTCTATACTTAGGGGTCGTTCACATATCAAGACCCAACCCCCCCCCCCCCCCCCCCCTTCTGACAGTAATATTACGTAATCATGGCCTGACCCCCCCCCCCCCCCCCCCCCCCCCCTTTTGACTTTTCCCCCTTTTTTCCCTGGAAACACTTTTCCTTACGTTTGATGCTACCCTGATCATAATGTGCCGAAAGTATTGTTATGATATCCGGCCAAGCACCTTTCAAAATAGTCGGAAATCCGATAAATTTTAAATTTTATCACTATCAGAATGAAACCAAACACCCCCAATTGTTGTAAACCAAATTTATTGACACTAAATTTTTCGGCGACTAATTTAAAAGCAGACCAAAATTTTAGTAGAGCATAATATGATTATCAATATGACATGAAATTGAATATTATTGAGCTTACATTGTTTATAATTAATATAATGACATCACTGTTCTTACTGCTGAAACACTTTGACTATTACACCTGTAATCTACTGCTACGCTTTCACATTATCTTACTTCCCTTTCCCATCAGGAAGTATCTGCATCTAGTTTAACTCATTGAAGTAATTATTATTATTACGACCCCTTATTATACAATTTATCATGCCATAAGTATCACATTATGGCATGATCACTCTCTCGATCTTCGGCTTCCTCGTTCACATCTTCGGAGTTATTATTTACCTCCACATCTTGTAAAGTTTACACTGAAATGCAGGACCGAGGTGGTCGAATACAAAATTGTTTTTTAAAAGCAGGTATTACTGATATGATGCTTAAAGCATGGAATATTTAATGCGCGATAACCCATTTGAGGAAGATCACCTGTGATAGGTATGTTCATCAAATCTGGTCATATTTCGTATCTGTTGTTTTTACACAACTTTCATTATCATAGACACTGATCTAGAGATATTTTGACATTATTGCTTTGAGTGCTTAACGACTGCCTTTCTTGCTTATTGTACGAAAAATTAATTTATAAATTATCTGCTTAAGTTTTAAAAAAGCAAAAAAAAGATGAAAAATATTGGATTTTTGATGGTTTTAAATGCCTTCGAGCGTTCATTTTAATGTCCGTTCATAATTATGTCTGTTCATTTAATGTCCGGTCAAATAAGGTCCGATAAGGCATAGATGATACGTACGAACTCTACGAACTCCTCAGTGACAACGAACTCTACGAACTCATCAACCCAAAATTACGAACTCTTGAGGAGTTCGTTTTGTACAACTTACGTAAAATGAAATTAAACAGAAATTGTATTTACAATTCAGCCAATTCAACACATAACATACGATTGTAAAACAACTAAATATATTGGTACTCGAAACTTCTACCACGCGTCGCGTGTACACTGTACATTTCACAGTACAAGGACTGGTCGATCGACTGGAACATTCTGGCGCCAATAGTTTGCGCGCGCACGTTCCCTGGACACGTTGCAGAAAACTTCAACTTGTACTTCTGGCGTTGCGTTTCGTTTTCTTCTGCTGTAAACAGCTGTGATCACACCGAATGTACATTGTACATTCAGTGTTCATGTATGATGTATACATTTTATTTTGCCATGTACAGCAGACTGAACTATTTGAAATTGAAGTGCACTGTGTATAGACTTATAGGTATAGTTGATGATTCAAATGTCATTGTAGGTACAACTTTCAGCAGTAAAGTAGACAGTGTACAGTACTACAGTAAAACATTTTCCATGTTTTTTTTTGAAAAATTGACTAACGAACTCCAACGAACTCTAACGAACTCCAAATTTTGAACGAACTCCACGAACTCTACGCCAAAAATCAACGAACTCCGCATCTATGCGATAAGGTATTCGTATATCAAGATTTAAAGTGGGTGGTTAGAATTAGCTGGTTAGCTTTAGAGGTCCAATAACGCTAAATTTGATCGATGATTTTACGGAATTTCGATCTTTTTGGAAGTCATTTTTGAAAAAAAAAATGTTGTCATTATCGGTTTATCGGTTAGAAATTATCGCCGATAACTGATAATGACTTTTTCACAAATTATCGCCGATAATATCGGTTGCAAACCCTAGTATGAGTGATGTGAGTGGAATGGTTAAAGTGTTTCTTCTTGTACCGACCCATGTGAGTTATCTTAAAGCATCAATCTATTACAAGTAATAAACTTTTGAGGGGTCCCGGACCCCAACCGCCAAACGGTACCCGCGGGGCAGCCACGCCCATATTTGGTCTAAATTAGGCCCAATTTAACCAAATACCCTAAACATGCCCAAAACCCAGATTTTAGTTGCTCTACTTGTAGCTAGTGATCCCCTGAACCCGTGTATGAAATTTTATAAATATTGGACAAAAAATAATTGAGTTATGGGCCTAAAACTATATATGCACATTTTGGGCATACGCACCAAATTTGATCGATTTTGGCCTATAAATTGATCAAATATCAATATTTTTTAATGAAACCAACCGACGTAAAGATCCGGTGACCGACAACTGGGAACCTCTCATTCCTGGCTCCCACAGGTATCACATCACATGGCCCAATCAGTGACGTATCATTTGTGATGTGATCCGCTTCTAGAATTTAGCCTTTGAGGGGGGGGGGTTCACCCTGATTTTTTGTGAAACTTGGTTTCGAGTTAGTAGTTGAGTAGGAACCGACCGGATTGGGGTTTTGGCTGCCGGACCGGATTCAGCCGGATTTGGATCTCAAATCCGGCAAGCCGGATTTTGCCGGACCGGAACCGGTGGTTTCAGAGTGAAATAAAAGGCAGCCGGATTTTGCCGGATTTTGCCGGATGTTGCCGGAAAATTTCCTTCCTTTCCACGCCTAATCTTCATCGAGCACTTCTTGCAGCTTGCATAAGGGATCCCATTTTCTTCTGAGTAGAACAACCAGACGGACGATGTTTTAGATTTACTACTACTCGACTCGACTTAGGGCGGCTTCAACGTCCGAACAGATATAGTTTTTTTACAAATCTTCCTATCTACTACTTGATATTGCTTAAACAAGCAGTACGTAGCAGACACAATGTAACACGAGTAGACACGAGTCACGACACTAGACGAGTAATAATCAGAAATGATATCTAATTGGCATATGCTGCCAGACCCCGGCCCTGATAGAGTGCGTTTGTGCGAATTCCCTTTTTTTCATGCAAGTCTGAGTATCATTGGGTCACGTGACTTACAACCAGAGGTGCTTAATAAGGTTGTTCGTAAGCAGGCACTGTCTAGTACAGTACTAATCACCGTCTGGCGTCTAGAGCTGAGTCACATGATTGCAATAATGAGCTAATTAAACCCTGAACACGTGACCTTCATATTTCGTATTTCATAATCAGAAGATTAAATACTGCCAATTTTGCGATTATAGCCGGGGGCTAGCCCAGGGAGGTGGCCCAAAATATTTTCCGGTTTTTTCTAAGTCCGCACCTACCCCTCGATACACTATTCTGTATTCTGGACTCAAGGTTTCCCCCGGTAATGCGATCTCGGAAGGCAGGCCTCCCCTTTGCAACACGAGCTCGGAAGCGGGAGCTCTCGATACAGGAGGTACGTCTCGAGAACGACTCAGACCGAAAACTTTTAAGTTAAAATTTTTCGAAGTTTTTCTGAAAACCACTTTTTTCCACGATTCAGGCTACCCTGTTCATTATTAGCCGAAAAAATTTTTTCGGTTTTTCGAAGTCCCCACCTACCCCTCGATACACAATTTTGGACTCAAGGTTTCCCCCGGTAATGCGATCTCGGAAGGCAGGCCTCCCCTTTGCAACACGAGCTCGGAAGCGGGAGCTCTCGATACAGGAGGTACGTCTCGAGAACGACTCAGACCGAAAACTTTTAAGTCAACATTTTTTAAAAGTTTTTCTTAAAACCACTTTTTTTTCCACGATTCAGGCTACCCTGTTCATTATTAGCCGAAAATATTTTTTTGATTTTTTTTTTCGGTAAAAAAAACTGAAATCCGGCAAAAATCCGGCAATTTTTTTTCCAGCCGGAGCCGGAACCGGAACCGGATTTTGAAGCCGGATATCCGGCCGGAACCGGATTCAGCCGGATTTCCGGTCGGTTCCTATAGTTGACCAACAAACTAGGACCAGTGACCGAACTTTTGAGGGGTCCCGGACCCCAACCGCCAAACGGTACCCGCGGGGCAGCCACGCCCATATTTGGTCCAAATTAGGCCCAAATTAACCAAATACCCTAAACATGCCCAAAACCCAGATTTTAGTTGCTCTACTTGTAGCTAGTGATCCCCTGAACCCGTGTATGAAATTTTATAAATATTGGACAAAAAATAACTGAGTTATGAGCCTAAAACTATATATGCACATTTTGGGCATACGCACCAAATTTGATCGATTTTGGCCTATAAATTGCTAAATTGATCAAATATCAATATTTTTGAATGAAACCAACTTTATATAAAAGGTAAGCCTAAACTACACATTCCCTATGATTATCAGCTCAATATCTACCTAACTTTGGATTCTGTGTGCAAATAATCGCAAAAAATGAACAAAATTGCCCATATGCATATCTCAGTTCGCGATATTTGCGAAACTGACTTCGCTCAAAACAATAGAACTCAATAGGGTTTCAATATTTTTTCACGAAATTTTCAGAATCAACGTAGAATTGCCTCATGACCTTAAGTTTTGGAACATCATTTTGAGTTAGGCCTGAAAAAAATTTTACGGCCAAATTCTGAAATTTTCCGGGCATTATGAACTGGAAAATGTGGAGGGCTGTGTTACGAAGTGATTCATTGCGTTGGGAAAAGAACTGAAAATCGTCAACGTCAACCATGATATTTGGTGGATTCTAAGCCCAATACTAATTAAAATTTTTATCAGTCACTAGGGTTAACGCTAAAAATACGCCCATGCACATACTGTCATACTGTGTAAACTCTGCAAAATAAATGTTGAACCAAAACAGTTTTGAGTTTACAAGATTTATAAATTATAATTTGCTATTTTGTAATCCGCTATCGCCAATATAGCAATATGATTATAACTCTGCCTTCAGTGAAAGAATGTGATTTTATCTCATTCGGAGAACAGTAATTGATAAAATTATGACCACCTTATTAGGTTATGAATAACAATATGCTTACTATCCTATATCCCATATCCTATATATGTGTTATATTATGTTAAACTAGAAAACCCGTGGTTAGGGAGGAAACTAATAGTATTTTTGTTAGTAAGTTTAAATCGTGTCAATAATATCCTACACAAGTACTCAACTGAAGATACAGCCGATTAAAATGTTGCTCGTACTAAACACAGCGTAATATCAACAAAACCGATCAAAATGACGTTAAAACAATCATTGCACGTGCACGTGCGTGTAACAATCCTCGTTACCATGGTTACTTTGCAACAACTTATTTCTCGTATAATTTGCACGTGGGCGGTCGTACATACATACAGACAAAAATAATTCTATGAATTATAGTAGAGATTAATTATCTAATCCAAAGGTTGTCGATAAAAAGTTGTTTTCTTTTATGTTTTGAACACATTGGTTCAATCTAGAACCTTCTACGACATTCAGAAGTTGTTTTATAAGCGGAGATTCGAAGTGGTAAATAGTGGTCATTCTTTACAAATTTCAAAATTGTTAAAGCGAAAATATTGAAAATGAAAATTTTCAAAAGTTTTATAAAAATTAGTTCATTATACGTGTAATATAATTGTGAACATTATTTATCAAAATATATTTTTGAAATATTTGAAAATTTACTAATTATTTAATTAATTAATTTAATTTGTTTTTGAAAAAGTTGTTTTGAAAAATGTGTTCTTCTTTGTTTTCTCAACACACTGCTTTAAACTAGAATCTTCTAGGATATTCAGAACGTGACTTATTTGCGGAAAACCAAACTGGTAAAAAGGTGGTAAAAAAGTGGTAATTGTGGATTTTGCTGAAGTCAGAAATTTTGGGAACTCTCTGGAATGATTCCTGGGACCTGTCCCGACCATTTCCCGTTAAAATCGCTTTGTTGCGAATTTTGTCCGACAAAGGCTTAAATTAAAACGTATTTGGCTCTACTACAATGAATTTCAGTTGCATAAATATAAGTTTTAAAAATTGTATGTTGTATAAATTGTTATGCCTGGATAAGCTGTACAGTCTGTGACTGGTAGGGTTATGAAATCTTCTCCGATTTGACAGGCTGCTTCACATCGTACTTGTTGTTGGATGTTTATCTGTAAAAAAGTTCTGGTGAGCTCACGCTACTGGTTATTAATAATAATTAATGATATGAAATATGTCACCCTCAGAACACTTAACACAATTAGTCCGTATCTACTGCTACATGTACCAGGTACCTAGTACCTAATAATTTGCTAATACCTATCTACACCAAATCACTCCAAATTAATTAAAACACCATCACTAATTAATAATTATAACCTCCATATCTTTACCCACCTTTCCATACGGATGTTCAAGCACGGGGGAACGACCTTCAGCAACTTTCTTATCTTCAAAAAAAATAGTGAGCGCACATCTTCCTTGCGTGTCTGAGTTCGTGCATACCGCCTTCTCTCCCTTGCACCTGAAACAGAACACTTGTTAAGTTGTCAGCGGGCACAACTATATGGTACACACTCTGGTACACTCTATGGTACACTCTATGGTACACAGTACACTATGGTACACTCTATGGTACACACTATGGTACACTCTATGGTTCACTCTATGGTACACTCTAAGGTACACTCTATGGTACACTCTATGGTACACTCTATAGTACACTCTAAGGTACACTCTATGGTTCACTCTATGGTACACTATGGTACACTCTATAGTACACTTTATAGTACACTCTATGGTACACTCTATGGTACACTCTATGGTACACTCTATAGTACACACTATGGTACACTCTATGGTACACTCTATGGTACACTCTATGGTACACTCTATGGTACACTCTATAGTACACTCTAAGGTACACTCTATGGTACACTCTAAGGTACACTCTATGGTACACACTATGGTACACTCTATGGTTCACTCTATGGTACACTCTAAGGTACACTCTATGGTACACTCTATGGTACACTCTATAGTACACTCTAAGGTACACTCTATGGTACACTCTATGGTACACTCTATAGTACACTCTATGGTACACTCTATGGTACACTCTATGGTACACTCTATAGTACACTTTATAGTACACTCTATGGTACACTCTATGGTACACTCTATGGTACACTCTATAGTACACTCTATAGTACACTCTATCGTACACTCTATGGTACACTCTATGGTACACACTATGGTACACTCTATGGTCCACACTATAGTACACTCTATGGTACACTCGTGAGTAGTTATAACTGATCGTAACTTACGCGGAGTGGTAATTGGTAAATAATGGCATAAAGCATTTGGGGTTGTTAAAAGTAATTAAAAGTAATTAAAAGTAATAAAGAATAATCAAGGTGTCAGGCGACTAATACAAGTAGTCAATAGTTTTATTACGAATAATAGAGAGTTGTTTCATCTACTTACTCTACTGTTGTCTGTGGTCGTGTCTCAGGGATGAAAGTAAAGTGCTGCGTGGTGTTGCACGTGAAGACAGAATCTGCTGTTATCTAAGAGTGATGTTATGGTTAGTACACCTGGAAACATATTTCCAACCTTGACACCCGTTATTAGAACTATGGTGTCTATGGGGCGCAATTTCATGTTTTGGTTACCGACATTTTTACAATATTTCTTGTTAGTAAGGGTATATTTAACACTATTCATTTCTAAACTCGAAATGAAACTAACCTTTCTTTCTTTGATTGGATATATGGACTGCTGTCGGCCGACCATGTAGAATATGGAACTTTTGTAAGGTCCTGTCATTTTCTCCAATATTCTAGTTTCTTCCCCTACCTGGGAAAATAGAGTGTGATTAAAAATAACACGAAATTATGACTGTCTTCGAAATCTGAGTTTTGTAACTTCAGATTGACAAACCAACACTTAATATGAAAGATTAAGAGTAACAATAAGCTATAAAGTGAAGTGAACGTGTAACTCACAACTTGGTCGATGCATATTACTTTGCTGTTCTGCCAGATGGATGCTTCTTGTGCTTCCTCCTCAGGCTTTTCCTTCACCAGGTATAAGTATTGTCCATTACAACCGTATCTTGCTTCGTCTGTGTCCACAAGCTAAGGGAAATTATCCAGATCATTTATTGATAATATTGTGCGATCATCGAAATCATAAACAAAGAATCACAGCTTTATTCTACAGCACATGAGCCATTATGCCCGGAAAGGTCAAAAATCAGTGCTTGAAAGTTGAAACACAAATGCCCACCTTGTAAACACTGGTAACAGTGGACTCCGTGTCTACATCATAGAACTGTGCATTTTCTTGCCTGACCCCGTTCTTGGTCCAGTATATCCTGCTACTAATCTCCTTGGCTCCCTCACAGTGCAGTTCAGCCCTCCCCTGGGCTACAATCACCTCAAAGGGAATATACCCCGCTCTGGCGATTTCGAACTCAACTGAAAGTGTGGTGGTACTGTTAGGATGCTGTTTGGGTGGGTGGTGATTATCTAGTGCCTTTATAACGTGCAGGTAGTCATGGTGATCATTCGGTGATAAATAACATTTACTGTTAAATGTTCGCTCAATAATTGTAGAACAAATAATATATATATATTTTGGATAATATTGACGTCCGGGACTCTTAACGGCGTGAAACTCTCACGCCTTAGAGTCCGGACCCCGTGGAAAATAGCGATATTTTTGAAAACCTTTAAATGTTTCACTACTATTGATAATGATAAACGTATTACATGCTATATAACCCAATCTAAGGATTAATCATAACATTATTATTTTGGGAGTAAATTTTCATCATGCAAATCATTTGATTTGGGTACACAGAATATGTTATGTGCTATTATCAGATTGTGCTGTATACCGAGAGTAGATTGAAATAAAAAAGATTCTTCGAAGTACAATAATTGTACGTTTATAATGTATAGTACGTATAATTATTGTTCGTCGTACATATAATAAAGGAGGCATTTTCTGGAGAAACACTCGATAAATCAAGAAAAGGGTAGCTAGCAAATCAAGTATTTCGTGCATTCATGCAGGCAAAGAATAGAAAACAAAGATACTATCAAAATCTCGAGTCTATAACATGAATCACAGTTGATCATCATGCCAAACAAGACAATTTCAACAACAAAAACTTCAGATCAGATAAGATTATTCCAAAAAAGATATTGGGAACAATTCCACCGTACATTTCATCGACCAGGATTCAGGCACGTAGTGCCCCCTAGCCCCCCTAGCCCCCGCCAAGGGGCGGAGCTGGGCGACTGAGCTGCGCAGCTGGATTGGACGCGTCGGCGTTTCGGGGTCATTTTGAGCTGAAACTATAGGGATTTTGTACTTGTAGGCTTTAAAAGAAAACTGTTGTCACTGGATAGAGTAATGAAAGTGCTACAAATCAATTTTAAAGTAAACTTGGCTTTTTTGCCGTATAATTGCCAACAGCAAAGTGAGAAACCCAAATAAAATAATCACTCAAAAGGAGAAAGCCACGCGGCCAAACTGCCAAAGCTTGACAAATCCAAAGTGGTTGCTTGTGGCAGCGCTGCACGTTGCCGTTGGGTTGTGCGCTGCTTTACTTACCTTGTAGGTAGCAGAAGGTTTGTAGCACCAGTAGACTGAAACACAATCTCTCTATATTTTTTATAACATACCCTCTCCTAAATAATGAGAAATTATCAGATATGTTTAACATTTTGACGGATATTTTTAAATCAGATTAATGAAATTAATGAAAGATCTCAGTCGCCAATTTCACCTGAAAAATCTTCAAGTAGATGAAGCTCTATTAAGTAATAGAAACATTATACGTATAAAGCCGTAATAAATTACGGCACTTTTCTGCCGTAGTTGAATCGTAATTCGACCTACCAGGACCGTCGACGAGTCCAACTCGGCGCACGCGGCGCGTCCTGGTAGGTTATAAACCTACAAAATCATCACTCCTAAGTCATAAGTCACAACGAAGTCTCTAGATGGACAATGAATATTCAAACCCACAATTCGTTACAAACCAGGCACTTTAATTCTTCGACAGCGGTACAGGACATGTCGGCTGTCCAAACAGAAAGGGACCAGAAGGGATTCTGACCAGTATTTCAGTAGGAGTAACAGAAACTCCAGTTCCAAACCACAGAGCCATTTAAATGCAAAAAGTCTGAAATGTAGTTAGTGCACATTGTTCAGTCGCAAAGCAGCCGAGTGCAAGACTATTTGTCGATATTGTAAACAGACAGGACATAATATCAAGGACCAGTGTTTCAAGAGGAAACAACGTACACGAGCTCATACCAACCACGTCTGTACAGATCCTGAGGCTGAGTCAGAGTCAACACAACCAAGCCAGCCAACAACAGCAAAAGAGCCTGCATCCAGCTCATCTACATCGTGTGAATATTTGCATCAGATTAATTGTAAGTCGATTGATGTTGTTATGGGGAGGGGGGGCCAATGGGTATTTTTTGTGAAACTTGATTTCGAGATAGCAGATATAAAGCTAGAACTTACGGGTGGGCGAAAATTGACCCCCCGACAATTGACCCGGCCCCGACAATTGACCCTCCGACAATTGACCCCCGACAATTGACCCCCCTAACCCTAACCCTAACCCTGACCCTGACCCAGGACCCTGACCCTGACCCGATCAATTGACCCCAGTGTAATTACATGGGGGTCAATTGTCGGGGGGTCAATTGTCGGGGGGTCAATTGTCGTACTAAACCCTAGATTTCGCGACAATTGACCCCAGTGTAATTAGTATTACTATTACATAGCATCTCTCAATATTCCGATCACAGAGCGCTGTCAATGTCAATATCGACAAACCCTTTAAGAAGGATTTCTAACAGTCTTGAATCGCCAGATATCCAAGATGCACCTAAAGCTTTCAAATGGAACTTATCAGAGAACCTCTCTGCAGACACAGCAACTAAGTTCCGGCTGGCACAGAATGATCAGTCATTCAAAGACAAAATGGACTGCCTCCTTGATCAACCAGTGAACACAGCAAACGACGCTGCTCAGCTTAATGAAGACGTGGTTGCAACATACCACAATCTTGCGAATTTTGTTACTACGACCAAAAGTGGCAAACGCACCAGTAAGAAAAAGTGGTTTGACCAAAGCTGTAGACATGCTAAAAGGGAGGCCAACAGAGCCGACAGAAATGCCAACAGTAACCCACACAGCAACTTCCTTCGTGACCAGCACTTCCTCAGAAAAAAGGAATACCGAGCTATTAAGAGGATGAAAAAGGGGAAATTCCTGTATGAGATGAACCAGAAGATAAACGAAAGTGGAGATGTAAACTGGGCAGCACTCAAACGGCTATCTGACCAGTACAAAGATGAAGAACCATTCGACATTTACGATCTCATCCTCTTCCACAAATTCTTTAATGATCTCTACAACCGGAAGTGTGGTAGGAACGATCACTCAAGGGACGATGTCACCTCTACTCCATTGTCCAACAATTCGCAGCTCACCAAGGAATTGGTCGATGAACTGAATCGCGACTTCACGTTACAGGAAATCAAAGATGCAACTAAAAAACTCAAAAACAATAAGAGTGTGTCCGATGATCTGATATCCAACGAAATGTTGAAAAACTCCAACGAGAAACTCCAACTCGTTGTGGTAAAACTCTTCAACTCCTGCCTCCAGCATGGAACTTACCCCTGGAACAACTCCATCACAACTCCCCTCCATAAGAAGGGTGACCGGCAAAACCCTGATAACTATCGGGCCATAACAATTGGGAGCTGTCTCGGTAAACTCTTTTCGAATCTACTCCTCAAACGGTTAATCGAATTCAGAGAAAGAGCCTGTCCTGACCGACCCTATCAACTTGGATTCAGGAGTGGAGCCCAATGTAATGACCACATACTCACCCTAAATACAATCATAGAGAAATACGCCAAGAAAGAGAAGAAGCGACTATTCGCATGCTTTGTTGACTATCGCAAGGCTTTCGATAGTGTATGTAGGGAAGCACTTCTGTTCAAGTTGAGCAACATGGGAATAGCAGGCAAATTCTTCGAATGCATCAGTCACATGTACAACAACTCTTCAACCCGAGTCAAGCTGATCCAAAAGCTCTCCGCAGCCATTGACGTCACGATCGGTACAGAACAAGGGCATCCAATGTCCCCTGAGCTCTTCAAACTTTATATCCACGAGCTCTCCATCAGGCTGGAACAAATTGAGGAATTGGATGTACCTCTTCTAAACGGTGTTAAAGTAAGCCACCTCCTTTGGGCAGATGACCTGGTCCTCTTAGCGCTGGATGCGGACAGCTTACAGAAACTGCTGAACTGCTTGCATGACTATGCCGTAAAGTGGGAGTTGTCTGTGAACATCAACAAACCAGTGTGATGGTATTTAACACAAGCTCACGAATACTCAAATGTGCTTACGGATTTAAACTAGGAAACTTGGACATCGCACCAGTAAGAAAATACTGCTACCTTGGAATCCAATTCTCTCTGAACGGTTCCTTCAAACAAGCAATCGACGAGCTTAGGAAAAAAGCTCTACGCTCGTTCTTCTCTATGAGACGAATTATTGACACGAGAGCACTCTCCACTAGCACGATGCTAAAACTCATCGATAGCTTAGTCAAGCCAGCAGCTACATACGGATGCCCTGTTTGGCTGCCATCGACCAACATCGCGAAAGCCATTCTCTCAAAAAACCAAGAAGTGAGTCTCCCAAAAGCAGCAGCAAAAGATGCTCTCGAATCTACTCACCTAAAAATTCTTAAATGGATATTGGGTGTCCACAAAAAGGCAAATAACAACTTCTGTTACGGCGACACAGGAAGAACCCCCTGGACAGTGACCGTCCTCCCTCAATGTATTGCCTACTTCTATAGAGCATCACAGGCGGTAGTAGGTAACGTGAACACACTTCTGCACCATACATTTCAGGAGCAGAAACAACTGAACCTTACCTGGTATGACACTTGGTCCACTATCATCAAGATGAGCACCTCCGCTAAACCAAACCTACACCCCGCTCTTGCAGCACGTGAGCACATACACGAAACCTTTGTGAACCACTGGAAAAAGGATCTTCACAACCAGCCGAAGATGTCATTCTACACCGCGGTCAAACCTGAGTTTGGTGAAGAACAGTACTTACAGATTCCGTGCAGGCTTAAGAGAGCTAACATTGCTAAACTTCGCTCTAGCAGTCATGATCTGAGAGTAGAGAAAGGTCGATATACTAGTGATCGATACAACACAGCATTGAAAACGTGTCGTTTTTGCTGCTCTCCAGACACAGACGTCATTCGCTTTTTCGAAGAGCTACCTTTCTTTGAAACACCTATCCTAGAAACTGAGGATCATGTCATAACTGAATGCCCTGGATACCACTCCCTCCGCTCAAAGCTTTCTGATAACCTGAAAAGCCTTGTAATGCTAAAAGAGTATAGGACCATAATGAACTCTTGTCACACAAAAGAATTCGGGAAATACCTAACAGACTCTTCAAACCTTCGAAATCCTAAAAATAAGTCCTAATCCTCGTACTCGAACTTTATTTACTGTATTACCTTAAATTATTATAGACGATCTTCTTTTATTTTCGTGAAATTGTAAACGGTTAAATTTTAATAATTTTTAAATGTTTTAGTTTTAATAATTTTATATATTGATTTATTTATTCATCCTTGTATAGCCAAGACGAGTCCGTTAGTGTTCTCTCTGGTAATTTCATGTTTAATCCTGTTTAATCCTGTTTAGGGGGTAAATTGTCGGGGGTCAATTGTCGGGGGGTCAATTGTCGGGGGCCGGGGGTCAATTTTCGCGGTACCATAAGTATAACTTACAGAGAATATGTAGTTTAGGCTTACCTTTCATATAAAGTAAGTCTTATTCAAAAATATTGATATTTGACCAATTTATGGGCCGAAATCTATTAAATTTGGTGCGTATGCCCAACTTTGGGCATACGGTTTTTGGCTCATAACTCAGTCATCTTTTGTCCAATCTTGATGAAATTTCATATATGAGTTCAGAAGACCACTAGCTACAAGTAACTGTAAACATGGGTTTTAGGCATGTTCAGGTTATTTGGTCAAATTGGGCCTAATTTGGACCAAATATAGGCGTGGCTGCACCGCGGGCACCGTTTGGCGGTTGGTGTCCGGGACCCCCTCAAAAGTTCGGTCACTGGTACTAGTTTGTTGGTCAACTATCTCGAAATCAAGTTTCACAAAAAGATACCCACTGCCATTGTGAACTTTGCTGGAACCTTGGAGCAAAGACGAGAAGCCTTCATTGAATCACTGGAAAACCGAGAAACGTTTAAAACTGGTATATATAGGGCAAGTCAAGAGTTATTATTAGACAGCATGAGAGTAGGCCCTGCCATCTCGATGTAATAATAATAAATAAATGTTTTGCAGCTTGGCAATTGATCGGTGTAGTTGGTGTTGTACACACTGCACTGATAATAATATCACTGATCACGTTGTACGTGTAAATAGTGTGGATAAATGCAAATATATAATCTACAAACTGATAACTGTATTCCGCACTAAGCATGAAATTGTGCTGTATATGAGTGTATATCCTCACCATTTGGATTGGGAGCCGTGTTGTCACATCCAGACCCGATCAACGGAGACAGACCTGTTGAGTTTATTTCGGGAACGCTAACTTCTGCAGAAAGGAATTACTCTCAAATAGAGAAAGAAGCCTTGGCGACTGTCTGGTCAGTCAAGAGATTTCACAAGTATCACTTCGCGAGAAACTTTCAGTGGTATGCGGATCACAAACCGTTAGAACTAATCTTGGATAGCAGAAAACAGAATCCTGAAATGGGAACATCGAGGATCATCAGATGGGCTCTTACTCTCAGTCACTACGACTACACCATCAAGTTTTGGCTTTTGATCTACAGACAAGCACTGTAACGCAGAATTTTGTTCCAGATATCCGTTACCTGCAGAGAAAGATGACATAGAACCAAAATCAACAACAGTGTTTGCGACGTACATAGATCAGACTGTTGAACAGCCAGTTATAAATGGCTCAAAACTCAGTCAAAGACCGTGGCACATTGAAATAGTGCCAGAAAAGGCGACTGTTTCAGCTAAAGATTACTACACTAGAAGACAGGAACTGAGCCTACTCTGGGGACACCGATTTATCATTCCGCCGAGCTTAAGAGATGATGTTTTACATCACACCCATATGGGAATGGGGAGTACTAAAGCTCTTGCCAGAAACTACGTAAGGTGGCCAAAAATGGATCAGAATATAGAGGACATGATCCGACACTGTGTGTTTTGTCAGATCAACCAAAGGAAACAGCTCCCTTGGAAGAAACCATCAGGACCTTGGGAATGTGTACACATTGATTTCGCTGGACCTTTTCTTAATCATATGTGGCTTATTGTTGTGGACGCTTACTCAAAATGGATAGAAATAGCTAGATCACAGTGGGAAACCCCAAGACGAGTGATACCATCAAAGCACTGAGATGGAGAATATGTCCTATCATAGCTAGCGATAATGGACCGCAATTTGTGTCAGAGGAAATGGACTAATTTATGAAGAAGAACGGAGACCGGAGTAACGCACATTACAACACCACCGTATCACCCAACCAGCAACGGCAGAAAATGCCGTGGGAAAGTTTTAAAACGCGATGAAAAGGATAAAACAAATAAACTCTGTTAAATCTCCAGAATTCATGGTTAATGACCTATCACAACACTCCTCACACAGCAACGCAGTTCGAATGATATGCAAAGCGGGAAATCAACAAGTCAGAAATCGTGGCGTTTCTTGGAGGGTAGTTTAATTATTTACTGTTGTTGAAGCCGCTGCACTTATTCACCTCAGATCTGTACTCTCCCAAGTATCATCAACACCTTACCCAGTAAATCATCCAATCCCTAATCCTCCTATCTCAGAAGAATTCATGCCACTCGAAACAGGATACTCTGATGATATTGACTTTAATAACACTGAACTTGCTCCACTCAAAGAAATGCTTCCTATCGCTAAAGATATATTCCAGCAGTGGGACCTTCATATCAATTCTTCCAAGACTGAATTTGTCCATTTTTATTTAGCAGATCCTAAACCCACTGTTAAACGCAAGGTGATTGTTGGAAAAGTGTATAGAGGTGATGAAGAGTGGCGCTCTAACAAAACTTTAGGATCGTTGATGTGCACTGTTAAGGATATCAAGAATCGAATATTCCTTGGTAATGTTGCCTTTAGTAAATTTCAGAAAGTTTGGATGAAGAGAAAGATTTCAGTCCAAAGGAAGATCAAAATCTACGAGGCACAAGTAGTCTCTATTCTACTCTACAACTGCAACTCCTGGGCTGCACCACTAGCTTCGTTGAATGAACTTGATATTGCTCATCGCAAACACCTCCGAAGAATCCTCAACATCAGATGGCCTACTGGGGTTATTTCTAATGAGGCACTCTATGCTCGTTGTTATGTCACTCCCTTAAGTCTGTGAGAGTCTCTAAGTTTCGATGGAGAATGTTAGGACATATCTTAAGAGGACAGGAAGACTCACCAGCATACACCTCTATGTTATTTGCTATAAATTCTGATATTTTTATGGAAGGGAGACGGGGTAGAACATGTTTAAACTTATTAGATGTTATTAGAAAAGACTTGACTAGTAGAAATCTTGATATTAGACTTAAGAATTTGACTGATTTCGAAGACCTTAGATTTTTGGCTTTAGATAGGGAGGAATGGAAGAAGTTAGAAGATGGTTGATGTTTTTGTTTTCTTTTTTATGCGTTTTGATATCTATAAGGTGCCTAGGATGCTCTTTTAAAGAGATATTTCGTACTTTGAAAGATTTACTACTACTAGTTTAATTTTTTCCTTTTCACCATAAGAATATCATCCCGATATTGAACCTACGGGTACATGTCGATGCAAATAATGTTGGGATTTTATATGGCCATAATTTCGGAGACAAATTAAAACACACTCCATTTTTGCATATTAAGCTTTTTTAATGTATACAAATTTTGGATCAATAATTGAGTCAATAAAAAATATAGGATACTTTAATGTTGCATTAAAAACTTTCACGGAATTCAGTCCACAAATCATAATGAAGGGACTTCAGCACAAAAAATTTGTCAATATGATCAATGCTATTTTTATTGTTTCCGTAAAAGTGAATTTTTCGTCTATCGAGTGTCCCATTGTGGTCTCATAACATGGTCTTTACTCTTTAGTCAACATTTCATCATCAACTAGAGAATTTTTATTTTTCCACGTGGATTTTTATTTTTCCATTTTCATCCTCCCAATCCCATATAAGGAACGTTCAATTACATCCTGAAAAGTCTTTTTATCTACAAATATGGTAGAAATTATTTGACTGTACTAAATACTATGTACAGGGTGAGTTGAAAATAGTGTGTGGAAAGTAAAAATCGATAATTTTTTTTATGAAGGAGCAAATTTTGAAAGGTGAATTGCTATCAGTTCATAAACTTTACATATTTCATTCTTGCCTCTCATTTGATTCTAACTCATAATTTGGTTGATTTTTGGCAGTTTTCCAAAAAATCTTAAATTCGTCCTAATGGGGTTCTCAAATCGTGTGCCTTGAAAATCGAGTCTAAAAATCTATTGTCATTCCATTTACGAAGAAATCCTCAATAAGGTCAATAAAGTCATGGAAAACAATATGTGTTCCGAATGTGCTGATCACACCGACAGTTACATTGCCAGTCCACACAATAGAGCGTTATTGCAAGAACTGTCATCGGGTGCAAGTACCTAAAATAATTATATAACAATTCAGGTCGGCCCAGGGACAAAAGGATTTCGCGATTATTTTGGCCAAAAATCGCGATACCACGATTTTTAACAGTCTATACATTAAACTATACATCAAATTTGTCGCAAATAATCGGAAAAATCGCGATTCCGTACATGCCGCGATTTGGCCGACCGTCGTACCTAAAATAATTATAACAATTCGGCCATATCATACCAAGTTTGTCCTATCCGCCTGTGTGATCATGTATATCAACCTGAAACAACGATATTGGAAAACTCAGTGAAACTTTATGTTGATATTTGCGATTGCATGCAGGTATCTTTGGTTTATTGGTTAATACTTAATCCATCATGACACTCGCTGATATTTTCATCACTTTAATCGACACAGTCAAAAATTCCATTGCAAAGATGGTGCTATTGAACTTTGCATTTGAAAAAACTGCTCAGATGATACACATATTCAATGTATTTCCTTGTGATTTCTTTTTTACAAATGCAGATTGCTGCTGTAGTCAAGAATCACAATTACACGAGGTGTCAATAAATCTTGTTTTGCATCTGTGCATTCCAAATTGAGAAGTTACCACACGCTGTATAGCATTTATTGTCTAACCTATCACTTCCAGACGCACATATGGGTTCAAAATGGGTTTGAAATCGTTACAGCAAGGGTTGTTTCCATCAGGAACCAGATTGGTACCCATGGTTTCTGGGCAAAAATTTCATCCAATCTGTCAAATGTGTGTTCAGACATTTTCATATCTGAAAATGGGACAGAATTTTGAAAATACAACTTTTCGTTTTGTTAAGCTTTCTGCTGTGAGCTTCCTCCGACCGAAATCAAACTTCCAGCACCTCAATCGTGTCATTTGCCATCTATAGTTGACTGACTAATTTGGTTTGTATGTGCTGTTAAAAGGACCGGTTTACACAAGTTGCTGCATATGTAATCGGAGTCATATAATACAAATTACATGGGCATGACCTTAAGTCAATAACTACTAACCTAGTTCACCAAGAGGGAGTGTTCGTGAACGGAGTGTCGTTCCCTCTACACACGTGTCAGTGCTGTCTCAGTCAGGAGAGTGTCGGGACTCACTTCAGGGACACTTCATCGCCAGGGTGGGAGGGGGAACATGTGTCTCTGTTATTAACTCCTTCCAGCTTGATGGTAGACTCTCGCATGAAACTGGAATGGTTTTTACAACTTGTGAAAGTATAAATATAAAGCAGTCTTAAATCAATATTATCAATCCAATTTCATAGTTTCTTTTTCCAATATTTTTCGTATGAGGAGCATGTAATGGTATAAATAATCATATTGAGGCTAGTTACCACATGTAGTGTGATCTTGAGAAGCATGAGACCCTTTAGGACACGTGTAGCATAGCCCTGCTCTCTCAGCACTGTAACTGGTTGTGGGACACTGCTGACAAAACAGTTCAAGCGAACCGTCCTTAAAAGTCCCTGCCTTGCATGAACTGAAATATGTGTTTTGTTAGTATAATACTCATCAGAATTAAAAGGGGGGAACTGTTTGACGTTTGCAGGTACGGGTGTTATTCGGTGTCTAAATTTTGAATGGCTCTTCAAAATCCTACAATTATGAGAAAAACAGTTTTGATTTTTGATTTAAAATTGTAGATAAATTGTTACACATTTTAAAATACATATTCAAAATAACTGTAATATTTTAAAAAATTTTGTATTACTCTGGATCTTCTCCACGGAGCAGCTTTACAGTATTGGAATTACCACAAGCAGCTTTTATCAGTATAGGGTTCTTTGTACTTCGCATTCAACACAACTTATCATAGAACGTCCGATACGTCCCTTCTTCCATGGCTCTGGAAAAACAAAGATCTAGAAATCAGGATAAGCTTTGATTTTAAATTTTATTTAAGCTTCGACTTACCTACCATTTACCAAGGATGTTTTTTCTCTGATCATCCTAGATTCGAAATTTCATGTGTTAAAACGGTTTAAACAAATATCTTACCACAGGCAAATTTCCAGTATTGGGCGTTTTTCCTACGTCACATTCCACCACACTCCTCTAGATCGTCCGATATGTCCACTCTTTCACATTGCTCTGAAAAAAAAAGGGATGTAGTTTAAACTCTTTTTAAAGTTATGATGATCTAATCATCGGATAGTGATTGGAGGTGTTCAGCGTGTATTGCAGTTAAAGAGTATATTATTATATCTCTTACAGAAATATTATATGAGATTATATACTTACCAAACCGGTCTGACTGGTGTTTGGTTTGGTTTCCCAGTTCACATTCTTCACACATGTATACGCTCTCTGTCACGATACTTCCCTTGCTTCGCCACGCGCGCTCAGAGAAGTTCTCGCGCATTTCACAGCGAACTACTAGAGTTAGTAATTTAGTTTAAAGTAATTTTCAAAATAGCAGTACAGTTATCAGCTACAAATATAGGGTAACTATCTTACCACAAGCAATCGGTCAGAGTTGGCTTTTTTCCTTATTACATGTAGCACATAACGTCATGGAGCAGTTCGATATGGTCCCTTCTTTGCATGGTTCTAAATATTAGAGGGGTTCAGGGTGGGATCTGTGTACTAGGACCGCTATTGTTACTCTTCATGACACTGGACTTACTTGTTTCTAAAGGGCTGAATATCGCTCTATATTGTTCTATCAAACTTTTGTCTTACAGTTAATAAAACACACCCACTATTTCCACTTGACGTTCTCGAGCTCTTGTGTTTAAAACAATTAGCTAAAAATTTAGAATCGTGGCATTATAAATGGACAATAGTAGTATTGGTACAAAGATTTCTTACACAGGCAACTTTTCCGTGTTGGGTGTCTCCCATAAGGTTGCTTACATCACACATCGTCATAAGCTGTCCGATACATCCCTTCTGCACATGATTCTGAAAATAAAGTGATAAACTCTGATACGCTTAACGTAAGTCCCACCATGTGAAAAATGATGGCTTATGTGTACATTAGAGACATTTCGTGGGGTTAAAAAGATGTATTATATAGTGGCAACTTTTGCCTCTATAGAGTTAATCTGTTACACTTTATGATAAGTGGCATAGAAGAAGAAAAAGACGCCAGGGAATAACGTTAGTTTTATGTCAGTAAATATTACCCTCGCCGTGAAAATTAAATTTAAAACATTAGTTATTTTTACTCGGACTTACTGTAATACAATAGTGAGTAATGGACAACTTTTATTATCGGTTCAGTATCTCTACACCTCCAGCTTAGCTAAGAATACACAACAATAGACAGATGGATGAGGACAGACACCTTAAACAAGAGCATAAACCTGGAGACTGACTCAGGTTATGCTCTTGTGGTTAACTGTTAACAGTGTTAATTCTGTAAGGTCTCAGGTCCTGACTCCTGAGACATTACAGAATTTAGTTATCATTTAGAATCGTGGCACTATCAACTATGAATAGTATTAAAGTGCACAGATTTTACCACAGACAACTTTTTCAGTGTTGGGTGTCTCCCCTAGTTGCATACATCACACATCGTCATAGAGCTGTCCCGCTACGTCCCTTCTGCACATGATTCTGAAAGTAAATTGATTAGCTCAAATTTACCTTTTTAACCTTGTCTCACCCATGTGAAAATTGATAAATTGTACACTGAGAGAAAACAGGCGACCTATTCGTTATTTTTAAACCACCCTGCCTGAGATTTGATACCTTGAGATACTTAAAATTAAAGCTTAAGAGTGCCTGTTTCTAACTGCTTAATTCTGCTAATCTAATTTAAGCGTCGTTATGCGAGGAGAATTAGGGATGGTACAGTGTGAAAATAAATTTCATTTATTATAATTATAGTAAAACAAAGTATTTAGTAAAACAAAGTTTTCTATTTATTTTTTTTAGCAGTGCAATCAATTCATATGATATAATTATAAGAATATACTAGTTAGTCACACCTATTTAAACTGTTATTTGAGGTAGTCGTGACCATGGCTAAATCTAACTAGGACCAGTGGTGCCGATTAGCATTTATAGGTGAGTCTAAGTGACACAAATGGAAAATTTAAGAAAAGACGGATCAAAACACAGATCCAAGGACAAGGAGACCCCACTGCAGGACCATACCATGCTATTGGCTTGGTGCATGGCCCAAAAGGTTCCGTTGTCAGGAAACTTACGTAGTGGTCAAATAGTTTTGAATTCAGACTAGGCTGATGAGTTATGGGGTTTCTAGGTAAGATGTGATGGTGCCAGGTTTGTTCAGGAGGACATGGAAAAATTATGCGTTGAATATATAGGTATATAAAAATCATATCTATATAAAAATAGATCCAAAAATAGATCAAAAGATTCACACGGCAGTCAGGGGAACTTCCAGAAGGATGCTTTTGAAACAGGTATAATAGCGCTTTTGTAATTAATTGTATGCAAAGGGATGGGATGCAGATCAACTAAGCTGGTTAATGCCAGCTATTTAGGGGGAGCCACTCAATTTCACGCCCAGGTGTTGTCAATTGCTGGGTTTCAAGTAACAGTCTTTTTGATACGGCTCTTGATAATTGAGATGGAGGGAGGAAAGGTGGAAAATTTACTCGAGCCAGGGACCATGACATTGCTTTTCATTAGGAGTGATTTTGTCGAATATATTATCAACCAAAACTGTTCCATAATAGTCGTTACCTTTAAACGACAAAAATTGTGTTTAGAAATGTCAAGGTTTGGTCGTGGGGACCCGCATAAGTTTGGCTACTTGTTCTAGAACTTGTTTGGATTAAACTTGTCAGGAGAGATGGGTTGATGCAGTTTCAAGATTTTAAACAGTTCAGTGGATATATCTTGGTGTAAAGGTTGTGGATTGACATGATTTTTCGGTATGAAATATTGGCTTAGTGTTTTCCAAAGCAAAGCTCCTTTTTGCGATATGTTAACTGTAGGGTCTTGAACGTTGCACCTGTTTCATTGTACTTTATAGCATTCAAATAGGCTTCTGTTCAGTTTTTTTCCAGAACAAATATGTTCGTGTTTCATCTGCAAAAAACAGTCCAAGAAGTGGTCCAAGTGGATAGAGTTAGTAATGTCATTAACTGTAGAGTAAGAAGAGGAGGAGGCCTAGAACTGATCCCTGTGGTACCCCATATTCAAATTTGCAGTGATCCGCGTTGGTATTTTGGAAATCAACATACTGCTGTCTGTTACACAAATAAGCTTTCAATTAGGTCAAGACAGGGGCCCTCTTATGCCATAGTGTTCAAGTTTGACAAGTAATTTTTCTTGGTCGATCGTGTCAAAACGCTTTGCTTAAGTCAATAAATATGCCAATTACATGATTCTTACTTTTAGGTTTTTAAGAATGTGTCATGGGAGTAAATGATGCATGTGCGTTGAGTGGTTGGATCTGAATCCAACTGTATATCGTATATGACATATGTGAAGTAAAGGAAGTATATAGTCGGCAGTAATTTACTTTTTCAAATAATCTTACCAAAGATAGGTAGAATGGATATAGGCCTGTAGTTGTCAAACGTTGTGGGTCTCCTTTTTTAAATACTGGGGGTAAACCTTACCTATTTTGGAATATTTGGAAATAAGACCCAGCTTCATGAATGAAATTTAGGAAAAACCAGCTAGGTGCCTGAGATTGTTCAATTGAATGAAACGTAAAGTTTTTATTTTACATTCCTTTAATCATAAATTAAATAAGAGCTTAACAAAAAAAAAAAAACACAGAATAAGTTAGCTAGAAGTAAAAATTGAGGAAATATTTTTTGGAGATTGTATATAATTATTAAAAAACTTTATTTGGTTGTTAGTTTTTAATTATAAATGTTAGTGGTTGAAATTTACGTGAGACAAGGTCAGTTTCTCTATTATCTTAGAAAAATTTCTACTTTCAGTAGGCAATGCTGAGTGCAGAATGAGGGACCAAAACGCTTGGGGGCTAACAATGGAGCCTTTACCAACCCAATTCAGACATGGCAATGATGTCATTTATGCTTAATTTTGGGCTGAAACTGACCCACTGCACTTTGTACATTTCTATAAAAAATCTTCTTCTAAAAAGGTATAAAAATGCATAACACAAAAACACACAAAAAAAGGTTTATAATCCTTATATAAATAAAATTTATAGAACTTTTAAATATTCTATAAAACTAATAAACTATAAATATATATTTCATTTTTGCACCCAGAGAAAGATGTGATCACAGAGGTAGTGTCGATATTATGTTCATGACATGGTATGAGGCTGCTGCAAGTTATATTTTTGCTAAGTATTACCGCTTTTTCAAGCTTAAGTAATCTAGGCAAGGTCAATTTTAAAGTTTTTTGATTTTGTCGAACGCTGTTAAGGCAAAGATCCAGTCATTTGGTTCTCTCTCCTTTTGGAGTGTGAGTGATGGGTTCTTATGGAGATTTGAGGTGATTGGGCTTATAACAGGTGAATGTAGTTTGCATGAGATTTTGTCGTACTGTATTTCCATATTGTCCCTGCTCTGTATATGTAGCTGTTGATGGTTTAGGGTGAGAATGGTGTCTCTTTGCCAAGTCTGCCAGATGTTTAAAGAGGAGTCTAGTGATATTAGGGGTTCTATATTTCAAGACCTTGAAGATGTCCATTAATACAATGGTAGAAGTACAGATTAAGCCCCCCACCACATTCATGATTTCATGAGTGTTTAGAAGAGGGTTTTTGTATGCTCCTTTCTGTTGGGAATTCCTTGCCAGGATTTGCTCCGTAGGGTCTGCATCGTGCATAGTTTTAATTTATCCAAAGTATGCTTCTTTATCTCAAAACATTATGCGGGCACACATTTTTCTGTGCTTTGATCAGAGGGTTCAAGTTTTTTGTTAGATGCCCTCCCCGACTGGTTATACCATATGCAAGATTAGCTTTCAAACAGAGTGTGATATAGTTCTTTATGGAGTGATGTGGAATGTTATCTTTAATTTTTTTTAGCATGCCAAAGCAAGTGGCTAGTTTTTTTGCTAATTTCTTCTATGTGCGTTCTAGTTTAGGTCTCATTCGATTGTTACACCTAAGAATTTAGTTTCATGTACTCTCTCCTAGGGTATGCCATTGATATTGATTTCTTGATCAGAGGGTTGTATTCTTCATCTTTGTTGGATCGAGAGTTTGAGAATCAAGGGTAACAGCTCTTGCCAGTGTTTTATGTGAGTGTATTGGCAAAGCATGTAGCGGTGTTACGGAATTTAGGAATATTGGCTTTTTTGTATGCAGGTTTTTACTTTTGCTAGCGACGAAGATTATTTGTGTCTCAGCAAAAAACAAATTTTGAGTTCTTTTCCGAGTTTGTAAGATCGTTATGTAAAATTAAGAACAGAAGGGGCCTAAGCAGCTCCCTTGTGGCACTCCAAAAAGCACTGGTAGAGTATCAGTATTTCATTGAGAACCACCAAACATATTGTTTACGGTCGGAAAAGATTATACTTTCAGATTTTAGACAACTTTTGGTACCAAATTTATCAAAATCGGAGGAAACAAATTCTGTGCCAACTCATGGCGCTTATTACATAGACTATGAGTGCTTGGGTACCAATTCTGCGCGGAGAGAAACCTCAAACCATGTGACCAGGTGACCTGACATGGACTCAAAACTTCAATTTACAGAACACCCAATTTACCGTACTATTTTCCTCTCCCCATATAAACTGTACGGAAAATTGGGGTTTTCCTGTCTCGTCTGAATTGAGAAAAATATTTGAGCGATTTCTTGGAACTCGGTGGTTCCGGGAATCTCGTACCAAGAAATTCAATATATATATTATATATTATATAAAGTTGTATATATATATAATATTTATATACAGCTTTTAGCATTAACCACAAATTTAAATTTGATATCCACAGCTTTTGCTATCTACCTATTTATACCATTAACAGCAAAATATACCAATTCTTGCCTCTTGCCTTTTGGCTTTTAATTTGTACATGCTTTTATATTTTAAACTGCACTTAACTTCATGAGTTTCGTGACGTGAGTGATGCATTATGAATAGATGGCAGTGGCACTGCTGCACTGGCAGCTGAACTGCTTTATGATCAAATATGGGTGCGGAATCTAAGCAGAAAGTTGCTTTCTCAGAATTTTATTTGGAATACTTGCTAGCATTGTATTCATAAAAAACAAACAAATTCAAAAACATCTAGTTACTCTAATTGGCACGTACATTTAAAAAAAATCAAAGTTACCTTGTCCTTACCTATCAAAAAAGATAAAATATTGGCTGCCTGCCAGTAAATGAATTGTAATATAATGAATAAGATTTGTCAATATATCAATTCTGTTCTGCTAATTTTACATTTACTATTAGTATTAGCTGTTAATGTTATTTCAACCTGCGATAAACTTTTAGTAAGTTATTTAAATTTAACAAGCTATCCTTCAGGCCGTACAAGTGTGACTATGTGGACTGTTATAAAGTGTTTGCAGATAGTGCCAACTTAAAAAGACACAAGCGGATCCACACAGGGGAGAAGCCTTTCAGGTGAGCTATTTATTTTGCTTTCACTTTCCTTTACTTCCAGGACCCAGGTGAGCATTTTTTAATTTTCACGTGGATTTTTCCTACAATCGTGAATTGGAAATCGATGTGACATAAATTTCCCGCTCAAATTTTGCATCCCTGCACGCATTACCGTATTATGTATGCTTACAGGAAATTCCGAACTCGTAATATACTGATTACTCACACAGGGATTTACGTCATTTCATTCGAAGTTATTATTTGATAGCATCATATTTTATAAGGGGAACAAATAATTACGTAATGGGTATTGTCCTCGAGAAAAGGTGAGCTCAACCTCAGAGACTGAAAACCTAACACCAACCCTCCCTCCAGTTGTCCAGTTCCGGGTTGTGGTAAACAGTTCTCCGTGTCCAGTAACTTAAAGCAGCACAAACGGATCCACACAGGCGAAAAACCGTACGGATGTGAGGCGTGCGGAAAGACCTTCAGTCACGTGTCCTCCAAGAGAAAACATCTAAAACAACACTGCACAACTGCTTTTCAGGTACAAATTCTCATAAGAATTTAGCATATAAGCTCTTGTAACTTAGCGTTAACGGAACATGATAGGTACTTTGGTGCCCGAAGTTTAACGATCGAATTTGAATAAAATAGTTTTTATCGTTTTCTCTGTTGTTGCTGTGGCGGTAACTAACCATACAAATTTCAGGTGAATCCAAATACACTGAAAGCAGTTGAAAGCTTGCGACATCTTGCGAAGCAACACGTTTCTTCGAGCAAACAGTTATCACCAGTTACTCTGGCAACGTCATCACAACTACACATGTTCCAAGCATCTGAACCCTGCTCAATTTTCTCAAAACTGAGCCAGCACTCGCCTGTTGATAACAATTCTTGTGGTAAGTTTTACTTTTATAGAGAAATTAAGAAATAGATAGATATATATCTGGAAATGTTATTTAGTTATTTATATATTTTCTTATATATATTTAAAAAAAACTAGTTTGCTATAGTAGTTATCGCGATTGCCTATTTAATCGTCATGGTATCAAATGAATGAATTGCCTGACCAATCCATTTCTAATATGACCTCTTTTTTCAGAAGATGTAATAGGATCTATAAGAATGGTTCAGTTTAAAGGCCTACATGTGACCCTGGTGATGGAGATGGCTTACAAGATAGCTGCTGTAGCTGTTCTGATCAGTGGACAGTCTTCAACTTTCACCAAACACCGTTAAAAGTAGCTCACGGAGTCCTATATACGTGGGCCACACAGAACACTTGATACTAACTCGGACAGCAGCTGACTAAGATGACTCTAACCGGACTTAAGAAACTAACTTAAAGCTTGAATACTGAAGTATTGAAGTTTGGTCCAGAGCACAGCAATATTTGGTATATTTTGAATGAAAGGCAAAATTGTGGAAAGTACGTCATGAGATTTATTATTTAATGACGTATTCTGAATGCTTGATTGTTTGATTAAAATTAAATTAATTCGAAAGATTCAATTCAAGAGCCAAGCTAACTATTAAAACTTTTAATTGAATACCGCTTGGAGTCGCTGATTAGCAGATTTGTTTTTAATTAAATTTCATTGATTTCGATTTCACAGAATTTGTTGCAAATAGTATATCATTATCAAACATTGATTGACTTTTGATTTTAATATTTTGTTCATAAAATATTTACATTAGAGGTCCTTCATAGACGGTTATTATTAGGGTGCTCATAATTATAAGGGCCGTCCACCGTGCATAACTTTTCCTACTTGCAATAAAGTCCGTCCTACTCCTATTACACTTACTAGCAGGAACCCCTATAACCCTAAAATGGTGTCAAGACTAAAATAATTATTACCTATTTAATTCGCGTTTTTGACACCACTTGGGGGTCCAAATTTTTGGCTCTAAAACTCCTATTCCTTGGCCAATTTTTTATTTTTTCATGCTGATTTGAAAAGCATAAAAGCATTTGACCCAGTCAAAAAAGTTTCAGTTGTATATCTTTTACGGTTTTTGCGGAAAGTCGCGTTAAAGTTGATGCCGTGGTGTCAGTAAAATGGCACGGATCCATATATATATATCGTCTCGCTTTATATATAGTAAGATTAGGGATTAATTTGTTTTACGTCGCTGAGTTATACTTATTGTTTTGAAGGTATATTATGTTGTATTTGATATTTAAATTTTTGGATATGTTCAGCATTTTATGAAAACTGATATTACGTGTCTTATTTCAACCAAGAATAAAATGAATTTCAGTGTCAGATAAAATATGTTTTCACTTCTCAGATTAATAAAAACAATAAGCGCAGAGAGACTCAAATGTTAAAGCCGAGTTTGTTTCATTTGGCGAACATAAGCATTTGATCTTTTATTTTTCATTTAAAGTATAAAACTAAATCCATACACAAACATGTTAATCATAATGGATTAAGCGCAGTAGTAGTTACTTCAACATTTAGAATCAATGTATCAATTTATGTATTCGTATAAATCACAATTGGAATATAATTTTAAAAGAAAATATTCACAAGCTCAAAAACGCTACTCTGTCTTATTCATTATTTATTCGTGAAAAACACAATTAAATAGCGTGGGTAGCTTTTGTCGAGGTGCCTCTTCAACGATTCCCCGTTCAATTTTGGTTGAGACACGGTACATGTCAACTTGGTGCACACTGCACAATCGAGCAAGCTTGAAGCTTAAGATCAAGAACTATAAAAAACCAATTAAATAGTTTAGTTCCATTTATTGTTGTTTCACTAGGTAGTGCGCCATCGACAGTGAGCCGCGCGTGCCGACTGTAGGATGGTTTTTTAGCGCTAATTTCGGCCAGCACAATTTTCTTCAAACAAATAGATATTGAGTATCCTTCCCGACCTCCAATTGCAACAAAAATTGGTAGGCTTACTTAAAGACTTACAAGGAAAGTGTCCGAAAAATTTAAAGCATATCCAACCATCAGACATTATGTTACAGCTAAAAGTAGCGTATTTTGCCCCATTTTGATCACTATATCAACTCCGATATCCACCAAATTTTTCGGACAGTTGTGAAAGCCCTATTGGAAGGTCGTCGCCAATTTTCAGAATGATCTCATTTAAGGAACTGAAGATAAATCCGAATAATACGACAAAAATGGTCAAATTTGGACGAATTTGGTCAAATTACGCGACTTTTACAGCTACTTTTGCTCCAAAAGCCGCGCACCATCAAATATGGCACCTAGGCGAAACTCACTGATCTTTCCAAAAAGGTATGACAAATTTGGTATTGGGGAAATTCTCACAATCTCTAGAAAACAGTGGTACAAAAATTTTTAAAATCCGAGCAAGTTTATTTTTATCGTGCACCTCCTAGTTTCACAAGTAGACAGGCGCGTGCCACCCCAGGAAACCTTACCGACTAAGCTATATCTCCGGAAGTAAAAGAGATAGCGACCTTTGGTTTTTTTGCATAATGATCGTCTTATTAAAATCGTGTTGGCTCCCCAGGAGCAAATTTTGAACTCTCAAACTTGAAAAGTTATTACCAAAAAACTGTTTTTGGGGCTGCGCGGAGCATGCCACAAAAATAACTTTGCAGAAATAATGCTTTGCTATGCTTTGCTATGCGCGTGACCTCACAATGACCATATTTGGTGAGATACGCGCAACGACATTAATGATTAAGCCTTGTGTACTAGATTTTAAGTCGGCCATTCGTCCGTTATCGTTGCATGCGGTTGTTTTAAACTATTTCTACGTAGAAATTTCGATACGTTATTCAGCTATTTATTTCCGTTAGAATTTGTCTTCACTGAGTCTATTCAGAAACAATCAGAAATTTGAATGAAAGAACTATCCCAATTTTGAATTTGTGTTAAACTCGAGCGTGCTAAATCACTCTACAGTCGATTTTCGAGATTGTTTTAAAAGGGCCCCCGACGGCGACAGTTGAAACCAGCTTGAATCGCGATGTATTTTTGGACGCTGATTCAGAATTGCACCCCATGACATAGGGTTAAAATGCTCCCCTGCTTTACAAAAGCATAATATGCTGAGACCCTAACCCCAACGAGAAATAAGACAAACTTACTTATACGGTCATATCACGTGATCGAGACAGTTTTTTACCCCTATGTTATGGGGGGTGATTCGGAATCAGCGTCCGAAAATACAGCTATTGAATTTGGTTTCAACTGTCGGGGGCCCTTTTAGAAAAATTTCGAAGATCGACAGTAGAATGATTTAGCACGCCCGCTACACTGTTGACTGTACTCTTGTCGAGGTACATAGATAGGAGTATATTTTATTTTTGATATAAAAGTAAAGTGCTAAGAGAAATAAAACTCAATATTCTATGTAACTTTTTTAAACTATGGTCACTCAACGAACAACTACATTTCTTTAAGACAAGTATCATTAACATATGGTTTTTAAAGCTTCGGTTACTAAAAAGTATGAACGTCTGTTGTACTTATTCGTTCATTCCCCCTTCTTACCCTTCTACTGGCCGGGATACACGGGATCACTGGGGAGCACAGCTGATTGCCAGTTCTGCTGGGGATCAGCTGATCGTTTTCCAAAATCAACAAATTCTTCACCGTTCTGCTGGGGTTCAGCTGATCGTCTGATCGGCTGACACTGCGTCAGAGCGATCAGTCCTAGCACTAGTAGAAAACAGAATACTTTCGTCATTGCTGCGGGTCCGGTGTTTTTTTAGATAAAAACAATAGGATACGAATATGACAATACTTAAATAGTTCAACGTTTTTTACAAATATCAATCGATATCAGATAAAAATGAAAATAATATTTAAAAAGACTGAAACCTGGTAAAAGGAACAGGACTGAAAGTTAAAGCCCTGATACTGATAGTGATAAAATTAAGGCAAATACCACCGTGTTTTAAGGAGAATTCAGTCGTATCAGAAGTCGTTCAAAAGGTAGATCAAAATATTTTATTCTATTGTTAAACTTAAAGATGAAAAGGAAAGAAGGAACCAGCTGCTAAAATTTGACGCTGGAAAAAAAACCCGGAAATCGACATATTTAGGTGTTTAAAAAACCATGGTAATAGAGATCTAAAATTGTTTGGAAGAAGACCTCAGTATTTATGAAAAATACCAGACTCTACTTTTGTTCACGATAATTATCGTAAATCAAAGAAGGGAGCGGGTGCCTTAAATGGATACAGTCTGGATGAGACTGAGAGTCATGAAAAAATAATCATCCGTTGAAATATCGTCCCAGAGTCTTAAACAAAGAACTTAAACTTAAAGAGAACTGAATGTTAGTGAACTGGAAGTGAAGCAGCTATATAAGGACAGCTGTGCTCATTTCATTTGGGCTCTACATTCCTCCTTTTCTGCTTACTTGTATCAAGATATATCTAGCTGTAGTCTCGTAGTTTATAAGTGTAGTTAAACTTTGCTACACTTCAGTCTGTTACTATGATCGGTGATAAATTTAAATTAAGTTAAAATTTGTCACTGTTCAAGTTAAATAAGGCAGTCCAAAAAAGGATTTCACTATAGTTTGCTTGCATCAAGATACCTTACTAGTTTGCATCAAGATATAACTCATAGTATGGTAGGTAAACTGTGCTACACCATACACTTCAGTAGCTGTTACTATGATCTGTGATAAATTTAAATTAAATTAAAATTTGTCACTGTTCAAGTTAAATAAATAAGGCATGGCAGTCCAAAAAAGAATTTCACTGTAGTTTGCTTGCATCAAGATACCTTACTAATACTAGCTTGCATCAAGATATAACTTATAGTATGGTAGGTAAACTGTGCTACACCATACACTTCAGTAGCTGTTACTATGATCTGTGATAAATTTAAATTAAATTAAAATTTGTCACTGTTCAAGTTAAATAAATAAGGCATGGCAGTCCAAAAAAGAATTTCACTGTTGTTTGCTTGCATCAAGATACCTTACTAATACTAGCTTGCATCAAGATATAACTTATAGTATGGTAGGTAAACTGTGCTACACCATACACTTCAGTAGCTGTTACTATGATCTGTGATAAATTTAAATTAAATTAAAATTTGTCACTGTTCGAGTTAAATAAATAAGGCATGGCAGTCCAAAAAATAATTTCACTGTAGTTTGCTTGCATCAAGATACCTTACTAATACTAGCTTGCATCAAGATATAACTTATAGTATGGTAGGTAAACTGTGCTACACCATACACTTCAGTAGCTGTTACTATGATCTGTGATAAATTTAAATTAAATTAAAATTTGTCACTGTTCAAGTTAAATAAATAAGGCATGGCAGTCCAAAAAAGAATTTCACTGTAGTTTGCTTGCATCAAGATACCTTACTAATACTAGCTTGCATCAAGATATAACTTATAGTATGGTAGGTAAACTGTGCTACACCATACACTTCAGTAGCTGTTACTATGATCTGTGATAAATTTAAATTAAATTAAAATTTGTCACTGTTCAAGTTAAATAAATAAGGCATGGCAGTCCAAAAAATAATTTCACTGTAGTTTGCTTGCATCAAGATACCTTACTAATACTAGCTTGCATCAAGATACAATTTATAGTATGGTAGGTAAACTGTGCTACAGTTACACTTCAGTAGCTGTTACTATGATCTATGATAAATTTAAATTAAATTAAAATTTGTCACTGTTTAAGTTAAACCCAGGAAACCTTACTGGCCAGGGCCTAATTTCAAAAGTAAAAGAGATAGCGACCGGTTTTTTGCAACATGTTCGTTTTGTAAAAGTAACCCCCCCCCCCCTCCAGGGGGAAAATTTAAGACAACGTAGATTTTGAGTTATCTTATTCTTCAAATCTCCAGAAAAGTGTCATTTTGGGCCGATAAAAAGTTTGCAACTTTAACTTTGCAGATTTCTGTACTCTGATTGGCTGAATTGTGCCACGCAGTGGCGTAATTGTTAGAAGTGCAGTAGGGTCAGTTTCAGACGAATTAAGCATAAATGACATCACTGCCATGTCTGAAGTGGTTTGTAAATGGGCCATTGTAAGCCCCAAGCGTTTTGGTCCCTCATTCCTGCCACTCAGCATTGCCTACTGTAAAGTAGAAATTTTTCTAAGATAATAGAGAAACTGACCTTGTCTCACTAAATTCAACCACTTACCATAATAAAAATACTAACAACCAAATAAAGTTTTTAAATAATTATATACAATCACCAAAAATATTTCCTCAAGTTTACTTCTAGCTAACTAGTTCGTGGTTTAAGCTCTTATTTTATTTATGATTAAAGGAATGTAAAATAAAACTTTTCGTTTCATTGAAAACTTTTCGTTTCATTATAACGAAAGGCCCTGCTGACCCCGCTGTGCAGGGGGGCGCCGTCTTAGGGGGGCGCCAAATCGTCGTTTGAATGTGGGACAATTTCGAAAACTTAACTAAAGTACTAGCAAAACTGCGCGTTTTGCTCTAGATACACACTTTTTTAGAGATTTTACCGGCGTATTCTTTAAAATCACCTAATTTGTTCAATTTTAGGGAGGGGCACCAAAAGGGGAGGGGGCGCCAACAGGGGGGCGCTTTTTTCGGCAGGGGGGCGCCAACAGGCAACGTTACGCCACTGGTGCCACGTGCTAGCTGTTTGAACATTGGAATGCGCCACGCGTGCAAATCATGCTTAATGTCATGTCGCACGCGAGCTCAAGCCGTCTGTTTAAATTAAAGCACCTTTATAGTAACATCGCCATGGCAGTAAGTTTTTTTGGGACTGCACAGAAGATGAATCCGAGTTCTAGTTCGTGGAAACATTTAAGTTTAACCATGTATTAGTATATGTAACGTACAGATACCGCGTGCGCAGGCATTCGAAAAGAAACTAATGCTAACTGCTGCTCACTGCTGCTCACTGCTGCTCACTGCTGCTCACTACTGCTCACTGCTGCTCACTGCTACTAACTGCTGCTCACTGCTCATGCTGCTCAGTGAGCAGCAGTGAGCAGCAGTTAGTAGCAGTTTCTTTGCACTATAATAGTCCTCCTGTGCATTGGGCTTGATTGACGATGTCAAACGATCGACGATGTGAAGCAACAATCTTCGCGATGTAAAGCAAGAATGCTAGTTTGCGCGGCGCGTCGAAGCGGCGAAGTCCTCCAAGCATTGGGCATGGGCGGCCAATTTTAATTCATATTCCCTCCGCAAACAATCGTGCGCGCGACGTTGTCAAGGCAACCTGGCAAGTATAAGTTGCGCTGCACATTATTGCACGTGGGCGACATAACAGCATCTACTATAAAAGCAGTTGCAAATAGCCACTTTGTCAGTTTATCTACTATTACAAACATTTTGTTACAATTTCATTTATTTGTACACAGTACATGATAACACTTTCGAACTGAGGCGTGACGGCGTGTCTGCACTGTAACAAAACCGCAACGAAGCATGGCCATGTGATAACACCAGGGCATGGACATCAGGCATTGAACAAAGAACATGAAGACCGGGAGGAAAGCAAATAAAAATAAAACCTGATTAACAACAGCAAGAAAGCATTAAGGCAGCATCGATGGCAAATAAGGATTTTCGTTAAGGAACCCAGGCCCAGAATGGATGGCGAGTGCAAAGTGTCAATAACCCATCACCCAACGCTTTTTCGTCGGAGGAGAAGCTTGTCATCATTTGTGAAAAACCAACAACAACAGAAAAATGTATAACGGTTTTACCGGTAAAACCGTTAAATTCATGTTTGTTCACATAATGCTTTTCTATTACTATATATTGTCTCAGCACCACTGGCTAATGGATCCCTGTATAATAGTAATACCTGGCCATCTGGTTTTGTGCCTGGCCTAGTCCGTTGACTATTTTTCTTCATGGTTAATTGGCCCTATCTCCGCTTTTCCTTTTGGCTATCTAACCTTCTACTGAACTAGTTTAGTGCCTAGCTTTGTTTTTCACTTTTCTTCCTGTTTATCTACCTTCCTGTCTACCTGGCTCTTTTCATTAACTTTTCTTTACAAGCTTTAACTCTCCGTGACTTTTTCATACATTTCCTCTTGCCCACCTGCCCTCGTATTTACCAGTATCTTTATACATTTCCTCTTGCCCACCTGCCCTCGTATTTACCAGTATCTTTATACATTTCCTCTTGCCCACCTGCCCTCGTATTTACCTGTATCTTTATACATTTCCTCTTGCCCACCTGCCCTCGTATTTACCAGTATCTTTATACATTTCCTCTTGCCCTCCTGCCCTCGTATTTACCTGTATCTTTATACATTTCCTCTTGCCCACCTGCCCTCGTATTTACCTGTATCTTTATACATTTCCTCTTGCCCACCTGCCCTCGTATTTACCTGTATCTTTATACATTTCCTCTTGCCCACCTGCCCTCGTATTTACCTGTATCTTTATACATTTCCTCTTGCCCACCTGCCCTCGTATTTACCTGTATCTTTATACATTTCCTCTTGCCCACCTGCCCTCGTATTTACCAGTACTTTTATACATTTCCTCTTGCCCACCTGCCCTCGTATTTACCAGTATTTTTATACATTTCCTCTTGCCCACCTGCCCTCGTATTTACCAGTATCTTTATACATTTCCTCTTGCCCACCTGCCCTCGTATTTACCTGTATCTTTATACATTTCCTCTTGCCCACCTGCCCTCGTATTTACCTGTATCTTTATACATTTCCTCTTGCCCACCTGCCCTCGTATTTACCAGTACTTTTATACATTTCCTCTTGCCCACCTGCCCTCGTATTTACCAGTATTTTTATACATTTCCTCTTGCCCACCTGCCCTCGTATTTACCTGTATCTTTATACATTTCCTCTTGCCCACCTGCCCTCGTATTTACCTGTATCTTTATACATTTCCTCTTGCCCACCTGCCCTCGTATTTACCTGTATCTTTATACATTTACTCTTGCCCACCTGCCCTCGTATTTACCTGTATCTTTATACATTTCCTCTTGCCCACCTGCCCTTGTACTTACATGTATCTTTATACATTTCCTCTTGCCCACCTGCCCTCGTATTAAAGCCTGAAAAGAAAAGTTAATGAAAAGAGCCAGGTAGACATGAAGGTAGATAAACAGGAAGAAAAGTTAAAAACAAAGCTAGGCACTAAACTAGTTCAGTAGAAGGTTAGATAGCCAAAAGGAAAAGCGGAGAAAGGGCCAATTAACCATTAAGAAAAATAGTCAATGGACTAGGCCAGGCACAAAACCAGATGGCCAGGTATTATACAGGGATCCATTAGCCAGTGGTGCTGAGACAATATATAGCAATAGAAAAGCATTATGTGAACAAACATGAATTTAACGGTTTTACCGGTAAAACCGGTATACCTTTTTCTGTTGTTGTTGGTTTTTTACAAATGATGGCAAGCTTCTCCTCCGACGAAAAAGCGTTGGGTGATGGGTTACTGACACTTTGCACTCGCCATCCATTCTGGGCCTGGGTTCCTTAACGAAAATCCTTATTTGCCAACGATGCTGCCTTAATGCTTTCTTGCTGTTGTTAATCAGGTTTTATTTTTATTTGCTTTCCTCCCGGTCTTTGTGTTCTTTGTTCAATGCCTGATGTCCATGCCCTGGTGTTATCACATGCTTCGTTGCGGTTTTGTTACAGTGCAGACACGCCGTCACGCCTCAGTTCGAAAGTGTTATGTACAAATAAATGAAATTGTAACAAAATGTTTGTAATAGTAGATAAACTGACAAAGCAAAGGACAGCTGTGCTCATTTCATTTGGGCTCAACATTCCTCCTTGTCTCATTGTCTGCTAACTTGTATCAAGATATATTTGTAGTCTCGTAGTTTATGTAAGTGTAGTTAAACTTTGCTACACTTCAGTCTATGATCTGTGATAAATTTAAATTAACTTAAAATTTGTCACAGTTCAAGTTAAATAAGGCAGTCCAAAAAAGAATTTCACTATAGTTTGCTTGCATCAAGATACCTTACTAGCTTGCATCAAGATATAACTTATAGCATGGTAGGTAAACTGTGCTACACTTCAGTCTGTTACTATGATCTGTGATAAATTTAAATTAAATTAAAATTTGTCACTGTTCAAGTTAAATAAATAAGGCATGGCAGTCCAAAAAAGAATTTCACTGTAGTTTGCTTGTGTTGTAATATGGTATTTAGAGGTATCTTTTAGGATATCTTAGTTTTAGTATAACGTTTACGGGACGTAGAATTTAGTATGTGTTTCCGGGTATATATTAACCAATGTTTTTATATGTTCGTATTTGGGAGTTACACATTTTGAGTGTAAGTCGGTTGGCTGGCAGAACTACTGTCAGACTAACTGTCTGTAACGAGCCGTCCGCTCACTTTGCACCTGACTAACAGCCAGACCTGTGGTTGGTCCTCGCGGACACAGGGTGACTGCTAGTGGAGTGCTCATTGGCGAGACAGCGTGTCACGTGGTGCAAGCAGATGCGTTGTGCCGTCACGCAGTGTGGCGTGACGTAGATTTTGAGAGTATACCCGAAGAGCCGGATGTGGAGAGCTCACTTCTTAGTTGCCCCTTAATCACTTTAAGGGATTCAAATTGACGGTAGCCAGTCTTACTGAGCACTACCATTTGTGATTAGACACGTCGAGTGATCTATTAGTCACGTCAATTGATTGGAGCGAACACTTAGAAGTTTTTATCTGTTGACGTTCACTTTGTATTACTTTTCCATTTAATTAATTATCCATTTTAATATACTCGTTTCATTTCTACCTTACGGTACGCCCTGCCGTTCGTGCTTCGTGACTAGAGCTTGACTAGCATACACTAAATACCAAGGAACTCCGTTTTCTATATCTGGAGGCCACTTTTAGTGTTGCTATTTTTGCTCGTGATCCTTTTAGTATCACCTATATTCAGTATAGTTTCGTTTAAGATCCTAACGTTTCTCATTTGATAAGCTAAGTTCGGTATACGTCGAAGTGCAGAAGAATTACGTGGAGATTGTTCGAGATCTTTCAGTACTTCCTACTAGACTTGGTAAGTGTAGCTACCCATTTTGTGGTACCTGTATATTCCAGTTGAGTGCGATCGTTTTGACGAGCACCTAGTTTACAGCCGCTTGTAGACTTCAGTACGTTATTACCTAGATTGTTAGTGAGATTTGCGTAAGTTTTAGCAACCTTACTTTTCGTACTTCTACTCAGGAGTGATAGACGTAGAAGTTACAGTTCCAGTAAAGCACAGTAAAGTCTTGACTAGAAGATTTGCCAGCAACGTGAAGAATACGCCAGTTCCAGTACTTATCTATCTATTTGTAAGTGTACCTTTTTACATTTAGACACGGTTTTAGCATGTGTGAGAATAATACAGCTGAACTGGAGTGGGCGACGTCAATTATCGAGTCAAGCATAAATAAGACTATGGAGGAGATAGATGGTTTAGATACAGATAGCCATGACATTTCCGATTTAGAGAAGGAGTTGAATTCAGCTTTAGAATGCCTGCAGAATAAGATTGATAATGTACGGCCAGAACCACTTAGCACAGTTACTAAGTTTAGAAACGTGAACATCGGGGATGATTTTGACAACAGTATGATAACTCCATTGAATAGTTCAGTCGCTGGTCCACATTTGACGGGTGCCAAGCCTCCCAAGCCTCCTTACTTTGATACTGGATCTAATTTCATCAGATTTGCCAGGCGGTTCAAGGAGCATTTGATTCTGTGTGGACATAGCGGTGGTTCTGATATTAGCACGTATATGTTGTCGTACATTCGTTGTGAATCCACCTGGGAAATACTGCAGAAAATCTCTCTTAGACCGGACGAGAGATGTAATATTGATCTTCTTATTAAGCGATACTCAGAGGAGATATTTCCAGCTACTCAATCTTGGGCCTATAGAACTGAGCTCATGTCATTGCGTCAGTGTGCTAATGAGAACTTACAGCAGTTTATTTCACGTATAGAGGAGCTTGCTTTTAAAGCCGGATACGACTGCGAGTCGAAGAGGGACGAGAGTTGTTTGCATGTTCTTGTTGTAGGAGCTCGTGACGTAGCTGTAAGGACTAAGCTATATGAAACCCAGTTACATTCATATAGAGAGGCAGTCAAACTAGCAATTCAGACTGAGCGTATCGCATTAGCTGTGAGTGGTGAACCAGGGGGTTTCACTCAGGTCCAGGATACCATTTTCGCCATTAGTAATTCTGAATTAGATGGCCAGAAAGCTAGGTTTACAGCACCTGGACAAACACGTGACCACTTAATGACGGGAAATAGACAGGAGAGTTATAGTCCTGAATGTCCCCCTTCCCATTCGGAAGTTAACCAGCGCACAGGCCGATCATGGACTCCTAATCTGGTTAGCAATAGTTTTAGGGGTGGTATGAGAAATGACGATCGTAGAAACACGTCTGAACGGTCACGTTATCAGCCAGCTCGCAACGTGGTTAATTGTAATAATCAGGGATCACGTAACGTTCGCTCTCAGTTAGAAGGTTGTTGGGAGTGTGGTAATAGAGGGCATTTTCAGAGAAACTGTCCGAGCAGATTTTCTGGTAATAGAAGTAGATATCAAGACAGAGGGTCTCCATATCAGAGTGGTTATGGCCAACAGAGTGGCAACAGAGCGTATAGACCTAACAACCAGGCGCCTTTAAACTTCTATGAGGATTGTAACGAGATTGGTGGCAGTAAGGGAAACTGCATTTTGGTTGGAGGAAATTGTGCTGGTAGATCAGCAAATTTCTTTGTGGATACGGGATCATCTATTTCTATAATTGCTGAATCATTTGTCAGATTTATAGATAAGTTTGAGAAGGTTGTGTCGTGTAATCTCAAGCTCAAGTCCTTTTCGGGAAATAGCATAAAGACTTTCGGTCAGATTAAGCTTCCAGTGATAATTGCCGGAAAATCTTTTGAGCACACGTTTGTTGTTTCTGAATTTCATGAGGCAGAGGTTCTGATAGGCATGGATTTGATGTTTGATCAGGGGATTAATATTAATGCCAGAGATAGATTGCTGTATACTAATAAGGGTTCATCATGTTTTAGAACACCACCTAAACCCACTAAGCGCTGCATGAAGGTAGTATGCAACGAGACAGTAATTATACCACCTCTCTCGGGCACTCATATACAAGGCAAATTGCTGCGACCTAGAAGTCAACGTGATGACGTTTATGGACAGTTAGAACCTCATATTAACACGGTTGTAGGTACTGGCATATTCACAGCGCACTCTCTCATACGGTCTGAGGACAACATGGTCCCTGTTAGAGTCATGAATCCTACAGATAAGCCTGTGAAGATAAGTAAGAGAACCTGGCTGGGCAAGATGAAGCCAGTAGAGTTTGGTGAGCGAGTGATGAGAGTAACCTGTGAAACGGTTAATGCGATATCATCTGATTGTTCAGTGCCAGAGGTGAGCAAGCTAGCTGACGAGGAGCCGCTAGTTAAGGAATGGGATAGAGAGAGTCTTTTCAAACAGTTGAAGTTAGACGAGTTGAACATAAGCGAGGAAGACAAGAATGATCTTCGGGAGACTGTGTGGGAGTATAGAACTATTTTCTCGAGTGGAGAGCATGATTTAGGTTGTTGTAATTTCTTTGAGGCACATCTTCAGCTCAAGGATAACTATAAACCTAGATGGGTTCCATCGAGAAGGATTCCGTTTAAGCAGCAGCCGGAAATGGATAGACAGATTAGAGGTTTGCTTAGATCTGGTGTAGTTGAGGAATGCCCTGACCACTCTAATTTTAATTCTCCCCTTTTCCTGGTGCCATCAGGAGATCGCTCTAGATTAGTTGCGGATCTGAGAATGGTAAATTTAGAGCTTCAGGATGATTTGATGGAGCTGCCTAACTTGAACCACATTTTAGACAAAGTGGGCGATAAGAATCTGTATTCGACAGTGGATTTGAGTAAATCTTTTCACCAGGTTCCGTATACCAAGGAATCCAGGCATGTCACGGCGTTCATGCACAATCAGAAGAGGTATCAGTTTGCTAGAATGGTCATGGGCCTGAAATCTAGTTCAGCTACGTTTACTAGAATGGTCATGCGGTTGATAAACGGTCTGGGTATATCAGATGCGTTAGCATTCTTCATAGATGATTTACTGATATTCACGCGTGATGTAAAATCTCACATTCAGATACTGTCAGTACTCTTTGCTCGTCTTAAATTGGGTAATCTGAAACTAACACCTCGTAAGTGCAGATTTTTACGTGAGGAGGTTGAATATGTCGGTATTACTCTAACTAAGGAAGGAGTCAGGATGAACGACTCTCGCATAGAGCATATTAAGAAGTTAGAACCTCCCTGTAATAGAGCGGAATTGCAGTCAGTTTTGGGCATGTTAAACTATTCCAAGAAGTTCTGCAAGGGATACTCCGAGATAGCACGTCCCCTTTATGCTTTACTTCGGAAAAATAAGGTGTTTGAGTGGACTGAAGATTGCCAGAGTGCATTTCAGAGGTTACGTGACATGTTGATATCTAGTCCTGTCCTAGCTTTTCCGGAGGTTAGCGACCCGGCAAATAGTTATGAGGTAACTTTAGATGGTTCTAAACACGCATTTGGTGGTACTTTGACTCAGTGGATCAAAGGAAAGAGGAGGGTGATTGCATACTTTTCTCGTAAGGTTCCGGACCACAAGCGGATATGGCCGCAAACTCAGATTGAATTTGAGACTTTATATCAGACTCTGAAACATTTCTCGGTATACTTACGTGGCGTTAAAAACTTCACTGTTATCACAGATTGTCTGCCACTCTTGAATATTACGACAATATTTTCAAAGATGTCATCTTCTGTTATCAGGAAGCTTCAGGAGCTTGCTAACTATACTTTTACTATGAAGCATATCTCGGGGAAGAGTAACCAGATGTGTGATGGACTTAGTCGTTATAAGTATCAGGTTTATGGTAAATCTCGAGAAAATGTTGCGAGCATTGGTCATAGTTCCACTTTTAGTCTTGATGCTGCGTTAGAAGGAGTAAACCGGGTAAGACGTGAGCATTATAGATGTAAACACCCGATACTGTTTAAGAGGATGCAAGTACCGGTTAGCAGCGAGACTGTGGTTGATGATGATTGCAGTAATCTGATTGAGGAATCTTGCAATGAGGTGAGTGTTGAGGACAGTATGATTCCGGGGTTCTTGTTTGATGAAAATAGTGAAGACCCTAGTGTTGTAAACATTGTTCAGATTACGCCTGAAGTTGATAGCCGTCATTGCAATTGTAATCTTACTCAGGCTGATACTACAGAGGAAGCATCAGTAGTTGCAGGAGCAGTTGATGTAGTGGAAAATGTTTCAGCGGTTACTAGTGATGTAAGCTCACTAGAGAGAGGAGTAAAGTTTCTTAATCCTACCCATGAGCAGATTAAACAGGCTCAGAAGGAGGATGATATCTTAAACCAGGTCTATAGTTGGGTGATCAAGAAGGAGAAACCGGTGGTAATTCAGGCGGATAGAATGCCACAAGAACTGTTAAGTTATTGGAAACAGTTTGATCTTATAAGTATCAAGGACGGGATACTTAGGAGACGTTGGACTGAAGTGAGAGATCCGGAGGGGAGTAGAGAGTTGATCATAGTCCCCGAATCCTTGCATGAATCTGTCCTGGACATGGTGCATAACCAGGAGACTGCACATGCTGGAGTAGAAAATTGTCTTGAGGTCTGTAAACGACATTTCTACTGGCCGAAAATGGGTGAATGTTTCAAATTGTGGATCGCAGCATGTTGCAAGTGTGCAGCTAGTAAGCCACCTCAGGCGTACAGTAAGGCACCCCTCAAGCACATATTGTTCCACTCCTTTAACTCAGCAATTTGTTTCGATCATATAGTTCCTGAGAAGGTTGGTGCTACACCTAGAGGTTACAAGTATATTTTGACTATAACCGATTGTTGGTCAAATTATGTGGTAGCTATTCCTACTAAGACCCAGACAGCTAAGGAGAGCGTGTCTTTGATTCGTAGGTTTTGGATTGATCGTTTTGGCCAGCCTAGATTCATGATGGCTGATAATCATCCGGGTTTTAGAGCTAATTATTTCGAGACCATAGCTCAAGCCCTAGATTGCAAATACATTCATGGCCAACCGTACGTTTCTCGAAGTACTGGAAGAGTTGAAAGAGCGAACCGTCGGTTGAATACTGCCCTGAGAACCAGCTTACCACCAGGACGGTACCAGGACTGGGATCTTTGGTTATCAAGAGTAGTCTTTGTACTTAACTCATTGCGGAATCGGCACACAGGTTATTCTAGCAACAGATTGGTGTTTGGTCGTGAGTTAAACACACCGTTAAGCCTGCTAGCTGAGAATCGTAAGGATTTCGAGCTAGAGCCTATGAAGGAGAATGAGTTTGATGTTGAAGCATACGAGCTGTACAAGAATCTCAAGTTTATCACCAGGAAGGTGAGGGTCCAAGCTGAGCGTGATTTTTGCTATGCACAGAGATATCACGATAAGCACGTGAAGGGACCATTCTTTGAGGAAGGTGAGGAAGCTTTTGTTTTGATAAATTGTCCAAAGCACAAGTTCGGTCCTCGTTGGGTTGGCCCGTATAAGATCTCTAAGAAGATAAACGATCACTTGTACTGTTTAGATTTGCCTGATGGAGAGAAGAAGGTGTTTAACATTGGAAAGTTAAAGAGATATGTCAGGAACAAGTTTTCTGAGAAACTAGAGACTAGCTTTACATTGCCTAAAATTGTTAGCAGTGAAGCCGAGTTAAAAACGAACTCATCAAGGCGAGATGTAGTCTATTCCGATAGTGATAGTGAAGAGGAGACAGATTTTCAACTGAGAAGAGCACCAGTTGTAGCAAGGAGAAGAGAGGTTCATCCGAAGAAGTTTCGTCTGGAGAAGGATGGTGCAGCTAGCATTTATAAACAACCTAGTTTAAGTTCTACTCCTAGGGTTGTGAATAGTCCTGCACAACTAGATATGAATTCTACTAACCCTAGTTTTAGTACTGTAACACCTCTCACACATAACATTCCCTCAGGCGATAGTGTAGAAACAGTTGATAATTCTGCAGAATTCTTCACTCCAGCTAGAGAGAGATCGGCCGCTAGAAGATCATCGAGTCCGGTTGTTAGTGAAGGAACGATGGGTCATAGCAGTTCTAGGTCATATGATACAGTGGGGCACGACATTGACACAACAGGATCGCTTTCTCCTGTGGATCTAAGAAGACAGAGCCCTCCGAGGGAGGAGCGTAGATATAACACTAGGAGACCTGAGGAGCGGAGACAACCCGACCGTTTGGGGTACGAGAAAGTTAGTGTGGTCAAGGATCTCTTGAGGTATTTGAGCCAGTAGAAGACGGGAAGAAGCCCTGACAGGGAGTACACTTACTTTGGAATCTAGTTTCAGTACAGTAATTTCTTACGTAGCTAGCTTTTCTACTTAGTACTTAGCAGTGGTACTGTACCTTACTGAGGATAACACGTGTATCTTTCAGAACAGTACTGATAGGGATATTAGGATCTTTACTCGCAACACGACTCGCTCAGGGCTGCTTTAGTGGCGGAAACGTAGAAACTTTCGAATTTATTTTGACTTCTTTGTTTGCTTGTCAAGGACGAATTAGAGATTCGATACATCTCTATCTAAGGATGAAGACTCAACACCAAAGACTCTACAGCTTGGTGCAAGAGGGAAGTATTTGAAGGTTTTGAAAGATTTGTGAAAGTCAATTTCAGTTTTAACTTAAGGATTTTGATGATTTAAATTTAATGCACAGGGTTAGGGCCGTGTATTATATTTTGAGACTTGACTTATTTTTAAGTTTTGGATTTTTGATGCGTGGGAGCATTAAAATTTAAATTTTGAATAGGGCGATTATTTTATTGTTTTAAAATATTCGAAAAAAATTTTTGGGTAGAGATGTTGTAATATGGTATTTAGAGGTATCTTTTAGGATATCTTAGTTTTAGTATAACGTTTACGGGACGTAGAATTTAGTATGTGTTTCCGGGTATATATTAACCAATGTTTTTATGTGTTCGTATTTGGGAGTTACACATTTTGAGTGTAAGTCGGTTGGCTGGCAGAACTACTGTCAGACTAACTGTCTGTAACGAGCCGTCCGCTCACTTTGCACCTGACTAACAGCCAGACCTGTGGTTGGTCCTCGCGGACACAGGGTGACTGCTAGTGGAGTGCTCATTGGCGAGACAGCGTGTCACGTGGTGCAAGCAGATGCGTTGTGCCGTCACGCAGTGTGGCGTGACGTAGATTTTGAGAGTATACCCGAAGAGCCGGATGTGGAGAGCTCACTTCTTAGTTGCCCCTTAATCACTTTAAGGGATTCAAATTGACGGTAGCCAGTCTTACTGAGCACTACCATTTGTGATTAGACACGTCGAGTGATCTATTAGTCACGTCAATTGATTGGAGCGAACACTTAGAAGTTTTTATCTGTTGACGTTCACTTTGTATTACTTTTCCATTTAATTAATTATCCATTTTAATATACTCGTTTCATTTCTACCTTACGGTACGCCCTGCCGTTCGTGCTTCGTGACTAGAGCTTGACTAGCATACACTAAATACCAAGGAACTCCGTTTTCTATACTTGCATCAAGATACCTTACTAATACTAGATTGCATCAAGATATAACTTATAGTATGGTATGTAAACTGTGCTACAGTTACACTTCAGTTTGTTACTATGATCTATGATAAATTTAAATTAAACTAAAATTTGTCACTGTTTAAGTTAAACCCAGGAAACCTTACTGGCCAGGGCCTAACTTCAAAAGTAAAAGAGATAGCGACCGGTTTTTTGCAACATGTTCGTTTTGTAAAAGTAATGTTCCCCCCCTTCCCTCCAGGGGGAAAATTCAAGACAACGTAGATTTTGAGTTATCTTCAAATCTCGAAATTTGTAAAGAATAACCACTATTTACCACTTTTTACCACATTGGATCTCCGCTAATAAAACGACTTCTGAATGTCGTAGAAGGTTCTAGATTGAACCGATGTGTTTATAACATAAGAGAGAACAAATTTTATTCGCCAACCTTTGGATTAAATAATTAATTAATCAATTATTTAAAAATATCCAAAAATTATAAAAATTATTTTCGATCAAAATATTTTAAAATTGCATAACACGAATAATTAACAATTTTTCATTAAATTGATTGGGAAATCGAAGCAGCACTTTATATAACCATGTATACTAGATACTTATGAGTCCTCAGCTGGCACATTGGTGCAATTGTCCTGACATTTGAGGCAGGTTGATCCACAATGTATTCCTGCTTTTCTGCATGAACAAGCATTGCCACAACCTGACTTTAAACAGTTGCAACTGATGTTTTGAATGAGCTTTTTCGGAGCTGTACTCATAAGAGTGGTCACTGGTACATGTGCTCCATTGTTCATCTTCCATCCCCAGCTTATCGGATCTAGGTTATTGTCATCCCACGCCTGCAGCTGATGGTAAACACGATAAGAATGTTGTTCAGCTGCCCCAGATGTTGGCGGGAGCTGTTCGCACTTGATGTCTGTTGTTGAAGATTACGACTTCTGTTCAAGAACCGAAAGTCTGGCTTCATCTAGTCATGATCTCGATTTTGATGAAATCAGCTGCAGCATCAAAAGTTCTCCGACATGCTTTATGGTAGCTGGTGTAGAATTTGCCGAATAAAAAGCTATCTATTACACTTTCATCGATAGATGCAATCGTTCTGAATAGCCGATCCTTACCAACTCCGTTGAGTCTTGTAATCAACATAATCGTGTTTGCGAACATGCTGTAAACTGCACATTGCAAAAGGCCATTATATTCGGAATATGATCTGAATTCTGAAAAGATGGCGCGAAACAGACTGAAAATGACGAAGTCATCAAGAAATTAGTTTATCTCGTTAGCGAAATTGATCTGGTAATCAATGATTACCTAATCGCTAACCATGCGACAGGGTGCTACGATACCGTAATTGGGCTTTCTGCACGATCCCTATAGTGGGAATCTAGTGCACTAAGCTACGGAGAAACAATACCCCTCACGTATGCACTGCACTCCTACTAAAGGCCCTTTGGGTATGAAATTAATCTAAATCAGTGTATTTTTGACGCTGATTTCGAAAATCGAATCGCCCCAAGACGTAGGGTAAAAATGCCTAACGTATGTGTACTATACCACCTCCCCCCTCCCCGCACACAATAACTTACCCTGCCAGTAACCCGACTTGAGGATTTATCATTTGGTGCGATCTCTAGGTTACAGAATGGACATTTGTTTAAACTGTGTTCGTGAACTAAAGATGGTTCTGCCTCAGTTACAACGGACTCATCTTCATTAGCCGATAAGAATCTTTGGAACTGGTATATGGTCACTGCTTGCAATAACACACAATAGACGTCACTCTGAGCGGAATCGGTCAGGCCGTTGTACTGCCGTTTAATTTTGTTCAGTGACCAGGGGTTGTTGATCCAATCTGTGGTGCGACGGTTTGATTATTCATACAGAGTATGAAAGGCTTCAGGACTGTAACTATCCGTTTCAAATTTGCTGGGCATAGTTTAAAAGTTAGTGCACTTACTAAAAGATAATTAGTTAAAATAGTACCTGGGGACAGCAACCCTTTCCATATTTCATTCCATACAAATGTACTTTGTCAATCATTCGCCCTCTTAAAGCTATTCACCGGAATTAACTCCTCATTTGCCTGGTAAATTAAAACATTGTATTGGTTAAGAATGCCTCTAGTCGCGCTCTCCGCTGACATCAAACTTAAAAGTAAAACGGTAAAAACATATTACTATTATTGTATATTAGTTGACAGTTACTTACATAGAATCAGCACGCGTATAGTATCAGGCACACGATGTGTTCTTCTGTTGTCAAAATATTAACTATTTCGAGTGATGTCAGTCCTCGATTCTTGGCAGATTCAACTTTTTTACGAAGAGAAGTCAACATAAAGCAAAAGCTGAAGCTTACACTTCCGAAACGATAAACTGACAATCAGAGATAAGATCGTAGGATTCAGTTCTCTTGTTTAAACAAACCAGTTCAACAATCTAGTTAAGCACAATACTAAGTCGATATATATGATGTTCAAATAGTTATTAGCTATAGCATCGTACAAATTTCGACCGTTTATTCCATTGATCTGGATCTCTTTTATCTGTTATCTAATCTATGTGACGGTGTTTGTTCTATTATTCAAGTAAATTCATTTTACGTTTTACGTCACGGCAAAGATTTTTGGTAAAAATTATATTTTTGAAATTTTTAACAATTTACTTATTATCTAATTAATTAATTGATTAATTATCTAATCCAAAGGTTGGCAAATAAAAAGTTGTTCTCTCTTATGTTTTGAACACATCGGTTCAATCTAGAACCTTCTACGACATTCAGAAGTCGTTTTATTAGCGGAGATCCAATGTGGTAAAAAGTGGTAAATAGTCCAAGTCCAAAATATTGAAAGTGAAAATTTTCAAAAGTTTTATAAAAATTAGTTCATTGTACGTGTAATGTAATTGTGCAAAATTGTTATAAAAAAAATTTTTTGAAATATTTGAAAATTTACTAATTATTTAAATAATTGATTAAATAATTTATTTTTGAAAAAGTTGGTAAAGAAAAAGTTGTCCTCCTTTGTTTTCTAAACACACTGCTTTAAACTAGAATCTTCTAGGATATTTAGAACGTGACTTATTTGCGGAAAACCAAAGTGGTAAAAAGGTGGTAAAAAAGTGGTAATTGTGGATTTTGCTCAAGTCAGAAATTTTGGGACTTCTCTGGAATGATTCCTGGGACCTGTCCCGACCATATCCCGTTAAAATCGCTTTGTTGCGAATTTTGTCCGACAAAGGCTTAAATAAGGACGGATTTGACTGTACTACCTGTATCTTTATACATTTCCTCTCGCCCACCTGCCCTCGTATTTACCTGTATCTTTATACATTTCCTCTTGCCCACCTAGCATCGTATTTACCTGTATATTTTATACATTGCCTCTTGCCCACCTGCCCTCGTATTTACCAGTATCTTTATACATTTCCTCTCGCCCACCTGCCCTCGTATTTACCTGTATCTTTATACATTTCCTCTTGCCCACCTAGCATCGTATTTACCTGTATTTTTATACATTTCCTCTTGCCCATATGCCCTCGTATTTACCAGTATCTTTATACATTTCCTCTTGCTCACCTGCCCTCGTATTTACCAGAATCTTTATACATTGCCTCTTGCCCACCTGCCCTCGTATTTACCTGTATCTTTATAAATTGCCTCTTGCCCACCTGTCCTCGTATTTACCAGTATCTTTATACATTTCCTCTTGCCCACCTGCCCTCGTATTTACTTGTATCTTTCTATGCGTATTTTATTTGTCTTGTCGCTTACCTGGCTTCGTGCTTACCTGGCGCTGTCTATGTGTATTTTATTTGTCTTGTCGCTTACCTGGCTTCGTGCTTACCTGGTGGTGTCTATGAGAATTTTACCTTGTCGCTTACCTGGCTTCGTGCTTACCTAGCACTGTCTATGTGTCTTTAATTATATGTCATGTCGCTTACCTGGCTTCGTGCTTACCTGGCGCTGTCTTATCTATGTGTGTTTTATTTATATTGTCGCTTACCTGGCTTCGTGCTTACCTGGCGCTGTCTATGTGTATTATATTTGTCTTGTCGCTTACCTGACTTTGTGCTTACCTGGCGCTGTCTATGTGTATTTTATTTGTCTTGTCGCTTACCTGACTTTGTGCTTACCTGGTGGTGTCTATGTGTATTTTATTTGTCTTGTCGCTTACCTGGCTTCGTGCTTAGCTTTGAAAGGATGTCGTCAACTGAGAACGCTCTGTACTTGTTTATTTCAAACTGTCCACTGAATCTATCGCTATCGAAATCATCGAAGAGGTTGTCGTATACAATTAGGCACTTCCTCTTGTAGGGTGCTTGGTTGTCGTATACAATTAGGCACTTCCTCTTGTAGGGTGCTTGGTTGTCGTATACAATTAGGCACTTCCTCTTGTAGGGTGCTTGGTCGTCGTATACAATTAGGCACTTCCTCTTGTAGGGTGCTTGGTCGTCGTATACAATTAGGCACTTCCTCTTGTAGGGTGCTTGGTTGTCGTATACAATTAGGCACTTCCTCTTGTAGGGTGCTTGGTTGTCGTATACAATTAGGCACTTCCTCTTGTAGGGTGCTTGGTTGTCGTATACAATTAGGCACTTCCTCTTGTAGGGTGCTTGGTTGTCGTATACAATTAGGCACTTCCTCTTGTAGGGTGCTTGGTTGTCGTATACAATTAGGCACTTCCTCTTGGGGAGCACCTGACTGCCGGGACTGACGAACTTTGATATTCACGGGGTGATTGGTATTTACTTTAAGAGGTGCTTTGTCGGTGATTTTAGCTTTGTTTTCGATCATAGCACTGACCTCTGTCGGATTGGGTGTACAATGTTGAACTTGCTGCGCTTTTTCTTTTATATAAGAGCTCGAAAGGTCTTTGAGTTTGTCATTCCTCTCAGGGTTTAGATTACCTTTTATGGGTATTGTGAGAGTGTCAGGGGATGGTGTTTTTAACACCGGTATCGCTTGAGGAGGCACTTCAATCACGTCATCACATTCCCACACATTAGTTGTCTCACATATTTCTTCTTCGCTAAAAATGGAATTGCTTGGCGGTAGCAAAACAGTTACCTCCTCCTTTTCTTCCTCAACCAGGTGAACATTCGGCTTTTTATCTCTAGCTTTTGAGTACCTATGATCAAGGTTGATGGTAGATCTTTGGATGTTTGCTAACCAGCTATTTTTCCTTTGGTACTCTGATTGGTTCCACATGATTGGGGGGGGGGGGGGGGGGCAATGGGTAATTTTTTGTGAAACGTGATTTCGAGATAGCAGTTGACCAACAAACGAGGACCAGTGACCGAACTTTTGAGGGGGTCTCGGACCCCAACCGCCAAACGGTGCGCGCAGGGCAGCCACGCCCATATTTGGTCCAAATTAGGCCCAATTTAGCCAAATACCCTAAACATGCCAAAAACCCAGGTTTGTGGTGCTCTACTTGTAGCTAGTGGTCTCTTGAACTTGTATATGAAATTTCATCAAGATTGGACAAAAAATGACTGAGTTATGAGCCAAAAACCATATGCCCATATTTGGGCATACGCACCAAATTTGGTAGATTTCGTCCCATAAATTAGTCAACTATTAATATTTTTGAATGAGACTTACTTATTATGAAAGGTTAGTCTAAAATACATATTCTCTGTAAGTTATAGCTTTATATCTGTTTAAATGTGGATACTAAGGCGAAAAAAACCAAAAAATGAACTAAATTGCCCATATCTTGGTTCGCGATATTCGCGGAATTGATTTTATTAAAATTGTAACAACTCAATCACTATCAGTTTTCAAAATTTTTGCATGAAATTTTCTGAATTCTGAATTTTGGTGAGAAAATTTTGGAATTTGGCCGTTACAATTTTATTTTTAATGAGATCAATTCCGCGAATATCGCGAACCAAGATATGGGCAATTTAGTTCATTTGTTGTGGTTTTTTCGCCTTAGTATCGATATCCACATTTAAACAGATATAAAGCTATAACTTACAGAGAATATGTATTTTAGGCTAACCTTTCATAATAGGCGCAGTTTATATCTCCGCCAAAAGCAAATTTGTAAGCACTCACGCGCATTATATCCAAATGTGATTTTAAATTTTCGCATTGGATCGTTGCTCATTGGATGGTTGCTATGCCGCGCCCTGCAGCATTACAATTTATTCCTTTAATTGAGACCTTCGCCCCGCATTTAAGCTACTCGTCTGATATGATACCTTTATTTTTTAACAGCTTATTTTTTAAACATTTGATCAATTATTCTGTCTTATTTTGTTCCATTTTAAACTGTACGATTAATTGTGAGTGTGTTTTATATACATTTGAGTTCACAGTTGTGAACTTTATTTTCAGTATTTTATGTGACAGAGATTAGTTTAACTAATATTTGCTTCTCCTAAATCAGCTTATTTTTTAACATTTGATCAATTATTCTGTCTTATTTTGTTCCATTTTAAACTGTACGATCAGTTGTGAGTGTGTTTTATATACATTTGAGTTCATAGTTGTGAACTTTATTTCCAGTATTTTATGTGACAGAGATTAGTTAAGGTAAAAGTGTGTCAAACAGTATATATACATTCAATTAACGCAAGTGATGCAATTGGCAGAGCACAATCAAATTTTAAGTGTTGCAATTGGCAGAGCACAATTCATTGCTACCAATAATTTTTTCAAAAAACATTTTAACAAAACACATGATCTACTCCATTATAGGGGCAGGGATGAGGTTGTATGAGACTTCTGATAGCTGAATCTCACGTTTGGTGTCCACCTTCTTTCCTCGGTACCCTCGTAGAGCAATAAGAGTTGTTCAACTAATATTTGCTTCTCCTAAATCAGCTTATTTTTAACATGTGATCAATTATTCTGTCTA